>NW_026889779.1:18007500-18607500 GCF_033153115.1 Saccostrea echinata
TAAAACAATGATTCTTAAAAGTTTATCATGGCTTAAACACTATAACATAATTAAATATGAAAAGTACTAATTTGTCTTTGTCTAAAGATTCCCTGGACCTAAATTTATGGTTTAAATCTTCAGTGTCACTTTCTGAAGAAAGTGTCCTATTAAAACAGAATTAAAAGAAATTTTCAGGCAATTTATAACAAAAATAAGATTTTTTTTCCCTTAAAAAAAAAAAAGATATTAAAAAGGTAAGTGCAGAGAGATGCTGCAAACAGTTCAAAGGTTACTATTGTACATTAACCTGCTTGATTTACCTGTAGTATTTAGTGATGTGGCAGGTGGTGACTGCCTTTCTGTTGCTGAATCAGATGATGAAGCTGGTGCTTTTTTTAAGGAGCAAATTTGTTTGCCTTGAAAATATTTGCTCGAACAGGATGCTATTTAGAAAAAAAATATTTCATTTTCAATGATAGACTATTTGTGTCTGTGTAATCATTTTAATTTGTGAAAGTATAATTATTCTAATAGATTAACTTAAGAGAGCTGAACTGTTTGGCTTACACTTTAAAAGAAACTTTTCATACGTACTGATGCATCCTGAAATGTATGGTTAAGTTCTCCAGTTCCTTCTTTTATTTTCTCAAGATGTTTCTTGTCATCTAGAAATTTACAATAAAACAATTATATGACTTTTAACTTAGAATTTTCATTTTACACAACTCTTATTAGCATCCAGTCTTGGGTCAAAACACTTTGTATGTGCCTTATCTAATCAATTAAAGCACCATTAGATTACAAGTGTAAAAGTGGTCAGGAACCCCCCCCACCCCCCCCCCCCCCCTTTCAAAAAAAAATCATACTCTAAATTTAAAAAGTTTGAATTCTTATTGTAAATTTACCAAAATTAGGTTTTATCCCCTTCCCTGCCATTAGCTAAAGATACAGAAAAAAACATATTTTTCTTGCAAGTTTTATTAATTTTAGTTTTATGCATCATAAGCAGATCTAGAAGGGGTAGCAGTTCTTCCATAGAGCAGTCTGAGAGGAAGTTTGCTTATTTCCCTCGGCTGTCATGTTGTAGGTCAATAGGCCTATGAATTTTTTGATAAACTAGCTTATCTATAATTAATGTATGTTACTTTGGTTGGATCCCCACTCAAAGCAAAGTTTGGCAAAGTCTTCATTTAAAAAAAGGCATAATAATTTAACAAATAGAGTAACATCTACCGACAGATATCTGATTAAATGATTAAATCAGTGATTGCCTACCGTTTTTTGTAACTCACCACTAATCTCTGAAGTTATGGCTGCAAAGTAGATTTATCCTCTGAATAAATATATTCTTCCTTCTTCGTATTCTGATATTTCCTTAAGAGGCTGACAAAGAATGACTACGCTAATTATAATACTTTAACATCGATCCTCCTACTCTATCATTCACATTTCCAACGTCTTGCGCGTTTCAAGTTTGCGCCTTTTGTCTTGACGGTACAGTACGGATAAGACATATAATTTTTTAGTTGTAAATAAATATATGACGTGTTTTAACGAAGATTACGAAGTTTTTTCTTAATTGTTTCAGTTTCTCACAACTTGCTTTAATTTTGACATTAGAAAAAATTCGGTCGAACAAAGTACGTTGCGTCGTGAAAAATAAGATTATTTAAAGCACATTTTCAATGTAACTGGTTAATTAAAATAATAAAGGAACATAGGTAATTTAATAAAAAAAAAATTGCTGGCTATCATGATGCAGTGTTTGTTTAATTATAATCAAAACACGAAATGTATACAGATTTCATGATTTATATTTTTTAGATAGTAGATAAATGAAAAATTATCAGGTCCAGTACAAAGTCTATTAACTAATAGCTACGTAGGTATTTAAACCTACCCAAAGTAGCTATTTTTACCTACTTTTTGCATTACTTGCATTTTGTGGGCAAACGGCTGAATGGCGCAACATGGTGAGTACCAAATTTCTAAATGCAGTCACACTGATGATGAATACAACAAAATTTTGGCCACAAATTGATTACGTCGTAAATTAACAATTTTGCATTAATTACTATTAATAGCTACGTAGGTAGAAATGGGTGAATTCAAAAAAAATGACCACCAAACTGAATTTTTTTGGCAAAATTCAACTACTTATAACATATTTTTCACTTATATCATCATATTGCAAATGCATTCTAGTTTAAAATCCTGAAGTGGCAATGGAATAGACAATTGGATTAAAAAGTTTCAGAATTTTTATTAGTAAAATTTCTTTTGAAAAAAGAAAATATCATTACACCTTGAAAGACTTTCTAAAATACATAATCACAAGAAATTATAGTTTTTTATGCTTCAAAATGGTAAAAGGGGTATAAATGATTAAATCTATACCTTGAATGAGTATCTTCTCTTGTACATGTGACAAAAAATTGGCTTTTTGATTGTTATTTTACATTATTTTTTCAATTCTGGTTTGAAAAGTTTTAATATGAAAAAAATATGAAGCAATAAAATTCCCCAAAGTTCACTTTTTTGTCCATTCAAGTCAATTCTTTAAATCTAGGCCAAAAAAGACTTGTTATATACGAGTTCTCTTACAAAAAATACTAGATTTTGAAGTGACCCTATGTTACATTATTGTGTTGCACTCCTGACATCTGATATGTATTTTATTTAACATTGATTTAAAAATTATAACACACAATAACCCATTCTTACTTTGTAAATCAATTTGTCGTGTTGATATTTTTCATCGTTTACAGCAGGTTTTTCATATTTTGAAGACCTTAAAACATGATTATTTGCAAAGTGTAATATATATAAATTGTATTTAAAATATATGTGAAATGATGAAAAATATTCCCTGAATTGACTGTAAATTTTCTGTAATTTGTTGATAGACATAGTGTTTTGAACATCAAATAGTATCAAGCATTTTTTTTCAACTTATTTTTTAGTAAAGATAGTTAAATAGCATCGGTAATTATGAACCAGTTTTGTTGCACTCCTGACTGCAGTAAAGTTTAAAATTAAAACCATAGAACACAAAATTCATAAAGTGTTGGCAACATCAAGTGGTAATGAAATTGTGCAATACTTATAGTCGGATACTTCATAATTAAACAGATGAAAGTATTTAAAATTCACATTTTATCTGGAATTATACCCTATTTTATGCCCAAAAAACTAGCTTAAATGTATATTAAGAAGATAAAATATATTTTAAAGCATGTTTTCCTTTAGAAGACAAACTCAGTAACCCACCAGAAAAATTCTACTCATCATTTTTTCTTTATTTTTATTCTTATTGGATGATTTATAGTTCTAACATATTTGTTGCACTCCTGACCAAAAGCATTGGTGCCTTTAAAGTAGAATTGTGAAGTGAAAATTACATAAGAACTTGTTCTGTTGTTTCAGTGAAGTTGAGGAGGAATTACTTGAATTTAATGACAATGTTTTAGTGTGTTTATTTTTAACGTTCATTAAAAAAATCACAAAAAAGATAAAAACACATCTGAATTGATAAAATTGAAAAAGGAAGGATTTTAATAATAAAACTGTCAATAATTTAGCATTAAATTATACAAAAAGATCATTATTAATTAATGAATACTTCTAAGCATGAATAGAAGTCTTTTCTTCACACAACTTGAATCTTTAAAAAAATGTGTTGCACTCCTGACCATAGAAATATGGATCTGAAGCACAGACAGATCCTGTAATTGATAAATCTATTTGGTAAAAATGTTCATAGTGTCTTTATTTTCCAAAATAAAAATCTGAAAATCATATAATGATAATAGTTTTTTCATGCTTGGGAGCAAAACATCAAATGTTGCACTCCTGACATTTTTGGGTATGCACATATACTTGACTCTCATTAATGCTGCTTATGATTTATATAACATTTTTAAGTTTTAAAATGTATATCAGTTATTATTTTACACTTCCAAAATTCTTTTATATCTTAATTTTCTATGAGAATTTTACAATTGATGTTTTTTTGGCAACACTACATTTTTTCTGTTGCACTCCTGACATGGTATAACATTTTTTTAAACATCAGCCACGACCACAACTTGAGTAAACAAAAGTTATAACAGTCCACATTTAAAGCTCAATACTTTGAATATTATCAGGAAAGTCTTTATTTTCAACATGAAGCATTATTTTTTATTTCACAGATCTCCAAAAAATATTGAAATTTCAAAATGTCACAAAAAGGTGTTGCACTCCTGACAATTTTAGCATCATTTTTGGGCATAACTTTTTTGTTAATTGAGATATCAACGAGATATTTGGCAGGTATTTAGACACTATCTAAAGACATATGCTGAGACATAGAAATCTATTTTCATTGCCTGTATTTTTAGTGTGGGTTGATAAATATGCGTTTGGTCATTTTTTTTGAATTCACCCAAATAGTCTTTGGACTGGACCTGATTATACCATGGGCTTGTTCAACACTGCATTTGCATGCAAAAGTTGTATTATGGGAGTTATGAGTGTTTTCTAGCAATCGCTTGTGTCAATTAAGTCTTCATGAAAATTCATGAACATTCATTACCTTGAACTAAACGTTTTTTTCTGTTTTTAAACTGAAAATTACCTATATTCATATATATTCATCATTTGTTCATGAACTACATTTTATGAATATATTCATGAATAAAATTCATCAACCATCTTTATGAACCAGTCATGAACCAGTCATGAATACATCATGAATTTTCATGAACGATTCATCAAAGTTCCTGAAATTATGAATTTCATCTCGCAGGGGTAGGGCGGGGCCACAATAGGTATTACAAGGGGGAAGTCTGGTAATGAACAGCATGGCCAAAGTTACTCAGGTGAGCGATGTGGCCCATGGGCCTCTTGTTGTGTGATATAATGTAATTCACATACCTTCAACTATAATTTGATTAAGATGGTAAATTTCTAAATATTGCTTGATGTCATCAAATTACCATGTGGTTTCTTGTTTCACTTTGTAATCATAATGACTACAATGGCAGTATACTATTGTATATTGGGTAAAATTGGCATGAAGAATATTTGGTGAATTTGGTATCAAAAAGGAGTTTGATATATTGGTATTTTATATTTTGGTGGATTTTCATGTTTATACTCTTTGTAATAACACTGTTTAAACTATATGGAAATGTTGGCACTTTATATAAAAACAACTTTTGCAGCACTCCAAAATTACCCGATATGCTGTATTCTTTCAGACTTCAATTTATACACAGAGTGAGTTTCATTTACCATCTAAATTCACATTGTCCATACGTTGCACTGATGACACTCGTCCTCTTTGCTCCTGAGGTAACTAAATTGTAGATGTATTTGCAGTCAAAAACCTTATTAATATATTTAACAAGAAAACATTGATGTTTCCATCAATTATCGCCCGGGAAATAAATGAAGTAAAATATCATGATTTTGTTTTATTTAGACGTACCTGTAATTCCTATATTCTTAAATTTAGACTTGAGGCAAGGTACCTTTTTGTGAAAATAAAACTTAAGTGAATGGTCTTTTTTACATTTATAGTCCTAGAGATTAATCTGTCAACTCGTTAATCAAGCAGATTGATCTCCCAGATTGAATGCAATTGATTTCGTAGTCCTGTAAATTGTCTTGGTCATCAAACCGCTTTGATTTGTGTGATAAAGGCATGCGTCTGAATGATCAAGACTATAGTCGAGAACTCAAGACTTAATACAGCTATTTCTTTGAAATATGTATAATATGTATAGCATCTGAATGCTGGTAGTTTTTAATGTGCAAATAATTAATTTATAAAATTAATAAATCACAGAATCTAAGTTCACTGTACAAGGAAATTTTTATCCCCCTGTCAGTCGTTATGTCAGTCAGTAGACCAAGTGTTGTGCAATCAGTATCTTGAGAACCCTTTGCATCACAGACAACAAATTTTGACCCCTATTGATGATGAGGTCACAAGGTCAAAAGCCAAGGGTCAAACTACTCTGGATATATGAAAATATTGTCTGATCAATATCTCAGGAACCGTTTGCTTGATAGACATCAAACTTGGTACATTGGTTCCCCTTAAGAAGTAGGTGACCCCTATTGGTTTTGAGGTCAGAAGGTCAAAGGTCAGGGGTCAAATTGGACATAAAAAAATTGATTAATCAATATCTTGAGAACCCTTTGCTTGACAGAATGCAAACTTGGTACACTGGTACCCCCTGAAGGGTAAATGACCCCTTCAGATTTTGAGGTCACAAGTCAGAGATCAATTGTCAAACTTCTCTGGACATAGGGACATATTGTGTGCTCAATATCTTGAGAACCGTTTGCTTGACAAAGGTCAGACTTGGAACATAAGTTCCCCTTAAGGAGTAGATTACCCCTTCTGATTTTGAGGTCAAAGGATCAAAGGTAAAAGGGTTTAACTACTCTGGATTTAGGAAAATATTGTCAGCTCACATCTTAAGAAGCCTTTTGCTTGACAGGCATCAAACTTACTACATTAGTTCCCCTTAAGGAGTAGATGACCCTTATTGATTTTGAGGTCAAAAGGTCAAAGATGAAGGGTCAAACTGACATTGGAAGATTTTGACCACTTAATATCTGAGAATCCTTTGTGCTTCTTAAATATTTCTTGTGAAGTCAAAAAAAAAATGACAAATGTATATGCACACAACTGCACATTATGATAAGTGGACTTTTTCAGGTATGCATGTACATGTTCATGCATCAGGACCTACTATGAATATGATTGCTGAAATTTGTTTGACAAAAAGAAAGAAAAATGCTACCAATCTTTCACATTATGTATTTAATGTTGTAACTGTCTGAAATCACCTGTATATATGAAATACACATTTTAAGGCAAGTAGAATGAAAAGAGGGGTCAAAGGCCAGCCCGTAAAGGGATCGAGGCAAGACGTGCATCTTTCAGATGGTATATAAAATAAAAGTGAAATTGCAACATATACAGTAAAATTTCAGACATTGCATGAATAGTGAAGTACTTTTGTATTGTCTGATATTGAACAAAAAGGTTTAGGTGATTTTCTATTGTTTACCTTATATATTCATGTAAATCATAACATTCAGAGTGAATTTAAACCTCAATAAATCTGTTATAGTATGTTTTAAGGACTAAAGAAAAGAAAGGACTAATCACTGCTTACATATCAGAGATTATTTTAGAAAGTATGCATATTTAAACTGCACCAAGTACATAAAGACATATGTAGAATTATGAGCTGATTTTATATGAAGAAATACGAAATTCATGCATTGATGACATGATATTAGTACAGAATTATTATATGAAAGTAGCAATTAAGTCACCCATGTATTCCATGACCCTATAGTAATTCAAGGTTTCTGAGATGCAAATGTGTTTTCTTCCTTAAAATATTTTAGCTTTTTAATTCAGTTGAAAGTTGTTATGTGATACTCAGGTGTCCTATAAGGCCCACGGACCTCTTGTTCTCCCTTTAGTTTTAGTACAGATATGTAGAGCTACTGTGTCATCATAGACTTCTGGTTAATAATCAGACTCATAGAATTTAAATGTAAGCACAGAAAAAAAATGTAATTTCAGGTGAAGACGTGGTTACCTGTTGCATATGGTGAAAAAACTACCACTGATTTCAATATCACAAAATGGAAGTTTAGAAACCAGTCTGTTGAGAGATTGCTAGGACAGCATGGAGGAGAGCTTTTAGTGGAAACTAAGAAGTCTGTTATAGCAGATACAAATTTAGGAATAATTTGTGTTAAGACCATGGTTAGTAATTTTAATTAATTTTATTACTTAATGTAAGGCTTCGTGTACTTTTCTGGTCAAAGTTTGTCAATTATTCATCCATCTGTACTGGAGTACTCAGTGGAGTGGGGCCTCAGTAGGAGGTCAAAATTTTTAATGGGAAAATGAAGGGAAAAATATTTAACAGTGGTTCTATGAGAAAACCAGGTAGGGGGTCATACATGAAGTGTAACACACTTCATTGAAATTTTCACAAAAGACTCTCTAAATAAAGTAAATCCTCACAAGGGCATAGTTTTCTAAAGAAAATCACCTTTGTGTCCCATCAGGGGAGTACACCATGATGCATCCATTTCATCGTAATGCTGAGTGGGCATTTTTTGAAATACTGCTATTTTTCATCCACTGTATTTTTGTGTGTTATATAAAAATAAGACAACTGAATTATAATAATTGGAAATATATGCTATTTATTTAAGCATTGAATTGTGAATATTGGATGTTCATTGTGTCACAACAAGGACGGCTGTGCTGACAAATTGTTCAACGTGTGTTAGCACTTTATGAAACTTTCTGTGTTATGACACGATGAGCGTTCAAAATTCACAATTCATTTGTTATATTTACATTTATTGATTTCATGGAAGATTGATAAATATGGCTTCTTTGAATATATCATGCCTGTTTAACTAAATTGAGGGAGCAGCCATTACTGTTCAAGTTGAGTTTGAATTCTGATTTTCATGTATGACGTTTCATTTGCACAGCATTCAACGTTTGTGACTTCAAATTAAGTACAGTCTCTGTAAAAATCATGCAGAAGGTGATATATGAGGGTTCTCAGATTTGATGATTTCTCACACATCGTTTCCTCTTGCACAATGAACCATGTATGCAAAATAAAAAAAAATTTTGGTTCATGGTTACCATGGAAATATGGCTAAAGAAATTTCCCTGGCAACCAGTCAATTTTCAATGTGGATGGACAGAAAAATTACTTATTTTAAGGCTTGAAATGAAATGTTAATTCTGTAAGAATTTCTTTCTATTTACTGTAATTGTAAAGATAAACATTTAAAGGGTTTTTACCATGCAAAACATAAAAATTTGATTTAAAGATATGTCCGTGATACACATGGGAAATTATACTTGTTTTTTGATTTTTGCTGACTCAGCATTTTTCCTGATTTTGGTACTATTCAAGGTCTAATTATTCAAATGATGGACCTAATACAGGTGTTGGGTGTATTTCACATAAAAGCAGAGGAATTTCTCTTTTGCAATTTGAATTCAGAAGCAGCTAATTTTTGAAAATTACTATCCGTTGCCTAGCAACAAAAATGGGTGTTTTGATGAATAAAAAGAGAAAAAATATAAAATTCTGAAATTATAAATGACATATATTGTTATCTTTGACCACCAAAAGCATATTCTAAAATAAATAAAAGTGAGTCTTATTTGCAAACTACGAAACATTGTAAAATTTCTTATTTCCATGGCAACAGTAAATTCCCCATATCAACAAAGCTAGCACATAAAGTTGTATTTGCACGCTCAGGTACAGTTGTAAAGGATTCTTTAAATTTTGTCGTAAAATTGTGATGAAGCAAATTTGATGTAATAAGAGTCTAATGAAAGTATTTTTATTTACATTACCGATGGCAACAATTCTGAGCTCATAGCAACCAATATATCTTATGAAGAGTTGCGGGTCATTCTTTGTAAGCATTTCAACAGTTCTGATACTCAGAATCACAGATTTTCTGGCTATATACTCGGTACTAATTTCAAAATATAGCTAAAATACATTCTGTAATATTAAATATGTAAACGTGTCTTAAAAATTTGAAATAATATTACCATGGAAATGGGTACAAATAATTTTTTCACATACTTAGGAGTCTGCCTGGTTTTGAATGCTCTGCTTGAAAGAGAGTAATTGTTTTGTTGGAACAAAAAAATGTCAATCTGTGATTTTTCAGAGTTTTCTGGTACACTATTAAGGTCACCAATACAGAAAAAAAAATCAAATGAATCATGCATGCCATCATCATGTCCAGATTTTATCAAACTCAAAGATTTATGATCTTTGGATGTGATTTAGATGTGGTCCATTTGTTGAAGTCCAAGTGCATTAATGCTTCCTCCTCCTGAGGTGTGTTGCATTCAAAAGAATTCTGAATTATTAGTCCCCTACCGGTGAAACCGGAGGAGACTATAGGTTTCCTCTGAGTCTGTCCGTCCGTCTGTCTGTCTGTCCGTCTGTCTGTCTGTCCCTCTGTCTGTCTGTCAGTCTGTCCCACTTGGTTTTCCGCACTTTTTTTCTAAACGCTAATAGATATTGAGCTGATTTTTGGTATGTGAGTGT
Source organism: Saccostrea echinata (assembly GCF_033153115.1). Taxonomy (NCBI): domain Eukaryota; kingdom Metazoa; phylum Mollusca; class Bivalvia; order Ostreida; family Ostreidae; genus Saccostrea; species Saccostrea echinata. Next base: position 18,017,613 of record NW_026889779.1, read on the forward strand.
ATCTTGATGAGTTACAGATCAAGTTTGCATTTCGTTCTGCTTCATTGATTTTTGACTGACTTACGGCCTTTTCAATTTTTAGGGGTTTTCCACATTTTTCTTCTTAACGCTTTCAGATATTGAGCTGATTTTTGGTATGTGACTTAACCTTGATTAGTTATAGATCAAGTTTGCATTTCGTCCCGCTTCATTGATTTTTGACGGAATTATGGCATTTTCAATTCTTAACGGGAACCAGATTACACTTGCCGGTAGGGGACTAGTATTGCTAATGCAATACTCTCAGAATGCTTGTTGCATTTGCTTTCCCATGTTAAGTAACCCTCTGAGAACTGTTTAACCGGTTGTCAACCCTGACTACTATTTTGGCATAGTACATCCAAATAATAACACTATTATATAGAATATAACTGATGATTAGGCCTACAAACAACAGTTTATTTTTATGATATTTAAAAAAATATTTAATACATTCTGTTACTTGTAAAAAAGAAAAAGTTCTGATGTACCAGCTGCACAGTTTTCATTATTACCTAACCTACTATATAAATTGTAATTGGGCATTTTGAACTGTTTCCTGATTCATTTTAACTTTTTTGCACATCATGAAACAGTCAAAACTGTTTACCCGGTCACAGAATGAACTGTTGCATGGCTGAACTAATCCATTATGACGTCATAATTAGTTTCCAGTACTTTACAGCTATAATATTGAATTATGTATAAATTGAAGCATTTTCATGGCAATAAATTTGAAATTATCACTTGAAGAGTAATCCTTATACCCATATAAATATATATTCAATTTAATATCATTTGAAAGAAGAGGCCAAGAATACCTTTTCTGAGGGAAATTTTCAAAAAATGTAGGCTCCTTTCACTCACTATAGATCTTTGCCTTTTAAAACGTCCGACTCATCGTGTTATATTCAAACCTTCAAGTCATCTTATGTCTTTTACTAAACAATACATGTATACATCAATATTATTTAGGAAATGATAACACTAAGAAATAATGCAAACTTTTGTCGATGTGTCTATATCATTACTTTAAGATATTATATAGTAGGTTAGGTAATAAAACACTTATTTCATGACAACTCGGGAAACAGTCAAACTGTTGTCCCTCGATAATGGGGAAGACCTGGGAAAACAGTTTGACTGTTCCCCTCGTAGTCATGAAATAAGTGTATACTATTGTACTTGTATCTTAAACATAATTATTAACCAGCACATGAACGGGTGCTTATGATGCCAATGTATGAAACATACTGAATTCTGTCCATGTAAAATATTTTTTCTCATTACTTGTATAATGTGAATACAATACATTTATATCAACCTTACAGATCATTTTCACACGTTTGGATTGGGAGAAGGGGCATTTGGTATGCTTGAAAAATGGTACAAAGGTGGACGATAAGAGAAGTAACATTCATTACTCAAAGCCTTACAACTTTTTAGTTAGAAAAGAACGAGAAGAAATTTTGGATACAATGTTTAATCTTGGTTTGCTCTGCAGAGTTAGAAGTTTACTTACATATCAGGAATAAGTACATACACATTTTGCCTTTTTGAGTTATAAAAGGGGCAAGGACATAGATTTGAAGCTGATATTTTTCAAAATTTTTGATATAATATCATAGCTTACCTTTTAGACTGACATTTTATGAAAGAATGTTAAAAAACTCATTTAATATCTTAAAATTATATAGGAATTTTGAGTGTGTTTGACTGCCAAACATCCTTGCATTTTTTCAAACTAAAAATCAGCCTTAGAATTAAAAAAAAAAAAGTGGAAAATCTGTCATCTGTTAATAAATAATATTAAAACTATAATCAGGAAAGTCAGAATTAAAAAGCAATCCAATACACCAGTGTTGACAGTTCTTGTACAGTGATATGTACAGTGTTAGCAAAACCCACACATCCAGTAAAATGTAAACCTGAATTTTAAGATTTTGATTGAAGTTCAAATCATTGAACTGGAATTATTTCTTGAATAAGAATAGAAACTTAAAATTGTAAACAAAACGGCAATGCAACTGTGTTCATTCCCCTTTAAGTCCTTTAGTTGTGAATGGATACATTAACATGTTAATGTAAGACATGCTTTTTAGCTCACCTGAGTTTAAAGCTCAAGTGAACTTTTCTGATCACATTTTATAGGCCCAGTGTCTGTAAAATTTTTACATGTTCGACTTCTTCTCAAGAACCACTATATCAATTTTAACCAAACTTGCCACAAAGCATTGTTGGGTGAGGGGGATTTCAAATTTGTACAAATAAAGGGCTACATCCTCTTTCAAAAGGTGATAATTGAGTACTTGTCTAATGCGGTCATATTTTTGCCATGTATATATTTGCTATTTTAAGGATCCTACATAGTATTATGAGGGTTTTTAGAAAAGTTCAAGGACGAATTTTATTTTGAGCATGCTATTTGCATGAAACCAGTGAAATATGCGTGTTTTCCAATAAATATACAAAGATCCGAATGATTTCGGATGATCTGTAAAAAATATACAACTAATCATTAAGATAAAATATGCTTCACGGAGCATGTCACTATTTTACACATTTTCATAATGCATAAAAACAAAGTCAAAAATGTCAAAAAAGTCAAAAAACAATGACTAGGAGGACCGAGCTGTTAAAAAATCATGTGTACAGACAGGAGAATGCCTGATAGAGACCAAAAATGTTTTTAGATGCTGTTGTGGATTACCTACATGTATCTTGGATCAAGATGGATTCAGATGGTAGCAGCTTTGTAAGGATGGAAGGATTGACATTTTTGATGATCAACTCCTGCAATACCCCACTTAAATATCATCTGGACATAGCACCTATAGATTTTGCATTGCTTCCATTCCTGAACTCTTAACTGCATAGACATTGAGTTTAGGATCTCACTGATATCTTATACGCCACAAAAGACTTTTTTTTAAAAGTAAAATTTCCTGCTATTGTAATACAATTTTTAGCTCACCTCAACAAAGTTGGGGGAGCTTATGTCATACCCTGGGCATTGGCACCAGTGTCGGCATCCTCATTGGCATCCCAGGTTAAAAATTTTGGAGCAGTTTTCTTTCCAAGTATTTTTATGCCATATATTGATCAGAGTTGCATGGATGATGCATCTAGTATGTTTTCTTGTATCATAAAGGTTTCAGATGGTGCATTTTCATCCAGTATTTTCCTTAAAAAATGACAAGGTTAATGTTTTTGGAGCAGATTATAGATTTTCAAGTAGGTTAAACTTTTTTGAGCAGGTCTCATTCCCAAGTAACATCTAGGGATGCACACTACATGTACCAGATTTGCTTTGCAAATTTGGTCTATGTAGGACTTACATGTATAGTTACCATGGTATGAGACCTGCTTCAAAAACTAATATCTGTAAGCTCTGCGTTCATTCAGCGTTCGCTCACCGTTCAAGTGGGAAAGTAGAACGTTTCACGGACTGTTTCAGATTTGCTTTGCAAATTTGGTCTATGTAGGACTTACATGTATAGTTACCATGGTATGAGACCTGCTCCAAAAACTAATATTTGTAAGCCCTATGGTGACTAAATTTTCTTGGATGATGGATCCAGGGATGTTCACTACCAGATTTGCTTCTGATGCTGGATCTGACCGACATCTTCTAGATGAATGACCAAGTTAATGTTTTTAGAGCAGGTTCATTGTAAAGTAGATATAAGCCCTATGATGACCATAATTGCACGTATGATGCATAAGGGGATGCACACTGTGAGGCTTGCTTTAGATACTGCATTTGACCTATATTTTCCTGACAAGTGGCTGTGTGAAAGTTTTTGGAGCAGGACAATTCCCAAATCATTCTCAGCCTTACAGTGACGAAACTTGCATGGATAACCAGGGGTTTAAAAATACGGTGGTCCGAGGTCCGGGACCTAAAGTTTATGGGGGTGGACTAGCTGATTGTTACCATTCAATAGTCCGTCGGACTAGCACTTTTGAGTAGAACCGAAAATATTTAAATTAAAAATATAAAAATACAGGTAACTCTCGATACCTCGAAGTCCGCAGGACTGAGGAAAAAATTCGAGAGATCAAGAGTTCGAGTTTTCAAGAGTCCGGAATTTTCCGGGTTTGTTGACAGGTTTTAAAATTAGTCTTACCGGATGTAATGATTTTCATGCAGTGCTAACCTTTTACACGTGGTTTTTATAAGACAACGATATTTTTTCGTAATTTAGATAAATATTTCATTAAACTGAGTGAAGCAAAAATGTATATCGTCATTTCATGTATATTTATTTAATCTTTGTAATACGGACATCATACTACGCATTCGTTACATGAAAACATTTTACAGCGTTGTACATAGCATTGACTATTCCAAACATGATCATTGAACGCAGTTCTGTAAGTATTTGTCCAATAATAGTCGTCATATTGACATCGAGGCTGTTTCTGCTTTTTCATATTTCGTTTAACTTTGACACTGACTCAAAATAAAAATTAAATTAGTGTTTTGTCTTTTAATCAATTACTACTTTTCACTGACACTGCGTCTCTAAATTATCGCAAGACAGTCGCTGACAATTATTTTAATAGCATATAGGCAAAATATGATTAATTATAAATCAATTATCACCTTGCAGCATAAGTGTCACCTGAATAAACATCCCGTTCCTCGAGACCTGCGTCTTCTGCCTGGGGCCATTTAAATGTCCAGGTAAAGATGCTAATTATATAACCTTGTGCACACATATCCACTTCGAGGTATCGAGGGTAAATTCTAATAGAATATGCATAGCGGGACTGCATTTTGACTTCGAGGGATCAAGTGTTTCGAGAGATCAAGAGTTCGAGAAATCAAGAGTAAATTTGCTTACTTATATAGGGGAAAAATTCGGGACCGGAGACTCACTTCGAGCGATCAAGAACTTCGAGAGATCGAAGTTCGAGCCATTAAGAGTTACCTGTAAATAAATAAAAAAATCTCCAAATCTCGTTTCTTCTTAAGTGGTTCACAAAACGCACTATTTTAAAGTACTAGTCACGTCATCGTAATGTTTTAATTTATTGCTCCTAAAAATAAAACAAAGTTAAAACAAAGTTAAAACGTCTGTTGGATAGCATCAATTTTACAGCGTGGTGGGAAAAGGAACCAAGAGTAACAACACTCATGTACTTTGGTCTTCGTTTATAAATATGTGTAAAAAGAGTAAAGGTATGCAGCCTCCGTAACGGCGTCTCCTCCACTCGCTTGTTTACATTACTTGTTTTTTAGATCACCTGAGTCACGCATAAACTTTTTCACATTTTCGACTTCTTCTCAAGAACCACTGGGCCAATTTCAACCAAACTTGCCACAAAGTATCCTTGGGTAATGGTGATTCAAGTTTGTTCAAGTGAAGGGCCAAGCCTTTTTCCAAGGGGAGATAATTAAGAATTAGTGAAAAATTAATGGCATCTTTCAAAAATCTTCTTCTAAAGAACCACTGGGCCAAGAAAGATAAAACTTATATGGAAAAATCCTCAGACAGTGTAGATTCAAATTTGTTCAAATCATGACCCCCGGGGATGGGTGGGGCCACAATGGACGATCAAAGTTTTACATAGGAATACATAGGAAAAATCTTTAAAAATCTTTTTCTCCAGAACCACTGGGCCAAGAAAGATGAAACTTAAGTGCAAACATCCTTAGGTAGTGTAGATTCAATTTTGTTCAAATCATGACCCCTGGGTTTAGGGTGGGGCTACAATGGACGATCAAAGTTTTACATAGGGATACATAGGAAAAATCTTTAAAAGTCTTCTTCTCCAGAACCACCGGGCCAAGAAAGATGAAACTTATGTGCAAACATCCTCAGGTAGTGTAGATTCAAATTTGTTCAAATCATGACCCCCTGGGGAAGGGCGGGGCCATAATGAATGATCAAAATTTTACATGGGAATACATTGGTAAAAACTTCTCCTCCAGAACCACTGGGCCAAGAAAGATGAAACTTATGTGGAAACATCTTCAGGTAGTGTAGATTCAAGGTTGTTTAAATCGTGATCCCCGGGGGTAGGGTGGGGCCACAATGGACAATGAAAATTTTACATTGGAATACACAGAAAAAATCTTTAAAAAATTCTTTTCTCAAAAACAGCAAAGCCATGATTGGTTATATTTACATGGAAGCATCCTCAGATATAGTATAGATTCAAATTTGTTCAAATCATGACTTTGGGGATAGAGTGGCGCCACAATGGACGATCAAAGATTTACACATGAATACATATGAAAAATCTTTAACAATCTTCTTCTCAAGAATAGCAAAGCCATGATTTGTCTTATTTATATGGAAGCATCTTTGGGTAATTTTAATTCATATTTGTTCAAATCTTGACCCCCTGGGGTAGGGAAGGGGCACAACAGGTGATCAAAGGTTTAGTTAGGAATATATAGGAAAGATCATTTAAAAATATTCTCAAAAATAACAAAACCATGATAAGTCATTTTAATATAATTTAATTTTGGTTGTAACGCATCATTTAATTGGATAAAAAATTAAAATATATTGTATAACCTTGGTTTGTTTTTGCAGCTTTCAATTTATACTCTATGGATCCTCTATGGATTGTTGTTTTATACTCAGGTGACCGTTAAGTTCCTTGGGCCTCTTGTTTATGTTTGGTTTTTTATCTGGACTAGTAATTTAATGATACAACTAGTGAATTTTACAAGCTTAATAGTCCTTGGACCAGTGAATAATGTTTAGGGAAAATTTAAACCCCTGATAATAATCTAAGGATGCACACTACCACACTTGCTTCGGGTGCTGGATTTGACCTACATTTTCCAAACGAGTGGCCATGTTAAAGATTTGAAGCAGGTTCATTCCAATTTATTTATAAGCCCTACCTGTACCAAAGTAACTTGCATGGATTATGCATTTAGGGATGCAGACTACTAGACTTGCTTCAGATGCTGCATCTGGCTTACATTTTCTTGATGAGTGACCAGATTAAATTTTTTTTAAGATTCATTCCTTGGAAAAGATAAGCCCTATGCTGAAAGACATGCATGGAGGATGCATCAAGAAATGCACAGTACAGTATTTGGATGTTGATTCTTACATTTTCTGGGTGATCGAACTGAAAAAAATTTCAGAGCAAGTCCATTTCCAAGTAACTAAAAATCCTACATAGATCAAACTTGCATAAATGTTGCATGTATGAAAGCATGCTGCCAGAGCAATCATTTGATTTTAGACTTCGCCTTACTTAAAGATAACATTCGTTGAGGTGAGCTATGTAATCTTTGATTACCTATGTTTTAAGTGAGAAGAAGACATGGAAAGTTTATAGAACTGAAAGATATTTATTACTGTGAAAAAGATTGACAGGTTTGGAATGAGGTTGCCACATAACCTAACTTCAAAAAACTTCAAGTGGTTGCTCCGTGAATCCTATGACGGCAAAGTAAAAATCATTATATTTCAAAATTTTAGTAAATGGATCTGATTTTTTATTTTTGCATACTTATCAATGGAAGATGATTTAAATCAACATAAGTCATTCTTCAGAGTACACAATAATTTTCCCACAAATCGCAGTGTAGGCGAATTTTTCTAACAACCCTCTAATACTTATAAAATGTGTTAAAAAGATGATAAGATCAAACGACAGGAACTAAATTGGATATACATGTATGTCCAAATATTTGTTTTGTTTTGTGTGTGTGTTTTTTTTATGAGAATATACTTTGCCAATAACTCTTATGTTGAATTAATTAAGTTATATCTATTTGAGAAAAATATTAACAAGTCTCAGGGAAAAGCTTCTTTTACTTTGATTTAAGAAAAAAAAATTTTCTTTATTAAACTCTTTGTTTTGAAAATATATTTATAGAAAGTATATGTATATTCATAAATATCTTGGATATTTATTAAACAAATTTGTTTAGCACAGGAGAGAATTTCCCAATGTTAATATATACCAAATAAATTTTGCTCAATTATTGTAAACCAACTATTATTTGCAACAATTTTTATTCACAATTTTTCAGTTTGAAATCCTTGACGACTAATAATGACCAAGAAAATATTGTATACAATTGCACAATGAAATAAAAAGTTTGTGGCAAGAAATAGTCGCAAGTAAAACAAGGTCATGAAAGTCACTGATGTATGTGAATGAAAGTTGGTTTACAGTATATTTTTTTATGCCATGACATATATTTTGTTTGTAAACCTTAATGAAAATGTATAGCATGGAAAATTTATGTAATCATATTAAAACCTACTTCTCTTGATTGTGTTCAACAATCTCTTTTTTTTCTTATGTGAGAATTTAAGTGTTTGAAATAAAGAAATAAAGAGTATTTGCTGAAAATAAGATGATTTACTGATTATTTACCCTAGGTACATAATATCATTGTCATTTTTAGCTCTTCTGAGCCAAAGGCTCAAAGAGCTAATGCTATGGCCATTTGTGCGGTGTGCATAAACTTTTTAGAATATGGGCCATAACTCAAGAACCCCTTGGCCAATTATTTTCAAATTTGTCACAGGGTATCCTTGGCCCAAGGGCTGCCATTTGTACTAAAACTAGGGTTGTGACCCTTAAACAAGGGGGGATAATTTGGAAAATAGAAACAAAAGTACTGGTTGCTAAAAAATCTTTTTCTCAAGAACCACTGGCCAGATTATCACCAAACTTACACAAAAGGATGAGGATATGTTGAAGATTAAAAATTGTTCAAGGTATCACCCTGGGGCAAAGGGTGTGGTCTCAAGGTCACTTCAAAGTTGACCAAAAATTACATTTTATTAAAATGTTGATATTTTGCTTACTATAAGGACTAGGATCATAAAATCTTGTCAGTTGATGCATCTAAGGACCTCATATCATATTGACTCAAAAGTAGGTCACGGTGACCTACTTTTCAAATTTTGCGGCTATTCTTTTTCAAAATGATTTAGAGGCATATTTTGAACAATTTAAGGCTTATGATCATCAAACTTTGTCAGTTGATGTATCTTGGGTTCTCGGAGCACATCAACTAGAAAGTAGGTCACCTAGACCTACTTTTTGAATTTTATGGCTAATCTTTTTCAAAACAATTAAGGTCATTAATTCGAATACTGAGAGGTTTAGAATCATTAAATCTTGTAAGATGATGCATCTAGGGGCCATAAAACATATTTATTAAAAAGTAGGTCATCGTGACCTACTTTTTGAACTTGGCAGGCATTCAATTTCAAGGCATTTTAGAGGCATAATTTGGACATTTTAAGGCCTATGATCATAAAACTTAGTAAGTTGATGCATCTTGGGTCCTCAAAAAATATCAACTGAAAAGTAGGTCACCGTCACCTACTTTCAATTTATATGACTATAATTAAATATTTTAGGTACTAGTTCGCTTTGAATCATCAAACTTTGTCAGTTGATACATCTTGGGTCTTCGGAGTAGGTCGACTGAAAAGTAGGTCACCGTGACCTACTTTTGAAAATTTATGGCTTTAATTAAATATTTCTGGTACTATTTGGGTTAGAATCATCAAACTTTGTCAGTTGATGCATCTTGGGTCTTCGGAGTAGGTCGACTGAAAAGTAGGTCACCGTGACCTACTTTTGAAATTTATGGCTTTATTTAAGTATTTCAGGTACTAATTGGCTTAGAATCATCAAACTTTGTCAGTTGATGCATCTTGGGTCCTCGGAGTACAATAACTGAAAAGAAGGTCACTCTGACCTACTTTTGAAATTTTATGGCTGTATTTTATATTTTCGGGTACTATTTGGCTTAGAATCATCAAAATTTGTCAGTTGATGCATCTTGGGTCTTCAGAGTAGGTAAACTGAAAAGTAGGTCACGTTGACCTACTTTTCAATTTATATGACTATAATTAAATATTTTAGGTACTAATTGGCTTAGAATCTTCAAACTTTGTCATTTGATGCATCTAAGGTCTTTGGAGTTAGTAGACTGAAAAGTAGGTCACCATGACCTACTTTTGAAAATTTATGGCTCTATTTATATATATCAGGTACTTATTGGCTTAGAATCATCAAACTTTGTCAGTTGATGCATCTTGGGTCCTCAAAGTAGTCATCTGAAAAGTAGGTCACTGTGACCTAGTTTTGAAATTTTATGGTTGTGATTTTAATATTTTAGGTATTAATTGGCTTAGAATCATCAAACTTAGTTGATGCATCTTTGGTCCTCAGAGAATAACAAGTGATAAGTAGGTCACCATGACCTACTCTCAGGTACTAATTGGCTTAGAATCATCCTGGGTTCTCAGAGTGTTTTATCTAAAATGTAGGTCATGATGACCTACCTTTGGAATTTCAAGGCTTTATTTAAATATACAGGATACTTAGAGGCTTCAAATAGAAGTGATACGTTGTACAGTTTATCAGAAGAGCGATTCAAGGCCCTTTGGCCTCTTGTTTAATCACTCAATGAAATCTTGGATGTCGAGTCTCAATTTTGATTTCTTGACAAATTCCGGTGATCCCACCGATGATGTTGAGAGACCAAAGTTTACTTGTATATAGTGGAAATGTTTTAAAATCTTCTATTCAAGAACAGCAGGGCCATGATTAGTAATATCAATATGATTAGTGAACAATATTGTGCAATCATTTCACAGGTAGTGCAGTTTCAAGTTTGTTTAAATCATACAGATGGTAATGTAGGGCCACAATGGGAGATCAATTTGATAAGGATTTTATTAGTTCATCTTCAACAAAGGCTCATAGATCTAATGCTATGACCCGGTGTGTGTTAACATTTTGGAATGTGGGCCATATCTCAAGAGCCCCTCAGCCAATTATTATCAAATCTGTCACAGAGTATCCTTGGGCTAAGGGCTTTCATTTATACTAATAATAAGAATGTGACCCTAAAATAAGGGTAGATAAATAGGAAAATATTTTAAAAAGTAGTAGTTGCTAAAAATACTTCACATGAACTACTGGGCAGATTATCACCAAAGTTACAAAGTTAAAAGGTCACTTCAAATTGATTGACCTAAAATGATAATTTTGAATTTTGCAGCAATTAATTTTCGTATTAATTTTGATGCATATTTTGGACACTATGGAACCTAAGATCATCAAAACTTGTCAGTTGATGCATCATGGGGCCGTGGAGTGTGTTGATGAAAAAGTAGGTCACTGACCGAAAATCTGAATTTATAGCTATTCATTTTAGCTTGGTATTTCAGATTCTAAGAGTTAAGAATCATTAGACTCTATCAGTTGATCTGTCTTAGGGACTCAGGGTGTGTCAAATAAAAGGTGGTCAGAGTGACCCATTTTCTGATTTTTACGGCTTATTTTAGAATCTTTAAACCTATGTATTTTGAACACTATGACCTTTGAATCGTCGCAAGCCACTGGTTTTGTGCCCATTCTATTTCCACAAACCCGTGGCTGCCTCCTACCAAATTCTCTCGTTCTCGCGACTGAATCATTGAATATTTATTAAGTGACGCCAGATTTACCTTGACCAGTGAAATCACTCTGTAGCAATTTTTGGTACGCTTAGATGGCGGCGCCCATATTGAAATCATGTTTGCTATGCGTGGCAGATTTATTGAAAAAAATACGATAGATCCTGAAGAACAGAGGTGAGTAACATATATTCTAAAATACTTACAAGGTTTTACATTAAAATACAGGGTTTCGAATGTAGACGTTGTGTGAGAACACTGAATAGCATTACTCGTTAAGAAAGGAAATTTGAACCGGAGTTGATGTACAGCTCGTGGTTATGGTTACATCCAAATACAAGATAGACTGATCATTTTCATTGGTTCTGACATGAAGCATCAGATGTTATTCCATTGGTTGAATGAATGTTATTAATATTCATGAGAACGAGAGAAAGAGCCATAGCGCATTTGATAGGCATTTTGCCTACTCTACTAGTGATTTCTTAAATTCATTGTTTAACCAAAATTTTGTCATACAATATTAGTTTACACATGCGTAAAACCAAACCACACAATATTGATATTTCAATATTAATAGTTCCCTCATATGATAAATATGAAAATTATCCAGTTTGTATGGAGTATATAGTAAATATTGAGGTATCCACCTAAAGATGACACCCTGTTGCCAAAGACCACCCTTAACCAGAAAAACAACTTTTGAATAATTTTATTTGGATATGACTGCACTTCATTTCATTTAGATAATTTTGGTTAAAGATGGTCTTCATATTGAAAATGATGAATATATATATTCAATTTTTCTTCTCATATAATCGTAAGATTTAGCAATCTGTCTTAAATCTATCCATCCGACGTCATTCACTTCGTTGGCGCAGTGGTGTGATTGCTGGAATGTAAATCTGGTGATTGCGAGAATATACACATGACATTTTGAAAGTATCTCGGGAAAAGACAGTCCTAAACTATTTTATTAAAGTTTGCAAATTCATAGCTACTTGTTTTATTTTAATTGATTTTCTAAATCTTTTTTCTCAAAATTAGAGTATTGAACAAATTAAATGATTGTCCTTTGACATACTTGCAACTATGAAAATATAACACTCGTCCTCAAATCATATTACATAGTTTGATCTTGAATTGAAAAGGTATATCTATAAATAGAAACAGGGGATTTCCTTTTAAATTCTTGAGTCGGCTGTGTCGACGTAGAGGGGGCTATGGCTCTTTGTAGGAGACAGCCACGGGTTTGTGGAAATAGAATGGACACAAAATCCGTGGCTTGCGACGATGTGACCTTTGGGGTCTTTAAACCTAAACAATAAATGCATTTTGAGGTGCTGGGAAGTGTCCTTGAAAAGTAGATCACAGTGATCTACTTTTTAAATTTATCATTATTCACAGTCAAATCTTCCTAGTTTTAATACTGAAAGGCGTAGGATCATCAAACCTTGTCAGATCATGCATCTTACGGCCTTGGGATATATCAACCCAAAAAGGTCAAAGTGACCTACTTTTAATTTAGCAGCAATACATTTTCAATTGTTTAAGATGCTTATCTTGGACAATGTGAAGAAAACGAAAGTAACCGGCGTTTTACATTCGAATACGGAATTAGAACGCGGTTTTTTTTTTCAAATTTATAAGTAGCAGCTGTGTTAACTAGTAGAAAAACCCCGAGATTTTCGAATGTGTTTTCGTTTTCTGTCCCTATCAACTGTCCTAAAGAGCGAGTGTGGATTATTATTAGTCTGAAATGTGTATTGTAGAGGCTCCAAGGGGAAAATTTAAGCATTATGTCCTAGAAGAATCATTGCTTGACAGATCCGAGGCGGTGAGTCAGTAAAATACGAGAAAATATAACGAAAACAGAGGTTGAAGCGAGGAAGGTGTCCAAAATGGCGTCCTCCCTTGTGTTGTTTTAGTATTACCGTATATGATTTTTTTTAAAAATAAATAATTATTACACGCCGGGAGCAAGCCCCTGTGGTCTGACTTGTAAGATGTGACTCGCCACATCTTACAAATCAGACTGTGTAAATAGGAAAATCATTAGCCAGATATGAAATCAGATGCTCTATTCTCTCTGGCAAGTCAGATGGTTCTAACCAATCATAGACAAGGTCAGAGAGGTTGATCTAAATAAAGCACAGTTAACGTGGATTTTTCCCATACTTTTTCTCCAGATAATTCAATGTCAATCTTTTTTAATGGAATTAAAATGTGGGGAAAATCCTGGGAGGACATTTTCTTTCATGTGCTTTCAATTCAAAATGGCTTGAAAGAACTTGGATTAACTACTGAACAAACTGAAAGAGTAGAACTGTACCAAGAAGAAGTATATTTATGGAATTTGTCTTCCACTAATTATCACAATACGGATTATGGGAGGAAAGCTTTGGAAAATATTCTGTCAAAGTTGAAGGAGGATGTGCACCATGTCTTTTCGATGCCCTAACCAAGGACTTGTCCATGTTCTTTTGTTTCTTCTACGATTGTTTAAATGATAAGCAGCTGCTTTCATTAAAACACAAATGGGTAATAAGCTATCATCATCCTCCATTGTTAAATGTAAACAAAACTAGAGGCCCAAGGGCCTTAACTGTCACTTGAGTATAATACAACACTGTTAATGATCCATAATTTCACAAATCTGATAAAAAATACCCTTGCTCATTACAACTTTGTTCTCTGTTTGCCTCCTAGATCTTCAGGAGCAGAACAATTTTCAAAGAATTAATGCCTTTTGATTTCAAAGAAATAATGCATTTCCACTAAATAATCAAAAGAACCCAACCCCACCACCAGAACCTCTTACCCAGGGGCCATGAATTTCACAATTTTGGAAATGGTATCCTTGTTCATCATAACTATGCAATTACTTTGTCTTCTAAATACTGCATTTTCACGATATAATCAACAGAGCCCCCACCCTATTGGCCTGACATCAGAACCCCTGACCAAGGGTCCCTGAATTTCACAATTTTGGAAGAGGCATCCTTGCTCATCATAATCATACACTTAGTTTATTTGCTTAATACCCAGGTACAGAGAAGAGGATATTCACAGAAATAATGTAATTCAGTATGTGATCAATAGAGCCCAGCCCTAACCCCTAACCAGAACTCCTGAACCAGGACGGAGAAAACACAATTTGGGAAGAGGCACCCTTGCTCATTATAACAGTGCACTAAATTTGTTTGCTTAATACCCAGGAGAGAGAAGAAGATTTTCAAAGAAATAATGCATTTTCAGTATATGATCAATAGAGCCCCGCCCTAACACCAGAACCTCTGACCCAGGGGCCATGAATTTCTCAATTTTTTAAGAGGCACCCTTGCTTATCATAACCATGCATTTAGTTTACCTGCCAGACACCCAAGAGCAGAGAAGAAGATTTTGAAACAATTTATGCATTTTAAGCAAATGATCAACAGAGCCCCGCCCTAACACCGGAGCCCCTGACCCAGGTGTTATGAAATTTGCATTTTGGAAGAGGCATCCTTGCTTATCATTATCATATACATATACTTAGTTTATCTGCTATATACCCATGAGCAGAGAAGAAGATTTTCAGAGAATAAATGCATTTTCACTATATGATCAATAAAGGCCCGCCCTAAGACCAGAACCCCAGACACAGGGCCATGAATTTCACAATTTTGGAAGAGGCACCCTTACTTATCATAACCATGCACTTAGTTTGGCTTCTATATACACAGGGGGAGAGAAGAAGGGAGAGAAGAAGATTTTATAGAATGTATTCATTTTCACTTTATGATCAATAGAGCCCCACCCTATCTCAAGAATCCCTGACCCTGGGGCCATAAATTTCACAATTTTGGAAGAGAGTTCAATGCTTATTACAGTCATGCCAACAGTTTGACTGCTTGATGTCCAGGAATAGAGGAGAAGATTTTCGAAGATTGCATTAATTTTGACGGTTTTCGCCCCACCCCTCAAGCCCCAGGGGGTGATAAGCATGAAATTCAAAATTTTTATTCCCTTTCAGTCCATAAACGCTGTATGCCAAATATGGACGAAAATGGCTCAGCAGTTCCAGAGAAGAAGCTGAAAATGTTAAAAAGTTTACGACCGACGGATGACGCAGGACGGACAAATACGGATAGCAATAGGTCACCTGAGTGACTCAGGTGACCCAGGTGACCAAAAAAAATTTGGAGGAAATGAACTTCATATCTGACAAATCATACCATGTAAATGAAACACTGGAGTCAGATGTGAAATCACATCTTAAAAATGAAGTGAAACAAAGAAGTTTATTTATGAAATATAAAGATATTTCCTAAATTACAGAGTGAAGTTATTATGCAACTGCATGTAAAACAAAATAAATAAACAGTATTCTTGTATATACCTAAGGCAGAAAAAAAATCCTATCTTTAATTATATTTGTTTATCAAAATTCCTTAGAATTATAATCCAATTAAAGAATATATTTCAATAAAATAAGTATTCGAAGGAAAATATTGCATTTCATAAAATGCCAGCCTTCATCTCTCAAACCAAAAATCACTTGCAGACAGAGATGTTCATCAATCTTAATGTGACAGATAGAGATTAGGCTCTTACAGCAGGCAAGATAACTAATCCCATGGGGATTCAGTGCTTACAATAGGAAAAGTCATTTCTCTTTGTCAGTGCATTCTTTTATAAAGAATTGAATCTAAAAGACCAACACTTGCAGTACCATGGATTCATTTCTACAGACAGATTGTTGGTATATATTTAAGAACATGTACAAATTAGATGAGAAAACTCTGGAAAAGTACAAATAAACAATTGTATTTAACTAAAAGTTTTCACATTTTTTAATTAAGATGACATTATACTGAAGAATGTAGAGCTTTTCAAAATACTTTCTTTCTTTGTTGATGTCAATGATGAGAATCCAAAAAATGTCCTATTACATGATCCATTACAATTAAAGTTTGATTGTTAACAATGTGAACACATTCTAGATCCATGAAATACTTTAAGTGATTATATACCTTTTTGGAAAAACCCAGCATGGGGAATCCATTGTTCATTCCGGACAGTTCCAGTTAATTTTTATAACTTACCATTTAAAAATCTATTTTGAATGTTATGAATTTTACAATTTTCAAGCCTAAGTCGTTGATGTATCTTGTAAATGATTCCCCGTGATGAGTCAAGTTAAATGTAGATCACAAAGACCATTTAAATTTTATATTCATGGTCAAATCTTTCTAGCTTTACTACTATGAGACTTATTCCTATCAAACCTTTTCAACTGATGCATCTTGGTGCCTTTGGGATAATTATTTCAAAAGAAGGTCAAAGTGACCTACTCTTTTGAATTTAGCAGCTATTCATTTTCATATTGTTTTAGATGCATATTTTGGACATTGTGAAGCCCAAAATGGTCAAACATTGTTAGGTAATTTTGATGAATTTTCATCTACGGCAATCAGTATTAATTGCGAAAAAATGTTGTAAGGATGTTTATGTATGTTTCTGACCATGAAAGAAGAAGGTACGGTTTTGGCTTTATTGTGCCCTAAAAATTTAATGTTTTCAAAAAGTTTCGAAACTGGCTTAAATATGAGTTGAGTATATGAGCGTGATAAATCAGGAAAGAATATAGCATAAAGGAGGACCGTTCTGGAAATATAACATTAATTTGATGCATTTCTCTGTTATAAGCAGAAATAGCTTCAAATTGACCCTTTTCATGGGTTATTTTCCTTAAGAAAATAGTGTCCACAGCCGTCGCCCACTTTAATTTTCGGATATATTGTGTAAAATTCTTTGAAAAATCACATATCTAAAAATCTTTGTGGGCGATGCATGTGGTCTATATTATCTGAAAGAAAATTTCATTGAAAATTCATGTCTTCTGCAACTTTTTAAGAGTTATTTCTCTTTCTTTTCCCAAATAAGTAATGTTTTATGAAAATTCATATAAACACACACACACACAAAAATCATTCAAATGTGTTAAATGGGAAAGTAGAATGTTTCAGGGACTGTATATGCATATAAAACAATTAAAAATACCTGCAATATTCAAAAGTTATGTCTCTGTGACCTCCTTTATCATAAATAATTAAGACCCTAAAGATGCATCAGTCAAGGTTTAATGATCCTAATCATCGCAATACATGTATCAGAAATATCAATCTCAATTTTTTTGAAAATAATTTGCCATAAAATTCAGAAAGTAGGCTAAGATGACCTACTTTTTGGTTGAAATACCTCAGGAGTGATCAAAAAGTTCGCGAACTATCTCTATATTTACAAAACCATAATTTAGATCAGAATGAAATTTGGCACACATATAGTCGTATAAATGTTCTATAAATAGCAGATATTATGTTATGTTTTGCTCCATGTTTGTGACGTCACAATGTGAAAATGACGTCTATATATAGATGACTTGTGATGAAAAATGGTTGACTCAGTCGTATTCGAGCAACGAACGGCTGTAGAGTTTTTCGTATATCTTGGAAATTCCTTTGCAGTAACATATAATAATTTGTACACGGTTTATGAAGTTAAAAGACTTGCTAGAAGTCCAATCATTAATTGGATTGATTGTTTTAGTGAAGGAAGGGAGATAGTTAAAAATGATGTTTGTTTTGTTGTCCAGTTAAAGCAAGCTGGGGAAGAGATGTGTCCTTAGTTGAGCAATTTGTTATGAAAGATCACCAAATTATAGTTAGAAAAATAGTTGAATATCTTTAGAATAGTATAATTATTGAATCCCCAAAACATCGTTTACTTTAGACTTTAAACATATCAGATATGATAAAAAGAATGCGCTCATGCTTTATCCACATTGGATAAACGACGCTCAAAAGACAGAGGGCAAAGGGCTTTGATGGCCACAATTCTCTATATGGGAAAGGATATCCTTATCCACCCAACCTATTTCCGAGATTTAGCCAGTTCTGACATAATGATTGTTCTTGTTTTAAAAAATAAATTTCGTGGTAACAAATATAAGACTTGGAAAAATCTTTAAGGTACTGTGAACAGAACGCTACGGAGCATGTCACGTGACCGCCTGGATCACGTGATTCGCGCATGAGCAGAACGGTGGCAGATGTGCATTATAATCGGAGAGGCTTACTTTAAAAAATTATACACTCTGAAACCTAATTTTATTTCTTTTATGAAAGCAATTCAATAAGTTCGCGAACTTTTTGATCACCCCTCGTACTTATACACAAAAGATTGCTTGGATTAAGCTTTTGTATGTTTGTTGTAAACTTGTCATTTTATGACTGTGATACCTTAATTTCTCTGAAATTTATGTTGGTTGTAGCATACTGATGAATGAGTTGCAAAGCTTCATATGAATTCAGAAATAAGACAAGAATAACTGTTCTGTAAAACATTGTTGAGTAGATAATTAGTTGCTTTTAACACATACACTGGAAGAAAAACATGTAGAATATTTTTTAAATTCAGGCATTAGTATTCCGGGTAATAATCAAAGGCATTTGTTTCATATACAGGGTATCTCGGCCTTTCTCTTTATATACACAAAGTACCAAACTTAAGATCATGCACCCCTCATTTCAAGTTCATATTATATTAATAAACAACAATCGGTAACATACATCAGAACATCAGCAAAACAGAGTTTGCTACTTGTAATTGAGAGCCAATTAATTTTTTTTTTCAAATAAATAATTCCAGGCATTTTTTTGAAACCTTTTATTGTAAACCATTCATTTATTTCTTGAAAATATCTCAACACATAACGAGTGTAAGTCTTTACTACAGAAGATACATCAACTTCTGATTGCGTAGAATTATCAAAGTGAGCAATAATACCGGAGACTTCGTAATGAAATACTCGTAAAGTTATTACTTTTTGGTTAAAATTTGATAAATTATGTTAAAAGAATTACTTTTAAAATGTAAATACACTTTATTGTAATATATTTCACGAACAGTTGCACAATAAAAACCCCAGTTGGCCCCTTTAATTACTGCAAAGAATCGTTAACTGCCTTCCACTTTTACATGGAATTACCTCTTCAACTCCAAGCCTGCATCTTTCATAATTTGTAGTAAGTTCTTTTAGAACTTGCTTACTCATAATTTTTAAAACTTAAATTTTCGTGCATTAATCAAATTTAAAGAACATACTCCTATACTGTATGGTCATTGTGATAACTGCATGTAGGTCATTGACACTCTTGGCATGAGTCCCCCAGCAGCAAGAAACAAGAAGCTGACACTTGCTGAAGGGTTAAGGAAGACTAACATCACAAAAATGTTTAAATGTATATAAGTTTGTATGGTCTTCTTCAAATGGACATTCAGCAAAGAATTCACAAAAAATCATCTAAAACAAGCATCTAAAATCTCAACTAATAATAAGCCACAGTTCTTATAAACAATCATCAATGTAGTTTCTTTTCTCTTTCTGACAGAGTAAAACTCTATCACCGTTCAGCTTTGTGATACAATGTTGAATTATCTAATACCAGTAAAATAATAAATTGCTTAGCTTTCTTATGCTTCATCAATGCTACAAGTATAATCCTTCTTTACGTTAATTCTCTCTACTATGTACCCTTATTTTACTTTGGTATTGTATGCTATTCAGTTCTATAGTGTGATCTAATTAGAAATTAAATACCAAGTGTCAGATCAAGTTTCCATCAACTGTATTATCTGCTCAAGGGCAGGGGTATCGTCTGGGCCCCCAAACTCATTGTCGCTCGGTTCAGAAGTGTCCATGTTGCCCCACTAGATTCTTATAACAGGGATACATTTAGAATGAATGAAAATGTCTGTATTGTAGTAAAATGGAAAAATTTAACAGTTATTAAATTACCTGTGATTAGTTATTTTTTAATTTCAATTTTTAAAAAAAATGCAGTGGATTAATTGAATGGACATCTTTAAAAAAATGTTAGACTAACCCCCCCCCCCCAAAAAAAAATTAAATGCCCCCCCCCCCCAAAATAAAAGTATATCATCATTTCATACTCCCCTTGAAAGAGGGCATGACCCTTCATTTGAACATGTTATTTTAAATATGTAGATTTTTCATTATAAAATGAGACATAAGACATCATCATACTAGCATCAGTGCTCTGACTGGCTACTAATTTAGTCGCCATGACGCCTAAAGTTTTTGATTGGCGCCTAAAAATTTTCCATAAGTCGCCAAATTGGTGACCATTTTAAATCAACAAGGCGATCGTCGAATCCGGAAATTTTATTATTTCTAAGAATTTTTCTAAAAAGGTGAAAAGAAATTTAAAAGAAGAGAGAATTTTTTTTTAGCAATGCCGTGTATTCTTAGTCACGTCATGGGGCCCTATATTGATTACTATTAACTTTTAAAGTTAACGCCTTAAAAAATTACCTGTCGACTAAAACTTTGGCGACCAAACTTTTTTGATAAGGCGTCAGCTGGCGTCTTAATTTTAGAGGCCTCTTGGAGACCTGAACATATGAAATATATGGAGATAACGAACAGTATTCAAGCTCAAAAGTCCATCAAACAACACACATTTTGGAGCAGAGCAGACATGGGCCTCTAAAACATCAGAGGTGGGATCAAATGCCAAGGAGGAATGAGCATCCCCTGCCGACCGGTCATACCCGCCGTGTGCTCCTTGTCATGATCGGGAAATAGCAGAAACATTCGTCGACAATTCAGTGTGTAAATAATGGCCTAACAATTAGTATGAAAAACGTCAGTCAGCATTTGACTTAATGATAAATTGTATTTGCTGGCAAGGTCATTGTATCGACCAAAGAATCTAAGAAATGACGACGTTGAACGAGACTGCTATATATCAGAATCTATGGATGCAGAGGTGGGTCAAAGATTCACAAACCTTTGAACATGAATATATTTATCTTGATAAAAACAAATGCCCTGTTCACACGGAGAGTTTAAATCGAATTAAATGTAAGTCACTCTAAATTAAATCTGAACTGTGTTCACACTGGGAATTTAATGAAAATTAGTTTAAGGTCAAGATCTACTATTTTGATACATTTCTTTTATCTGAGATGTAAAAAAACTCCAAAATTTATACCTGGCTTTCGTTTTTCATTAAAAATTACAGTTTAAAATATGTTTTTTCGTCTAGTTTATCGAAAAAGTATGTCCCGAAACACCCTCTTTTTGCAAGCTACATTTGTAAAGGATCATTAAAAGAACTCGTTTCTCAAATCTGAAAAATTTGTAGGCATCTTTCATTTACTAGATCATGACATTAATTCGAATTAATTTAGTGCGCATTAAATTACTTCGCATTAGCTCCATGTAAACGCTATTCAAAGCTTATTAGAATTAAATTTTGACGCATGCATAATGACAAAATTAAGTAACGTGCCACATGTCGGTAGTCAGATATAGGATCAATACATGCAATGACAAATCAATTTCTGTATACTTTCATCATAGATCATAAAATGCACATGTGTTGGTTTCAGAGTAAGAATATTTGCTTAGAACTCATTAAAAACCTAAAGAAAAGTCAAAACTTTTCCTTTATAGAAAGAAACACTTCTTTATAAACAGAGCTTGGACTTATAGGGCCAGGATTGGTTTTAATCTTTACAAAAAGTTTGTCGACTTCTGTTCCTGTCAATGAATTTAGGCTAAATACATGTAATAATTCATTTATTTCAGTATGTAGAGATAGGAAGAACCTTTTCAAAGACAATAACTAAGAAGCATGAGTTTGTTACCTCGAAATGTTATTTGATTTTCCCCCTTACTTTTCATTGTAAATGATGGTAATGTCTAGAAAGTTTCTTTTTTTCTTGATATGTATTAATTTCAAATAACACATCTCCGTGGATATAATAAAAACATGTCATTAATGTATACAAATGAAATCCAAGGGAGTGCAGATTCTGAAATGTAGTCCTACTGTTTGAAAACTTGAGATCTGAAATTAGAACATTGACTCAGTGCGTGTATGCATTTCTATATATACACGTATATTAAGCTCAGTACGTATACCTTTCAGCGCAATAAAGCAGTCGAGTACTAGTAGTACAGATGGAATTAAAGCAATGTCATCCACTGAGGTGATTTATTTCTAAGGAATATATACAATAGAAATCCATCGCAGCTCATTGCAGGTGAGAATACATGTACCTGTATCGAGTAACACAGAGTGAAAAATTCTTGGTCTCGAAGAAAGTGGGCTGTACTGAGGAATAGTTCCGCTTGACCGTATTTTAGTTACAATGGAATTTAAGATTAGCTTTCTCTTTAGTGTTTTTTTTTTCAAGAATGAAAATGGGTAAAAGATGACTGAAGGAAAATACTCAAGACCCTATAAAAAAATTAAAATAGTCTTTGAAAAGAAAAGAATTTAAAACAAAAAAAGTGTGGCACCAGGTGGATTCGATCCGTGGTTCTAAAAAGTATCTGTTGTGTTAATACTTGGCTGTTTTATGAATCGAGATATTCTGGCTTTAAAAATAAAAGGTATAAATGTGAACCAGACTTTCAAAACAGGACTCCTTATTTTTTGTATGCTTTTGTGGATTTCGACCCTAGGGCAGGGATGCCCCTTAATATTCCTTATCTCAAGTTATTCCTTACATCACAACCTATTAAAATATCATAATTTTATTTAGAGGCAGGCCTGCCCTGAAGGACCTCTAAGTCAAATTTAATGCAAAAATCAGTGCTTTAACGAACAAAATGCTGTTCTGGCCAACTTTGATGGTTAATTTTAAAGTTGTAAATAATACATTTAAGGTTTAAAATACAACTTTGAAAAATTTAAACATATATACGGTAGAAAACAACTAATGATCAATGATTTTTAAATGTGATTTTTGTCCGGGAAATTGTGTTCTCCTATACGTCAAATCTTTTGATATTCCGAATACATTCTTTGAAAAGAAAAATAATCAAAGTAGAATGCTTGAAGCTTGGTTTCTGAAAATAGTAAAGACTGAAAAATCAGATTGTTTGAAAAAGGATAGCTGAAATCTACTTGTTTTCTTTCCTAAAACCAAAAAAATAATAAAAATAAAAATAAATGATAAATAATAAAAAAAGGAAGTCAAGGTAATTTATCACATGCTTCTTTAATTTAGTATGATTTCTTAATCAAACAAACTCTATATAAAAAAATTAATATCTTAAATTTAAACTGGCTCTATCCTCAAGTAAAATTGTTATTACCTCCTTCGACAGAGGAACAAGTCTTCAATAATTGTCTCAGAATAACCAGTTTCGTAGTTTTCATTCATTGACCCTCTCAACAAAGTATGCAATATCATTTTACCAGAAAAGACACCAATTCAATGGTCTGCAGAGAGATTTAAAGAAAAATGTGTCCCTAAATTGTTTTAAATAGGCATACAAAGAGGCACATTACATCACAGATTTAACTCAAGGCTGTGGGTCCCCCAATCTGCAGGATATTAAACTGACACCTTTGGGGTGGAGTGAATTAAAGACCTCATATACAAGAAAATGATCTAATCAGACTTGATTGTTTTTCTAAAAAAAGAAATCCATCTGTTGTGGCCACTAACATGCCAGATCTTAACGACTCTTATTTACTGCATTATTGATAAAATGAAATTTCATAAGTAAACCGATAACAAATTTCAGCAATTTTACTTTACTGCAATATCATTTTTAATTTTTTTCCCCAAAAATATTTATACATATGTATTTGCTGTTTATGAAGAAATCCACATATTTTATTAATATGCAAGAATGGAATTTTATGGATGAAAATGTATGAACTTGGTGGAATATTTATTATAAAAAAATAGAATAAGTAAAAATTGAAATACGTACAGCACAAAGAAATTCATTTCATTTCATTTCATCCATTTCATTTCCAAAACTATTGTACTAATACAAATATAATAAATTAATTTATCAAAAATATATTCTCTTTAAATTATAACATCAGAAACACTGTATGTGACCTAGATTTGATTTTTAAACTTCAAAACGCATATATCACAAACAAAAAGAGATGTTTAAGAGAGAACAACAAAAAGGTGTCAGTTCAAGTATCCATTAATTGTATTATCTGCTCAAAGGCAGGGGTATCGTCCGGAGCCACCGGAGTCATTGTGGCCCACTTAAGAGTCTCCATGTAATGCTCATATCCTCTTTATTACATGAGCCCACCCAAGTGAGTATATGTGTACTGTATATATAAAATGAAAATTAAACATAGAAGTCTTTTTCATCTTATAAAATAATACAATGATTGATAATTTTCATTAATTAAATTTAATAATTATTATGGCTTTTCAATTTCAGGCTTTGTATTATGCACAGAATTTTTTTTTCATTTTGTATCCAGTTGTCACATACATGTATTAGTTTCTATTCTACAAGCAATAGATATAATAATATATCAGAAGTAAGATTTGATACAAGTTTGTTAATTATATAATGAAAAGAAGTATACTTTCTCAACTGCAAGTCAAATTCCATGGTCAAAAGATAAAACTATGCGTGCCTTAGGAAAGGTTTTGTTGCCCTGCACCAACCATTTAGAAATTATGGTCAAGGTTTATTTTTATTCAAACGTTGGTCAAACTCTTAGGTAAATGTCATGAGGTCAAAATGTTGGTATGCAAGGAAAGAAACACCTGTAAAATATGAAAGGCATAGCACAAACTGTGCTCAAGTTATGATCAAGGTTAAAGTTGATAACATTTCAGAGCAAAAAATATTAAGAAAGAAGGGGTCCTCCTAAGGGTTGCTTTAACAAGTCCCCTTCTCCTGAATTTTTTTATGTTTAGGCCTAACTTAATTATATGTGTTTAGCCTGTTTATATAAATATTAAATAGACTCTGACTGCAAGTCAGCCAGATTTGTGCATGTTATCTATTGGCTGTATATGAATTGTCATATAATTATATATATTTTGATCCCATTCATGGGATCAGGACAGGACTCCGAAATTCATGGCCTGCCTAATTGAAGACCTACCGGTAATAGATGACCTACAGAAGATTTGGATTCTTGTCCTAATTGTTTGATGCATGATTTAATGTGCTTGATTCATCAAGTTAGCAGAAGTTAATCATTTAATTTCCTGGGATAATTAATTGTAC
Source organism: Saccostrea echinata (assembly GCF_033153115.1). Taxonomy (NCBI): domain Eukaryota; kingdom Metazoa; phylum Mollusca; class Bivalvia; order Ostreida; family Ostreidae; genus Saccostrea; species Saccostrea echinata. Next base: position 18,043,131 of record NW_026889779.1, read on the forward strand.
AGTGTAATTAAAACCTAATGAATTCTCTCTGAAATTGCATTGTTTTATATGTGGTTTTCAATTATACCTTGTTAGAATTTTGTCATTAGTGTTTTCTACTTGTGTGCCCCGTTATTTTGAAATAAACCTAAAACTGTAGGAGGACTAGTGTTTTGAAAAATTGTTTACAGACTGCTAGATAAACAGACCGCCAGACACCTTACTATCACATAGAATAAGTGCTGTGAAGACTATGTTTTTCCTATTATAATTTTAATTACCAATCTTTAAACTTTTATCAGAGAAAACTAGAAATCAGAAGATGAAATAGAAAACCCCTTTAGCTTATTTTTGATTTTATTTAAGTGATTCTTATTCCAAAATTGTAATATTGTTGGCAGCTTTGTTACTGACTTAACAAAAATAAGTTTATTTTTAAGTTTAATACTTCATGTCATATCTTTTTTTTTTACACAGTTTCCATATAATCATAACATTAAATTTTCTAATCTACAAGCAATAACTATAAAAGTTAAATATACTATAAGAAATTAGTTTGAATACATTTTGTTAAGTATACATATTAACTAAATACCGACAGTTTTCATATTTCCTTTCCTTGAAGTCCATTGTACAATTTCTGGTCCCCATTCCTGTTGTGTCCCATGTTGAGTAATATTCAATAATGACAATAAATTATTATGAGCAAGAAATGTTTTAGAAACAACAAAGATGACAAAGAACTTTACCAACATATAAAGCTTTTCTGATATTTGACCAGTTCAGCCAATAAATCTACAAGCATGAAGCATTATATGTAAGTAAATACATGTTTAAAGATATAAGATGAGTAAAAAAAAATACCAAAATTTTTAGTTTCATTCCTTTGATGTCCAAGGTTTTTCTGGTGGTTAACTGTAATCTGTTTCCATTTCTGAAGGTATGGTTGGTTGCTAAAATAAATGAAATACTTAGAATGAAGTTAAATTCTCACAAACACATATTTTTCTCAGCATGTTTCAAAATCATTTTTATCATCAAATATATACTACATTCCTCACATTAAAGAGACCTTCTTTGGAAAATGATGTGTTGTTAAAATCCACACTCCGTCCCTAAGGGTCCCCTTTCTTGAACAGACAAGCAGGGTTTTTCAGCAAGTATTTACTATTAAGAACAGCAGTATGTACATCATTTCATTGGTCTGAAATTAATTACAAATATACTTTTCACTATACATATGTGTATAATAAATCAAAGCATATTATAAATTAACATCAAATCTATACTACATTTTTCATATGAAAGAAATCTTACTGCAGGAAATGATGTGTCTTTCAAATGACCTCAAAGCCTCCAGATTGTGGGATGGCAAAATTTCCCACGTTCTGTTGCAAAGGGCCTACTTTCTTGTACAGACAGGAAGGGTGTTTAGTATCCGATCTGCATTCTTCAAATGGGTTTAGTACTTTGTCTGTTGTACTTGGAGTAAATCACTAATGTTTTATCAATGTCTTTTGTGTACATAGTTGGAATAATATTAATATGATATTTAAACTCTCAACTGATTGATGTAGTGATGGTTTGTTTTTAATAAGGAAAAATGAATTTAAAAAGAATGTAATTGAGTTTCAAATGTTTCAGGGTTTGAAAATTAAAAAAAAAAAAATCTTGTATTATAAGATGCAATGTTGTCCAGGAAACTTTTTCAAATTTTTCAATATATGTTTTCCGTAGATTTTAGATTTCTATTGTAGTGAATGTTTTATGTGCTGAAGTGTGAGAATAAGTAGCTCATATTGAGGAGCACAATAAGAAAAAATAATGATACAGTGCAACTTGTATGAAATATATGGAGATAACAAACAGTATTCAAGCTCAAAAGTCCATTCAAACAATACCAATCAGGGGCAAAGCAAACACAGACCTCCAAAACATTAGGGTTGGATCAGGTGCCATGGAGGAGTGACCATCCTAACCGGTCACACCCGCTGTGCGACATTTCAGTGTGTAAATAATGGCCTAACAATGAATGAAAAATGTCAGTCAGCATTTGGCTTAATGAGAGTTTTTATTTGTTGACAAAGTCCTAATGTATTGACGAAAAAACTTACAAAAGGACAACAATAAATGAGACAATTCATATTCTTGTTTCATCATAAGGTCCTGACAGACCTTGTTACAAAAGAGGTTGAAAATTGAGTGTGGAGTGTGGACCAGTGTAAAACAAAGGTACTACCTATGAACGTTAAGGTACTACCTATGTATGTTAAGTTTCTATTGAAGAAGGCCACCGTTCATACAGTATTTAATTCATACCGCCGAAACATGGCTGAAATATTGCCGACTCGGCGTAAAACAACAATAATCAATCATCTATTGAATAAGGCATGTAAAAAATTTTTTGCATAATATGATGCAATGTTGTCCAGGAAGCTAGGCTGCTGTGTCCATTGTATTTAAAGGTAATGTTTAGCTTTAAGTACAGTTGGATCTTGTATACTGGGAGGTGTAGAGCTGGAGATAAATTGCTCAATCTATGTTTTATGGAAAGTTTAGATTTCTGTTCTAGTGTATGCTTTATGTGTTGAAGTGTGAGAATAAGTAGGATATATTGTGGAGTCAAAAAAGAAAAAAAACTAGAAATATGTCCATAGGACATGAATGCCCCGCCGAGGGTATATTAGTAATGCAACATGAAAATTTGTATTAGTGTATGAAATTTGATGAGAATATCTTGAATAGTTTCTTTATAATTTAAATTGAAATCTAAAAAGTTGGATATAGATGATAAATTCTCACCAAATTATACATAAGTGCATAAGTTATATCTTAAATGGTTTCTTTAAAATTAATCAAAATGCAAATTTAAGAAAAGTGAGGTCAAGGTCACAGGAAAGTTCAAGGTTAAATGTTTTTGATGCAGTTGAATAGTTCTCAAAAATACGTATCAGCATATTAAGTTGATAAAAATATTTTGAATGGTTTACTTAAAACTGAATTAAACACAAATTGAGAAAAGTGAGGTCAAGGTCAAAAAATGTTGATGCATTTGAATAGCTTACATCAGTATGTATCAACATATGAAGTTTGATTTCATAAATAAGAAAAACAAGATTACACAAAGTAACGTTAAAAGTACCACTTTACGAATCTTGAATGGTATCTTTAAAACTGAACTAAACACTAAGTTAAGAAAAGTGAGGTCAAGGTCAAATGAAAGGTCAAGGTAAAAAAAATGTTGATGCAGTTGCATAGCTCTCATCAACATCTATCAGCATATGAAGTTCCATAGTTTCTTTAAACCTGAGCTTTGAACAAAGCTAAACGCAAAGCACGACGGAAAGACAAATAGAAGGACGGACATGACAAACACTATACGCCCCGGACATATTCATGGCGGGGCATAAAATAATGCAGTGTCATTTGTATGTGAGGTTATAATGTGGAGTCAAATCAAAAAAAGATTGATGCAGTGTCATTTGTATGTAAGGTTCTGGTTAAGCTTGTTACAAAAGAGGTTGAAAATTGAGTGTGGTGTGTGGACCAGTGTAAAACAAAGGTACTACCACTCCACCAACCTTATTTACCAACCTTTAAAAATTATAGACAAAGTCGAAATCTTTCATGCTCAAATTTCTTTTCTTTAGCCCATTGGATGATAAGGATGTAGGTAGTTAAATTTTGTACGTTAAGTTTTTATCTGTTATGTAAATTATGATAATACAATTTTCTTCTAATTTATGTAATGCTGGCTTAAGTTTTAATGAGAAAAATAATGAATTTTAAAAATTGTAAATGTTTGATTTCATAATGTTTTCAGGTTTGAATATTGTAAATATTTTCTTGCATAATAAGATGCAATGTTGTCCAGGAATCTTGACTGCTATGTCCTTTGTATTTAAAAGAAAACTTTTGCTTTAAGAAGAGTTGGATCTTATAAATTGGCAGTTGTATTTATGGTGATCCATTGTTCAATTTATGTTAAAAAGAAAGAACAGATTTGTGTTGTATTGTGTTTTATGTGTTTAATGTGATTCTAAAAAGGATATACTGTGGAGTTAAAAAACGATTGATGCAGTGTCATTTGTATGTAAGGTTCTGGTTAAGCTTGTTACGAAAGAGGTTGAAAATTGAGTGTGGTGTGTGGACCAGTGTAAAACAAAGGTACTACCACTCCACCAACACCTTATTTACCAACCTATAAAAAACGGAACGAAGTTGAAATCTTTCTTGCTAAAATTTCTTTTCTTTAGTGCATTGGATGATAAGGATGTAGGTAGTTAAATTTTGTACGTTAAGTTTCTATCTGTTATGTAACTTGTGATAATAAAACTCTCTACTGATTTATGTAATGGTGGCTTGAGTTTTAATGAATTTTAAAAATGTAATTGTTTGATTTCATAATGTTTTCAGGTTTGAAGATTGTAAAAATGTTCTTGCATAATAAGATGCAATGTTGTCCAGGAATCTTGACTACTGGGTCCTCGCTATTTAAAGGTAATGTTTAGCTTTAAGTAAAGTTGGGTTTCGTTGACTAGGAGGTGCAGTACTAATGGATATTACTTCAACTTATGCTAAATGAAAAGTTCAGAATTCTGGTGTAGTGCATGCTTTATGTGTTGTAGTGGGAGAATAAGTAGGATATATTGTGGAGTTAAATAATAAAAAAAAAAAGATTGATGCAGTGTCATTTGTATGTCATGTTCTGGCAGAGCTTGTTACAAAAGAGGTTGAAAATTGAAAATTGGGTGTGGTGTGTGGACCAGTGTAAAACAAAGGTACTACCACTCCACCAACACCTTATTTACTAACCTCAAAAAAAAAAAAAAATAAATAAAAAACTGAACAAAATCGAAATCTTTCTTGCTCAAATTTCTTTTCTTTAGTGCATTGGATGATAAGGATGTAGGTAGTTAAATTAGTACGTTAAGTTTCTATCTGTTATGTAAATTATGATTATAAAACTTTCTTCTAATTTATGTAATGGTGGCTTGTTTTTTAATGAAAAAAATAACAAATTTTAAAAAATGTAATTGTCTGATTTCATAATGTTTTCAGGTTTGAAAAGTGTAAATATTTTTTTGCATTATAAGATGCAATGTTGTCCAAGAATCTTGACTACTACGCCCTTTGTATTTAAAAGTAAACTTTAGTTTTAAGTAGAGTTGGATCTTATAAACTGGCAGGTGTTAGTGCTGGTGATCCATTGTTCAATTTATGCTAAACTGAGAGTATATTTTTGTTGTAGTGTATGTTTTATGTGTTTAATGTGAGTCTAAAAAAAATATACTGTGGTGTCAAAAAAAAAAAAAGATTGATGCAGTGTCATTTGTATGTAAGGTTCTGGCAGAGCTTGTTATAAAAGAGGTTGAAAATTGAGTGTGGTGTGTGGACCAGTGTAAAACAAAGGTACTACCACTCCACCAACACCTTATTTACCAACCTCCAAAAAAAAAAAACTGAACAAAGTCGAAATCATTCTTGCTCAAATTTATTTCCTTTAGTGCATTGGATGATAAGGATGTATGTAGTTACATTTTGTACTTTAAGTTTCTATCTGTTATGTAAATTATGATAATATAATTTTCTTCTAATTTATATAATAGTAGCTTGTTTTTTAATGTGAAAAATAATGATTTTTTTAGAAATGCAATTGTTTAATTTCATAATATTTTCAGGTTTAAAGATTGAAAATATTTTTTTGCAAAATATGATGTAAAGTTGTCCAGGAAACTTGGCTGCTGTGTTCATTGTATTTAGGTAATGTTAAGCTTCAATTAAAGTTGGATCTTGTTTACTGGGTGGTGTAGAGCTGGAGATAAGTTGATCAATTAATGTTTTATGGAAAGTTCAGATTTCTGGTGTAGTGTATGCTCTATAGTGAAGTGTGAGAATAAGTAGGATATATTGTGGAGTCAAAAAAGAAAAAAAAATATTGCAGTGTTATTTGTATGTAAGGTTATATAGTGGAGTCAAATAAAAAAAAAAATTGATGCAGTGACATTTGAATGTAAGGTTCTGGTTAAGCTTGTTACAAAAGAGGTTGAAAATTGAGTGTGGTGTGTGGACCAGTGTAAAACAAAGGTACTACCACTCCACCAACACCTTATTTACCAACCTCCAAAAAAAAAAAAAACTGAACAAAGTCGAAATCTTTCATGCTCAAATTTCTTTTCTTTAGTGCATTGGATGATAAGGATGTAGGTAGTTAAATTTTGTACGTTAAGTTTCTATCTGTTATGTAAATTATGATATCATTTTCTTCTAATTTTTTTAACGATGTCTTGCCTTTTAATGAGAAAAAAATGAATTTTAAAAAATGTAATTCTTTGATTTCATAATATTTTCGGTTTGAAGATTGTACATATTATTTTGCAAAATATGACGTAAAGTTATCCAGGAAGCTTTAATTACAGTCGGATCTTGTATACTGGGGGGTGTTGATCTGGAGATAAGGAAAGTTCAGATTTTGTTGTAGTGTATGCATTATATGTTGAAGTGTGAGAATAAGTAGGATATATTGTGGAGTCAAAAAAGAAAAGAAAATAATAGAGTGTCATTTGTATGTAAGGATATATTGTGGAGTCAAATAAAAAAAAAAGATTGATGCAGTGTCATTTATATGTAAGATTCTGGTTAAGCTTGTTACGAAAGAGGTTGAAAATTGAGTGTGGTGTGTGGACCAGTGTAAAACAAAGGTACTACCACTCCACCACCTTATTTACCAACCTTTAAAAATTCTAGACAAAGTCGAAATCTTTCATGCTCAAATTTCTTTTCTTAAGCCCATTGGATGATAAGGATGTAGGTAGTTAAGTTTTTATCTGTTATGTAAATTATGATAATACAATTTTCTTCTAATTTATGTAATGCTGGCTTAAGTTTTAATGAGAAAAATAATGAATTTTAAAAATTGTAATTGTTTGATTTCATAATGTTTTCAGGTTTGAATATTGTAAATATTTTCTTGCATAATAAGATGCAATGTTGTCCAGGAATCTTGACTGCTATGTCCTTTGTATTTAAAAGAAAACTTTTGCTTTAAGAAGAGTTGGATCTTATAAATTGGCAGTTGTATTTATGGTGATCCATTGTTCAATTTATGTTAAAAAGAAAGAACAGATTTGTGTTGTATTGTGTTTTATGTGTTTAATGTGATTCTAAAAAGGATATACTGTGGAGTAAAAAAAACGATTGATGCAGTGTCATTTGTATGTAAGGTTCTGGTTAAGCTTGTTACGAAAGAGGTTGAAAATTGAGTGTGGTGTGTGGACCAGTGTAAAACAAAGGTACTACCACTCCACCAACACCTTATTTACCAACCTTTAAAATACGGAACAAAGTTGAAATCTTTCTTGCTAAAATTTCTTTTCTTTAGTGCATTGGATGATAAGGATGTAGGTAGTTAAATTTTGTACGTTAAGTTTCTATCTGTTACGTAAATTGTTATAATAAAACTCTCTACTGATTTATGTAATGGTGGCTTGAGTTTTAATGAGAAAAATAATGAATTTTAAAAAATGTAATTGTTTGATTTCATAATGTTTTTCAGGTTTGAAGATTGTAAAAACGTTCTTGCATTATAAGATGCAATGTTGTCCAGGAATCTTGACTACTGGGTCCTCGCTATTTAAAGGTCATGTTTAGCTATAAGTGAAGTTGGGTTTCCTTGACTAGGAGGTGCAGTACTAATGGATATTGCTTCAACTTTGTATGTTAAAGTTTCTATCTGTTATGTAAATTATGATAATATCATTTTCTTCTAATCTTTGTAATGGTGTCTTGCTTTTTAATGAGAAAAAAAAAATGAATTTTAAAAAATGCAATTCCTTGATTTCATAATATTTTCGGTTTGAAGATTGTACATATTATTTTGCAAAATATGACGTAAAGTTATCCAGGAAGCTTCGTTGCTGTATCCATTGCATTTAAAGGTAATGTTTAGCTTTAACCTCAGTTGGATCTTGTATACTGGGAGGTGTTGAGCTGGAGATAAAGAAAGTTCAGATTTTGTTGTAGTGTATGCTTTATATGTTGAAATGTGAAGAATAAGTAAGATATATTGTGGAGTCAAAAAAGAAAAGAAAATAATACAGTGTCATTTGTATGTAAGGATAAATTGTGGAGTCAAATAAAAAAAAGACTGATGCAGTGTCATTTGTATGTAAGATTCTGGTTAAGCTTGTTACGAAAGAGGTTGAAAATTGATTGTGGTGTGTGGACCAGTGTAAAACAAAGGTACTACCACTCCACCAATACCTTATTTACCAACCTGGAAAAAAAAAGAAAAAAAAAGGTCAAACTCTTCCTTGCTAAAATTTCTTTTCTTTAGTGTATTGGATGATAGGGATGTAGGTAGTTAAATTTTGTACGTTTTCTATCTGTTATGTAAATTTTGATAATAAAACTCTCTACTGATTTATGTAATGGTGGCTTGAGTTTTAATGAGAAAAATAATGAATTTTAAAAATGTAATTGTTTGATTTTATAATGTTTTCAGGTTTGAAGGTTGAAAAATGTTCTTGCATAATAAGATGCAATGTTGTCCAGGAATCTTGACTACTGGGTCCTCGCTATTTACAGTCCCTGAAACGTTCTACTTTCCCATTTTTCCGTTCGCTCACCGTTCGTTCAGCGTGCGTTCACCGTTCGCTCTCCGTTCACAGTTTTGCGTTCACCGTTCACCGTGCGCTCGCGTTCACCGTTCACAAAGCGTTCAGCGTTCGCTCTTCGTTCCGTTCACTTTGCGTTCACCTTGCGTTCACCGTTCACCTATCGTTCAGTTTTCATTGTCATTCGGAACTCCGAAGTGAAAGGACTTATCTTTTTGTAGTTAAGGAGTTACAGTTTTTTTTAAATTTATTAACTAACATATCGTGTTTGAAGAATCATTATTTTATGAGGAAAAATATCTACGATATATATTTTTATTATTCTAACTTAGCTGTTAGGTTATTTATTAAATTACTCTGGAAAATAAATGTTGTTACAAGCACATTCTGTACCTATGTAATGCACTGCAGAATTTCTCTACTGTAATATGTAAAGTCTATTTTTATAGACAAAAAAAAAAATCATTCTTCACCGTAACTTTATATGTTTGCCATTCGATATGATTAATACCCCCCCCCCCTTTTCCCCCTAAATCGGTGACTTAGTCAGTACCGTATTTCCAGAATATTTGAATTAACATTTAAAAAAAAGCTACGGTCTTTTTTAGAACAAAAATTTCAGACTCAAAACAAACATGCATCTAAAAAAGTCACAAAACAATAATATATCAAAATGTACACGTGTCGGCGGTGGTATTTGAAATTGGCAGAGAGTATGTTTCACATTCAAGTGTTAATGCCCAATGTATTTTACTAATTTATTATTCAAATGTTGGAATCAAATCTAGAAATGATAAAAATAAATGTTATAACTTGTTGGAAATACTCGCACTTCGTCTTCGATGTGACGAAACTTTCACACCTGCACAGTGTCGAATGATTTTGATTGACAGGACAAGCACGTGGACTTCGTGTGAACTTGAAGCAGGAAAATAAAAACGAGTATGACTGTCAAACAAATGGATACGATTTGTTGATAAAAAAAAAAGTTTCTTTCACTGTCTGATATATTTAGAAAAAAATTCAGAGTTTTTTGTTTGATATAGATACAAACATTTGGTGAAGCCTGAAAGGGAGGGGCTAAAACTGAATAGTACTCTCTCTCTCTCTCTCTCTCATTTGTCTGTTTAATAAAAACTATAACACCATATTACTTAAATATCATGTTCTGAAAATTGAATTTATAACAAATAATATGAATATGTATCTTTGTATCATCTTGTCCGAGTATAATCACGGCCATCTAGAGATACATGTAGACGTCTGCTCAATAAATCATAATGAAAAATAGAAATGACACATAATATATTATTGTATTAAAAATCTAAAATACGAGCGTATAAATGTAATTATTTTTTTTTTCATTACTTTACACGAAATCGCCTTGACACGATGATATATATATGAATATAAGTTACAACCGCTTTAATTCATTCTATAAATCATAAACAGTTTTCTCTGATTTGTTATCAAATAAGAATAAACATTTTTATTTTCCAACTAAAAACAATATCTTTTATACTTCAGGGTTCGGCAACAATTGCAATGTTTAATGCGATAAAAATCGTGTGATTAAAAACTTAATGTGCATGCATCGTCTTTCTTAGGACAATTTTGGAGAATTTATTTTATTGACTTATCTATTCATTCATTAATTTGTTTACTTATTTATTATTTGTTTCTTTTTTGTTTTGTTTTGTTTTTTTTGTTTTTTTTTTTTTTTTGCACCTGACAGTATAATACAATAATATAGTTTCAATGCAAGGAAAAGATCAGAGGCATTCCGAATATATCGTTCATCTTGCGTTCACCGTTCGTTCACCGTTCACTTTGCGTTCGCGTTTGCGCTCCGTTCGCGTTCTGCGTTCGCTCACCGTTCACCGTTCACACATCGTTCACCAAGTTGCGTTCAGCGTTCACACATCGTTCACTCACCGTTCGCTCTGCGTTCGTTCAGCGTTCGTTCACCGTTCGTTCAGCGTTCGCTCACCGTTCAAGTGGGAAAGTAGAACGTTTCAGGGACTGTAAAGGTAATGTTTAGCTTTAAGTAAAGTTGGGTTTCGTTGACTAGGAGGTGCAGTACTAATGGATATTACTTCAACTTATGCTAAATGAAAAGTTCAGAATTCTGGTGTAGTGCATGCTTTATGTGTTGTAGTGGGAGAATAAGTAGGATATATTGTGGAGTTAAATAAAAAAAAGATTGATGCAGTGTCATTTGTATGTCATGTTCTGGCAGAGCTTGTTACAAAAAGAGGTTGAAAATTGAGTGTGGTGTGTGGACCAGTGTAAAACAAAGGTACTACCACTCCACAAACACCTTATTTACCAACCTCCAAAAATAATTAAAAAAAACTGAACAAAGTCGAAATCTTTCATGCTCAAATTTCTTTTCTTTAGCCCATTGGATGATAAGGATGTAGGTAGGTAAATTTTGTATGATAAGTTTCTATCTGGTATGTATATTATAATAATACAATTTTCTTCTAATTTATGTAATGGTGGCTTGTTTTTTAATGAGAAAAATGGATTTTAAAAAATGTAATTGTTTGATTTCAAAATAACTTTCAAGTTTGAAGAATGTAAATATTATTTTGCAAAATATGATGTAAAGTTATCCAGGAAGCTTGGGTGCTGTGTCATTTGCATTTAAAGGTCATGTTTAGCTTTACTTACAGTTGGATCTTATATACTGGGTGGTGTAGAGCTGGGGATAAATTGTTCAATTTATGTTTCATGGAAAGTTGATTTCTGGTGTAGTGTATGTTCTATGGTGAAGTGTGAGAATAAGTAGGATACATTGTGGAGTCAAGAAAGATTTGATGCAGTATCATTTGTATTTAAGTTTTTTGGCAGAGCTTGTTACCAAAGAGGTTGAAAATTGTGTGTGATGTGTGAACCAGATCTCCTAAGGTCTAAGCCCCACATCGCTGTAATAAGTGGAAAAGGGTTATGCTGGCTATTGGGACTACACCTGCAGCCTGGGGCCAGTCAGTCCTTCTACCATAACTATGGTAAACACTGACTACAGAAACATACCCACAAAGAAACGTATCACCTGGTTCATCAGTGGGTTACATCGGAAATGAAAAAAATGACATCTAGTCAGGAAAATCATCAGAGAACTTCTAGACTGAGACCAAACAGAAACATGAACATAGCAGCATGGAATGTGCGTACTAAGGTTGAAATTAGCGGAACAGTGCAGATCACTGAATAGAAAAGGCAATACAACATGAGAATTCTCGGCATTAGTGAAGTGCTTTGGACAGGCTTCTGTAAAATAACTTGTGGTAGTGGTGTGAACATCATATACTTAGGCAAGGATCGAAATTATCAGCGTGGTTTGACTAAAGATGAGCAAAGAAACACCAAAGGCATTGATAGAGTTTGATTAGAGTTTGATTAGAACGCATCAAACTAAGTGTGATTCAGTGTTAATCACCAATCAATGATACAGATAATGGTGAAAAGGATACTTTTTACAACCAGCTTCAGAATGTGCTACATCGAAGTCAAAAACATGATATGAAGATAGACCTAAATGCTAAAGTTGGAAGTGATAACTGCTGCAAGGAGACATGCATGGGAGTGCACTGGACAGATGAATGAAAATGGAGAACGCCTTCTGGATTTCAGTGAGATGAATGGGCTAGTGGTTTGCAAAACTATCTTTGCGCAGAAGTATACCTGGGTTTCTCCAGACAAGAAAAAAAAAGAATCGGATCGATTACATCATGATCAACAAGAGGTGGAGAAGATCAGTCGTAGATGACCGGATGCATAGAAGTGCAGATATTAAGACATACATTTGAGTGTCAAAATACAACTTACGTTAAAAAGCGATGAGGAAAGTGAAAGGACGGAAGAAGACTGCATTGAACAAACTTAAACAACCTGAGGCAAAGGAGGCCTCTAAGTTGGAGCTGAGGAACAAATTATCTACATTAGAGATCATGGATAATAGAAATAACATCAACGAAAGGTGGGATAACATCAAGCATCAAAGAGAAGTGGCTAGCATCTGATACATGGACTCATATCAGAGAAAAAGGAGATCAGATCAAAGATTCTAAACTGCAAGGACAACTCAGAGCTGGAAACCTTACAGAGACCTACAATGACAAGAAAAGAGAGATCAAGAGAAGTGTGGGCCAAGAAGAAGCATACAGAAGACAAAGCATGTAAAACTGAGGAAGCGACAAGGACTGGAAATATCTAAGAACTCTATAAGACCACCAAAATGATGTCTAGAAAATTTACAAACAATTCGAACATTGTGAAAAACCAGTGTGGCGTTATCCTTTCAAAGGACAGTGTCATAATGGAAAGATAATTTTAGATCAGTTCTGAATAGAGGAAAACCAAATCAACCACCTGATATTGAAATTGATAACAGAACTTGACTTCAATGTAGAGGAAATAAGGTAGAGGAAATACAAAAGGACATCAGAAAGATGAAGGACAACAAAGCTGCAGGAGTAGATGAATCCCATAAGTCACTAAAAGCAGACATTAAAGCAACATCAAAAACTGTTCCAAGACATTTGAGAACCAATTATGGTACCAACAAAATATAATAATGGACTTATTAATATACTAATCTAAAAAGGGAGATAAAATAGAGTGCAATAACGAAATTGATGCACAATCGAGAAAGGAGCAGGCAGGGTTTAGACCAGAAAGACCATGCTGCAACTAAATATTTGTATTGCGAAACATCATAGGGCAGTCAATAGAATGTCAGTCTTCTCTATGCCTCTGCTTTATACACTTTGAAAAGACCTTCGATAGTATACATCGGGAAAGTTTCTGGAAGCTCTTGAGACTGTATAGCCTACCATTTAATATTATTGACATCATCAGGGTACTGCATGAAGGATTTCAGTGTAGCTTGATGTTTACAACGGCCAAACAGAATGGTTACCTGTAACATGAGAACTAAAACATGTTCGTTTATTGTCTTCTCTGATATTTTTAGTTTCCATAGACTGGGTCATGAGGGTATCGACCAGAGATCAGGATAAGGATAACAACATTAAATGGAGATTGGAAAACAAACTAAATGACCTGAATTATGCAGAAAACCTATGTCTAATCTCACCCACCCATAAGCACATTCAGGAGAAAACAACCGAACTCCAAAAAATCTAGAAGTTTAGGTCAAAACATCAACTTTAAGAAAACCAAAACAATGAGAATTAATGCACAGAACAAATCCGTACAAGTTAATGGAAACATTTGGAAGATGTAAACACCTTCACATACCTTGTTAGCATTGTAACAACATCAAGAGATACTGACGAGGACATTATATCATGAATCAACGAAGCCTGTCATGTGTTTGCCATCTTAAAACCAGTTTGGACCTCCTCCTATATGTATTTGACCTTTGAACAAAGCTGATGATCTTCAATAGTAAATGTAAAATCAGTTTTTCTTTATGGAGCAGAACGAAGGTAGTTCCGGATTTAAAAACCCCACAAAGTAAATGAGAGTTTGTGTAAATCGATGCCTACAGACAATATTCAATCAGATGGCCAAATCTAGTGTCCAACAATGACCTCAGAGAGATGTCAGTACATAAAGACATCACTGTGGAGATTGGGAGACGGAAGGAGAGATAGGTCAGCCATCATCAGAAAAGGCATCTTCTGGACACCCGACGACAAAAGAAAAAGGACAGACCAAAGACAGCATGGAGAAGAACAGCAGAGAGTGAGTTGAAGCAGATCAGATTCTCATGTATAACAATGGAAATATTAGACCAAAGGATTGGGCTGAGTAGTGGGACTGTGTAGCTGCCTTATGTACCACCTGATATGAAGATGAATTAAACACAGTAAGTAAGTGTAGACCAGTGTAAGACAAGGATCACTGCATGATAAGCATGTTAGTAGTTAAAATTTGTATGTTAAGTTTATATTATAATTGAGGATGATTTATCCACCAGCACCTTATTTACAAAACTCAAAAAAAAATTTACACAAACTCAAAGGCTTTCTTGCTCAATTTTCTTTTCTATAGTGCATTGGATAATGTAGTTCTCTAATTATATTTGATTTACAGTGTAAACTGGAATGACAGCAGTTTTTAACAAGATATTTTATGTTTTGTCTGGTATACTTAAGGGTAAAATAACTAATGGGTTTTTCAATGTCATTTTGTGCTAAAAAGTGTAATAAAAGTAAATGTTAAATAAGTCTTGATTGATTTAAATAGTGATTGCTTGTTTTTTAATGAGTAAAAATGAGAAAAGGAATGTAATTGTTTAAGTTCATAACATTTTTAGGTTTGAAAATTGTAAAAATTTTCTTGCATAATATGGAATGATGTCCAGGAAACTTGACTACTGGGTCCTTTGCATTTAAAGGTAATGTTTGACTTTAAGTACAGTCAGATCTTGTAAACTGGGAGTTGTAGTGCTGGTGATCAATTGTTCAATTAATGCTGTTTGGAAAATTCGGATTTCCGGTGAAGTGTATGCTTTAAGTGGTTAAGTGTGCGAATAAGAAGGATACAGTGTGGAGTTAAATAAGATAAAAAAAAAATATAGTGTCATTTGTATGTAAGGATAAACATGTATTGTGGAGTAAAAGAAAATTGATGCAGTGTCATTTGAATGTAAGGTTTTGGCAAAGCTTGTTACATGTACGAAAGAGGTTGAAAATTGAATGTGGTGTGTGGGCCAGTGAAAACTGTATGATAAGTGTGTATGCAGTCAAAGTTTGCATGTTAAGTTTATATATATATGTAAATATGATAAATAAACTTTCCACTGATTTATGTAGTGATGGTTTGTTTTTAATAAGAAAAATTAAATTAAAAAGGATTTAATTGTTTGAGTTTATCATGCTTTCAGGTTTGAAGATTGTAAAATTTTCTTGTCTAATAAGATTTAATATTGTCCAGGAAGCTTGACTGTTTGGTCCTTTGTATTTTTAAGGTAATGGTTTGCTTAAAGTAGAGTTGAATCTTGTAGACTGGGAGGTGTAGTGCTGGTGATCAATTGTTAAATTTATGCTTCATGGAAAGTTCAGATTTATGGTGTAGTATTTTGTTTTATGAGTTTATTGTGAGTATAAGTAAGATATATTGTGTAGTCAAACAACAACAAATTGATGCTGTGCCATTTGTTGGTAAAGTTTTGGCAGAGCTTGTTACAAAAAGGGTTGAAAATTGAGTGTGGTGTGTGGACCAGTGTTAAACAAAGGTACTACCACTCCACCAACGCCCTATTTACCAACCTCCAAAAAAATAATAAACAAATTCGAGGTCTTTCTTGCTCAAATTTCCTTTCTTTTATGATAAACATGAAAGTAGGTGAAGTTCGAATGTAAAGATTATATATATTTTACAAATACGATAATTAAACTATCTACTGATTGAATTAGTGATGGTTTGATTTTTAATGAGAAAATGTGAGTTCTAATTGCTTTTAGGCTGGAAGATTATAAAAATTTTTCCTGCATAATAAGACGCAATGTTGTCCAGGAATCTTGACTACCGGGTCCTTTGTATTTAAAGGTAATATTTAGCTTTAATTACAGCTGGAACTCCTAGATTGGGAGGTGTAGTGCTGGTGATCAATTGTCCTTCTGGCTCAAATATGTTTTCAAAAATGTATTGAATGATAAGTGTAAAAGTAGTTAATGTTTGTATACTAAGTTTACATATATTATGTAAATATCATAATTAAACTTTCTTCATGATTTATAAAATGATGGTTTGTTTGTTAACGAGAAAAAATGAATGAAAAAAGAATGTAATTGTTTGAGTTCATAACATTTTCAGGTTTAAAGATTGTTAAAATTTTCTTACATAAAAAGATTTTTTTTTCAATATAATTTTGTCCAAAAAGCTTTGTTTTTTTTTTTGTATTTAAAGGTTATGTTTAGCATAAAGTACAATTAAATCTTGTAAACTGGGAGGTGTAGTGCTGGTTATAATTTTTTTTTCATGTTTGTTTCATGGAAAGTTCAAATTTCTTGTGTATTGTGTGCTTCATGTGGTGAAAGGTGCAAATGAGTAGGATATGTTGTGAAGTCAAATAAGAAAAAATTGATGCAGTTTCATTTGTATG
Source organism: Saccostrea echinata (assembly GCF_033153115.1). Lineage (NCBI taxonomy): Eukaryota > Metazoa > Mollusca > Bivalvia > Ostreida > Ostreidae > Saccostrea > Saccostrea echinata. The sequence continues at coordinate 18,059,808 of NW_026889779.1, forward strand.
TAAAGTTTTGGCAGAGCTTGTTACAAACAAGAGGCCCATGGGCCTTGGATCGCTCTTCTGATAAATTGTACAACCTATCACTTCTAGTGAAAGCCTCTGATTACCCTGTATATTAAGAAAACGCATTAAAATTCCAAAAGTAGGTCAACATGAACTACATGTACATTTGGATTAAAACATTCGAGAACCCATAAAGAAAGTTTGATGATTCTTAGTCAATTAGTACCTAAAATATTTAAATATAACCATAATTTTCAAAAAGTAGGACATGGTGACCTACTATTTAGTTGACATAATCTGAGGGCCCTTGATGTATAAACTGACAAAGTTTGATGATTCTGAGTCAATAAGTACCTAAAATATTTAAATATAACCATAAAATTCCAAAAGAAGTTCATGGTGACCTACTTTTCAGTTGACATACTCTGAGGACCCAAGATGTATCAACCCATAAAGTTTGATAAGCCAATTAGTTTCTAAAGTATTTAAATACAGCAATTAAATTTCAAAAGTAGGTCAGGGTTAACTCCTTTTCAGTTGACGATATTCGAGGTCCCAAGATGCATCAACTGACAATGTTTGACGATTCTAATCCAATAAGTACCAGAAAAAATTAAATACGGCTATAAACTTTCAAAAGTAGGTCACGGTGACCTACTTTTCTGTTGACATATTCTGAGATCAAAGGTTGCATTGACTGACAAAGTATGGATGATTTTAAGCCAAAGTACCTGCAATATTTAAATAAAGCCATAACATTTTAAAAGTAGGTCATGGTGACCTATTTTTCAGTTGACATTCTCCGAAGACCGATGTTGCATCAACCTACAAAGTTTGATGATTCTAAGCCAATTAGTACCTATAATATTAAAATATAGCCATAATATTCCAAAATTACGTCATAGTGAACTACTTTTCTGTTGCCATACTCCGAGGACCCCAGATGCATCAACGGACAAAATTTGATGATTCTAAACCAATACGTTACTGAAAATATCTTATTATAGCCATACACTTTCAAAAGTAGGTCACAGTGATCTACTTTTCAGTTGACGTACTCTGGGGTCTCAAGATGAAGATAAAGTCAATAAGAACCTAAAAATATTTAACTACAGCCATTAAATTTCAAAACTAGGTCACCACATGTTAGTTGACATTCTCCGGGGACACAGGTTTTTCGGTCGATACAATGACAAATGCTGACAGACGTTTTTCGTACCGATTGTTATGCCATAATTTATACACTGAACTGTCTACGGATATTTCCGGGTTTTTTTCCCGACCATGACAAGGAGCACACGGCGGGTGTGACCGGTCGGCAGGGAATGCTCACTCCTCCATGGCACATTATCCCACTTCTAAGTTTTGAGGTCTGTATTTGCTCTGCTCCAAATTTGTATCGTTTCATTGGACTTTCGAGATTGAATACTGTTCGTTATCTTCATATTTCATTTAAATGTAGCAATAAACTTTCAAAAGTAGGTCATGGTGACCTACTTTTCAGATGACGTACTCTAAGGACCCAAGATGCATCATCTGACAAACATGATGCCTGAAAGTGTTCAATATATGCCTCTGAAACTATTTTAAAACGAATGCCTTCAAAATTCAAAGAGTAGGCCACTGCGACCTACCTTTTGGTATATGTTTAAAGGCCCAAAGAGGCATCAACTTACAAAGATTGATGATTATAAACCTCTCAGTATCTGAAACAATGGCCTGTTTGAAAAAGATTAGCCATAGAATTCAAAAAATATTTCATGGTGACCTACTTTTAGGTGACAGCCTTTGTATGTCCAAAATATGCCTCTAAATCAATTTGAAAATGTATGCTTGCAATATTCAAAAAGTTGGTCACTGTGACCTACTTCTTTAGTCAACGATTAGACGTCCTAAGATGCATCAACTGACAAGATTTGATGACCCTTGTCCTTATAGTAAGTAAAATATCAACGTTTTAACGAAACATAATTTTTGGTCAACTTTGAAGGGACCTTGAAATCACGCATTTTGCCCCAGGGTGATGCCTTGAACAATACTATAGGATACTATGTGACGAATTTGACAACAATTGGCCAAGGAGTTCTTGAGATATGGCCCATATTCTTAAAGGTTTATGCACACCGCACAAATGGCCATAACATTAGCCGTTTAAGCCTTTAGCTCAAAAGTGCTAAAAAGGTTTAAAATTGAGTGTGGTGTGTGGACCAGTGTAAAACAAAGGTACTACCACTCCACCAACACCTTATTTAACAAGAGGCCCAGAGGCCACATCGCTCACCGGAGCACTTTGACTAGGAAAAAGCAGAAATCAGTTCAGTATTGAAAAGTTTGAATATGAAAATGAAATATGGTAAGAGAGGTATGATTTGAACGAACTTGAATCTACACTCCCTAAGGATGCTTTTGAATTAATATGACACATAATGGCTTTGCCGTTCTTAAGATGAATTTTTTTACTGATATACCCTTTATATTCCCTTGCAAAACTTTGATCCCGTTATTGCCCCTCCATCTCTCTATTCTCCTGGATGTCATGATTTAACAAATCTAAACCTATATTACCTGAGGATGTTTTTATATTATTATGACCAATCATGGCTTTGTTGTTCTTGTGAAGATTTTAAAGATTTTTCCTATGTAAAAATTTATCGCCCTTGTGGCCCCACCGTATTCCCTGGGGTCATGATTTGAACAAACTTGATTCTACACTACCCGAGGATGCTTCCATATAAATATATGTAATCATGGCTTTGCTGTTCTTGAGAAGAATATTTTTAAAGATTTTTTCCTATGTATTCCTATGTAAAACTTTTATCAACCATAGAGGCCTCACTCTATCCCAGTGGTCATGATTTGAACAAAAGTGAACCTACACTACCCTACCCAAGGATGCTTCCATATAAATATGACCAATCATGGCTTTGTTGTTCTTGGGAAGACTTTTCAAGATTTTTCCTGTGCATTCCTATGTAAAAATATGATAGCCCAATGTGGCCTCACCCTTCCCCCAGTAGTCATTATTTGAACAAACTTGAATCCACACTACCTGAGGATGCTTCCAAATAAATATGACCAATTATGGCTTCGCTGTACTTTTCCTTTTGATCCCCCATTGTGGCCCAACCTACCCACGGGGGTCATCATTTGGACAAATTTGAATCTACACTACCTCACAATGATTCCACATAAGTTTCATACTTTCAAACATAGTGGTTCTTGAGAAAAAGATTTTTGAATGATGCCATTAATTTTTCACAAAATCATAATTATCTCCTCTAGGAAGAAGGCATGGCCCTTCATTTGAACAAACTTGAATCCCCTTTACCCAAGGATACTTTGTGGCGAGATTTGAAATTGGCCCTGTGGTTCGAGAAGACGAAAATGTGAAAAGTTTATGACGACGACGACGACAACAGACAAATTTTGATCAGAAAAGCTCACTTGAACCTTCGGCTCAGGCGATCTAACGACCTCCAAAAACTATTACACAAACTCAGTCTTTCTGGCTCAAATTTATTTTCTATAGTGCATTGGAAGATAACTACTTAGGTACTAATGTTTGTATGCTAAGTCTATATTATGTAAATTATGAAAATGAAACTTTCTATTGATTTATGAAATGATAGTTTGTTTTTAATGAGAAAAAAAAATTTAAAAAGGGTTTAGTTGAGTTCTTGATGTCAAGTATGAACATTGTAAAAAAAAGATATTCCCCAAGAAGCTTGGCTGCTGTGTCCTTTATATTTGAGAGTAAGGTTTTGCTTTAAATACAGTTGAATCTTGTTGACTTGGAGGAGCAGTACTAATGGTAAGTTGTTCAATTTATGCTAAATGGAAAGTAAAGATTCATGATGTAGTGTTTGCTTTATGTGTTGTAGTGTGAGAATAAGTAGGATGTGCTTGTTGGTCAAATAAAAAAAAGGTTGATGCAGTGTCATTTGTATGCAAGGTTTTGGAAAAGCTTATTACGAAAAAAGGTTGAAAATTGGGTATGGTGTGTGGACCAGTGTAAAACAAAGGTACTACCACTCCACCAACACCTTATTCAACAACCTCCAAAAATATTACACAAACTCGAAGTCTTTCTTTTCTATAGTACATTGGATGATTAGTATGAAAGTAGTAAAAGTTTATACAGTGACTGCAATGTTAATGTTATTGTTGACATACCAGTAGTGCAGAATCCTTGTGTAATGTGAGAGACCCTGCATGAATCGGGTTCAATCGTTTGCTGTTTTAATACTGTAGATTACTACATTTTCGTGACACTATATTTTCGCGAGATAATCATTTCGTCTTTTAATTATTAGCTGAAGAAAATTTTCAAGAACTGTGGTTATTGCTCTATTTAATCTATAGGAAAACTAATATACACGAGAATGATATTTTCACGAGCACACTACCTCGCATAATTACGCAAAAACAAAAATTCTTGCGAATGAAAAGTCACTTAAAGTAGTATGGGATCATGCGGTAACAACCATGCAAATTTTGTCAGTTTTTTTCCAGGAATGTAAATTGTAAAATGAATCTTTTGTCTTTTTATAATTATTTTTATACAGAAATGAAAGAAATCCAATTATTTTATAGAATATAGATATTGTTATTTATTTTTTTCTATTATTCATTATGCAAGAGTCTGTCGGACGATCCAAAATTGCCGTTTATTTATTTTTGTTTGATTGTTAAAAGTCCCTGCTTAAACCTAAAAGCTCTATTATAATTGTGGATGACACTAGATACCCCCCTTTTTATTCTCTAAGTCATGAAATTATTAATTTTATTAAAGAGTAATTGAGAATTTAATAGATTTCTTCTGTTTGCTTTAAATTTTGTTTTTACTCCTGAAAGGTATAGCTTTACAAAAACATAGGTAATCAGAGATTACAAAGCTAACCTCAACAAATGTTGTCATCAAGTAAGGCAAAGTCCCACAATAACTTACAATCTATTAGTGCATATCACAACTCATCCAGATAATGATACTTAAATCCAACATCTGAAGCAAGGTTGAGCATGTTTATCCATTGATGCACTACCCTTACAAGTTTGGTTCAGATAAGCATTATAGTTCCTTGGTAACGGTCCTGCACCAAAAACTTTAATCTGGTCACTCATGTAGAAAAAATAGGTCAAATCCAGCATCTGAAGCAAGTCTGGAACTGTGCAGTCTTAGATGAATCATTTATGCAAGTTTGGTCAAGGTACAGCAAATTGTTACAGTAACTTTAGAATGAACCTGCTCCAAAAACTTTAACCAGGTCACTCATCTGCAAAATGTAGATCAGATCCAGCATCCAAAGCAAGTCCAGTAATGTTCATCCTTAAATGTATCATCCATGCAAGTTTGGTCAAAATAAGCCCTACAGTTACTTTAGAATAAATCTGCTCCAAAAACTTTAACTTGGTCACTCATCCGGAAAATGTAGGTCAGGTCCATCCATCCGAAGCAAGCCCAATAGTGTGCATCCTTAGATGTGTCATCTATGCAACTTTTATCAATAGTTACTTCATTGTTATTTGAAATTTTACAATGTATCCCCTTTAAACTCCACATCATAAAATCCAATAAAATCAAAGCTCACAGTCTTTTTTACCATATGATATAATATGTCGAAATATTACACCTGTAATTGATCATAAACTTCATCTTAAAATATTGAACAAATATTATTTTAAAGTTTTCATAAGTTGGATAACTATGGATTACATAAATAAATATTTGCAATCAAAAATAACTATTCCATCTTAATTCGTTTTCAAAATTGACATTCCCAAATATTTTTAGCTAATTTGCATGAAAAATCACGCGCTGGAGTTCATGTAACAGGTAGAATCGTGTGTATCAAGAATCATTCCTGTAACGGGCCTAAACCTGCGTTTGTTGGTCAGAATCGTTTTGTATCATAATCGTTCATGTATGTTGTCAACAATACCGTTGCAGCCACTGTATATGTTTCGTAAATGTGATAATTAAACTGTCTGTTGATTTATATAGTGATGATAAGTTTTCTAATAAGAAAAAAAATGAATTGAAAAAGAATGCAATTGTTTGTTTATGATGTTTTTAGGTTTGAAGATTGTAAAAATGTTCATACATAGTAAGATGCAATATTGTCTACTTGGTACTAAATTATGTGACTAGCATCATGGTACTAGCTGATGTGTCTGTCATTGTGGTACTAGCTGATGTGTCTGTCATCGTGGTACTAGCTGATGTGTCTGTCATCATGGTACTAGCTGATGTGTCTGTCATCGTGGTACTAGCTGATGTGTCTGTCATCGTGGTACTAGCTGATGTGTCTGTCATTGTGGTACGAGCTGATGTGTCTGTCATCGTGGTACTAGCTGATGTGTCTGTCATCATGGTACTAGCTGATGTGCCTGTCATCATGGTATTTGTTGGTTTGTCTGTCATTATGGTACGAGTTGATGCTCTTATCATCATGGCACTAGTTGATTTCCCTGTTATAATGGCATTAGTTTATGCATCTGTCATCATGGTACTATTTGATGTGACTTTCATCATGGTATAAGATCATGTGTAATAGCATTCATGTGTAATAGCATTATTTAAGTTGAAGCCCCTTTCATCATGGTACTAGTTGATGACACTTTCATGAAGGTACTTACTGATGCATCTGTCATCATGCTACTATAATTGGTGTGCCTGTAATCATGGTTCTATTTGATGTGTCTGTTACTTGGTACAATTCAATGTGTCTGTTATCACAATTCAAATTGATGTGTCTGTCATTATGATATTAGCTGATATTCGAGTCATCACTGTACTACTTTATGCCCCTATAATCATGGTACTAGTTGATGCACCTGTCTTCATGGTACTAGTTGATGTGACTGTCATCATGGTAGTAATTAATGTGCCCGTCATCATGGTACTAGTTGATGCCCATTTCATTATGCTACTAGTTAATATGTATGTCATCATGGTACGAGTTGATGTGACTTTCTTCATGGTACTAGATCATGTGTAACTGCATAATTCAAGTTGATGCCCCTGTCATCATGGTACTAGATGATGTCGCTGTCATCATGTTACTAGTGGATGTGACTTTCATCATGGTTGAAATTAATGTGCCTGTCATCATGGTACTAGTTGATGCCCCTGACATCATGCTACTAGTTGATGTGACTTTCATCATGGTACGAGTTGCTGTGACTTTCATCATGCTACTAGTTGATGTGACTTTCATCATGATACTAATTGATGCCCCTGTCACCATGCTACTAGATGATGTGCCTGTAATCATGGTACCAGTAGATGTGTCTGTAATCATGATACACATTGATGTGTCTGTTATTATGTTTTAGATGGTGTTCCATTCATTATGGAATTATTTGATGAACCTGACAACATAGTACTAGATGATGTGTCTGGCATCATGGTACTAGTTAGAATGACTGTCATGGTACTATTTGTCTTCAATGTGCTAGTTGATTTCCCCATTATTATGGTAGGGATTAATGTGACTGTTATCATGGAAGTAGATGGTTTAACTGTCATCATAGTTCTAGTTTTTGCACCTGTCACCATGGCACTAGTTGATATCCCTGGTATCATAATACTAGTTAATGTGTCTATCATCCTGGTACTAGTTGAATGGCCTGTCATCATGGTATTAGTTAAAGTCTCTGTCATCATGGTATTACTTGATGTGTTTGTCACATGGTACTTAGTTAATGTGACTGTCATCATGGTATTAGTTGGTGTGCCTGTCAGCATGGTTCTGGTTGATAATCTGTTATATGGTACAATTCCATGTGTCTGTTATCACAATCAAAATTGATGTGTCATTATGGTTAAAGATTCCAGTCATCACTGTACTACTTAATGCCCCTGTCATCATGTAACTAGTTGATGCACATGTCATCATGGTACTAGTTGATGTGTCTGTCAAGATTTATGTTGATGCCTCTGTCGTCATGTTACTAGTTGATGCCCCTGTCATCATGGTACTAGTTAATGGCACTGACATCTTGGTACTAGTTGAAGCACTTCATCATCGTACTAGTTGATGCCCCTGTCAAATCATGTGTGATGACATGGTTCAAGTAGTTGCATCTTTTATCATGGTACAAGATGATATGTCTCTTATCATGGTACTAGTTAATGCCACTGATATTTTGCTACTAGTTGAAGCAAGTGTCATCATGTTACCCCTGTTAAATCATGTGTAATGCAATGGTTCAAGTAGATGTGTCTGACATCATGGCACCAGTTGATATGACTGTCATCACAGTTGTAGTTAATGTGCCTGTTATGGTAGAAGACGATGATACAAATTGCTATGTCTGTAGTTATGGTATTAGGTGATGTTCCCAGTCACTATTGTAATACTTGATGCATCTGTCATCATGGTACAAGGGAAGAACATGCCATCATGTTATTAGCTGATGTGTCTGTCATCATAGTACTAGTTGATGCCCCTGTCATCTTGGTACTAGATCATTTCTCATGGCATAATTCAAGTTCATGCTCTCATCATCATGGTACTAGTTTATGTGCCTGTAATCATGGTACAAGTCAATGTGTCTGTTATCACAATCCAAATTGATGTGTCTGTTATTATGGTATGAGATGATGTCCCAGTCATTAGCGTACTAGTTGATGGCTTTGTCAAATCATGTGTAATGGCATGGTTCAAGTAGATATGACTGTAATCATGTTATTAGATGATCTGTCTGTACTAGTTGATGTAACTACCATCATAGTTTTAGTTAATGTGCCTCTCATCATGGTACTAATTGATGATACAAATTGCTGTGTCTGTTATTATGGTATTAGTGATGTTTCAGTCATCATGGTACTAGTTGATGCATCTGTCATCATGGTACTAGTTGATGTTCCTGACATCATGTTTGTTAATACTAATTGTGTTTATCCTCATCGTTCTAGCTTATGTGCTTGTCATCATGGTACTATTTTATGCCATCATTTTGCTCAATTAATGCCCATCATTTTTGTAAATGCCATTGTCACAGTATCCTTTTTTTTAATTGTTTGAAAAGTTTGGTGTGCTTCTGCAAATTTAAATGCCAAATCATTCTGAAACTTGGTAAAGACAAGCCTTTTTTAGCTGGATATACTGCAAAAGTTTTTACATGGCTGGATTATGATTGTGTTCATGTTTTTTAAGTCAACAGCCAACAATTTACTTTGAGGAAAATTTTGTTATATATAAATACATGTAGAGTAAGTGAACACCATTTCACTTATGCATCCTATTCCAATGTCCAAAATACATAGTAAAGGCAAAAATATAAGCAAATTGGATACTTTCTGCTGTCTGATTATCGAGTTAGTGTCACCATGTTTGCCTCGTATTTCTTTCTAGTTTGTCGCCTAAGATTAATCACTTTAGTACGAATCTTGTGGACTTTTACTTTATCAGGATATTCCTTTAAAACATCTGGGTTTTTGGATATGAATGTGTGTATCTTCTTTGTCACTGCAAATATGAATTGAATAACAATATTTTACAAACATTTATTACAAGTTCAGCTAAATTTCATATAGGTATCTGACCCATAATAGCCTAAGACTCAATGAAATTGAATGGATAACAGATACATATGGGCTGAATACTTGGTATTTTAACATTTTTTCATATTTTTGTATCAGATGAAAATGTATGTCTTATTTATGATCTTATCCTGTCCTTGAAAAGCTATTTTCCATGAATCAATTCCAAAAAAAATTATGCCTGGTAAAAAAAAAAGTAACATCATTTTTCTATTCCTAACAATCAAATAAGTCCTTCCATCAAGCACTTACTGCTATTCTTGGTATTTAAAAATTTTTCATGTCAATATATTCTTCATTGATTATTTACCGATTAGGTAATTGCATTTCTGAAATTTCTCTTGATAAATCCTTTTCTACTCTAAAGTGCTTCAATTTAATATAAGAGTATTTTATGTATGAAAGATATACAAGGTTAGAATACTTGCTCCAAATAATAATATGGATTTTGATCAAATCCAGTATCCAAAGCAAGTCTGGAAATGGCATCCTTAGATGTTTAATCCATGCAAGTTTGGTCATTGTTTGGGTTTGTAGTTACTTTACAATGAACCTGCTGCAAAAACTTTAACCTGGGTGCTCATCCAGACAATGTAGCTGGTAGGTGTGCATCCTTATTTGTATCACCTCTGTAAGTTTGATCAATATAAGGCTCATAGTAACTTGGAAATGAGACTCCTCCAAAAACTTTAACCTGCTTCAAAAAACATTAACCTGATCATTCTTAGTATGAATATGCAGCATCTGAAACCTGGACTGGTTTAACAAGAAGTATGTGAGAGAATGCTCACTAGTAAAGCCCTGCTCTGATGTGTATATACACTCAGATGTGAATATACACTAGTTCAGCTATGGACAGACACAGGGATGAACATGAAGTTGACATCAGATTCATACAAAAATGATTCCCACAATATTGCATGCCTCAACAAAGAGTGTGCTAAGATTTCAAGCATCTGCAACCAGTAGTTGCTGAGAAAACTGCAACAAAAATCTGTTACATATTGTACAGACAGAGTAGTTGCCGAGAAATATGTGACAAAATTCAGATATACGGATAAACAGGAAGTTGACATCAGATTCAAACAAAAATAAATCCTACTATACGGCCAAAGCAAAGAGTGTGTTAAAATTTCAAGCATCTGTGATGAGTAGTTGTTGAGAAAACTGCGACCAAATTTGTTATATATGGTACGGACAGATGCATGGATAAACAGGAAGTTGACATTGGATTTGTACAAAAATGAATCCGAACATATGGCATGCCTAAACAAAGAGTGTGCTAAAATTTCAAGCATCTGCGATGAGAAGTTGCTGAGAAAACTGCAACCAAAATTTGTTATGTATGGTACGGACAGATGCACGGATAAATAGGAAGTTGACATCGGATCCGTACAAAAAAAAAATTCCCACCATATGGCATGCCTAAACAAAGAGTGTGCTAAAATTTCAAGCATCTGCAATGAGTATTTGCTGAGAAAACTGCGACCAAAATTTGTTATGTATGGTACGGACAGATGCACGGATACAAAAGAAGTTGACATCGGATTGGCACAGAAATGAATCCCAACACATGGCATGCCTAAACAAAGAGTGTGCTAAAATTTCAAGCATCTGCAATGAGTATTTGCTGAGAAAACTGCGACCAAATTTTTTTTTTTCAGATAGACAAACAGACTGACAGACAGACAAGGGTAAAACAGTATACCCCCCTCTCCTTCGGAGCGGGGTATAATTATCACATGATGAAGAGAAAAGAACAAGAGGCCCAGGGGCCACATCGCTCACCTGAGCACTATGGCTAGGAAAAAGCAGAAATCAGTTAAGTCTTGAAAGGTTGAAAAGTTTAAATATAATATAAAAGTGGTTTGGGGAGAGGGGGGGGGGGGGGGGCATGAATTGCACAAATTTGAATCTACATTACCTGAGCTTGCTTCCATTTAAATATGACCAATCATGGCTTTGCTGTTCTTGAGTAGATTTTTCCTATGTATTCCTATGTAAAACTTTGATCACCCATTGTGGCCTCACCCTTACCCCCAGGGGTCATGTTTGAACAAACTTGAATCTACTCTACCTAAGAATGCTTCCATATAAATATGACCAATCATGGCTTTGCTATTCTTAAGAAATAGAGTTTTTTTTTTTTTTTAAGATTTTTATTATGTATTCCAATGTAAAACTTTGATCGCCCATTGTGGCCCCACCCAACCCCCAGGGGTCATGATTTGAACAAACTTGAATCTACACTACCTGAGGATGCTTCCTCATAAGTTTCATATTTTCAAGCACATTGGTTCTTGAGAAGAAGATTTTTTAACGATGCCATTAATTTTTCACGAATTCATAATTATCTCCCCTTGGAAGAAGGCGTGGCCCTCCATTTGAACAAACTTGAATCCCCTTTACCCAAGGATACTTTGTGGCAAGTTTGGTTGAAATTGGCCCAGTGGTTCTGGAGAAGAAGTCGAAAATGTGAAAAGTTTACAGACGGACAGACAGACAGACGGAGAGACGGACCACGGACAAAATGTGATCAGAAAAGCTCACTTGAGCCTTCGGCTCAGGTGAGCTAAAAACAATAAGTTTGTGAGTCAATGCTCACTAGTAATACCCTTACTTGATGTGATTATATGCTTTCATGTGAAACAGACAGATGCAGAGAAAAAGAGGAAGTCAACATTGGATTCTTACAAAAATGAATCCTACTACAATACATGCCGAAACAAAATGTGTGCTAAAATTTCAAGCATCAACCATCTGTGATGAGTAATTGCTGAGAAAACTGCAATGGAACTTTGGTACAGACAAACAGATAAACAAGAAGTTCACATTGGATTTGTACAAAAATAATTCCCATCATATGGCATGCCAAAAACAAGAATGCATCTTTACAGTTTAATAAAATTTTTGAAAAGTTTTAGAAATTTACGAAGTTTTCTTACTGCAAAGTTTCTGGGGACATTTCCAATAGTGTTGTATTTTTACATTTCATACAGTTAAAATTTCCTAGTAACATTCCATTGAAATAAATATTGAAAAAAATATCATTGTAACTCCTCCGCTTGGGAGAGAATAAAATGTGTTTGTGGTACATATCTTTCAATCGAGTTTTTTATAACAATAAACAATAAAGTCAAAGGTCATTGGAAAGTTCAGGTTATTAAAAAAAGACAATAATTGATAAATTTTTATAAAATTATGTATCAGTACATACGCTTACTTAAAAATACTTGAATAGTTTCGTTGATACTGAGCAAAATGCAAATTTAACAAAGATCGCAGGAGAGTTCAAGTTCAAAATTTTTTGATGCAGTTGAATTGCTCTCATCAATATGTCTCAGTATATAAGTTTGATAAAAATAAGAAGGACGGAAGACATACATGACAAATACTATGTGCCCCAGCCATATTTATGGCCGGGCATAAAAAGATTTTGCTAACATTTCAAGCGTCTGCAAAGAGTAGTTGCTGAGAAAACCATGACAAAAAATTTGTCAAAAAAGACAGACACACAGACAGACAGACAGACAGACACACATGAGTAAAACAGTATACCACCCTCTCTTTTGGAAATAAAATAAAATACCTCCATGCAGTGATCCTTGGTTTCCTGACTTGGAAAATTCATTGATGTCCTCTTTGAAAAAATCTTTTATTGCTCTATCCTCTTGTGGAAGCCAGGTATGCTTTCTTCTTGCTTTTGAAACATTTTCTCCTGTAAAAAATAAACTTTTCATGCTAGGTAAAATAAAAATTAAATTATATTTACATAGAAAAGCAGACATACAAATTCACACCAATCTCTGTTATTTAGATTTTTACCCTTCAAAGATTCTATATCTTCAGAATCTTCGCTTTCTATACTGGACTCATCAGAAGATTCATCCTCCATTTGAACAAACTCAGGATCATTTAACTTTTTGGAAATTTTCTCTCTACTAGGTCCTGGAACCTGCACAGGAACAAAAACATGACTATCTTCTTGCTACTAAATACACGCATTAATTTTCAATACATTGTACATAAATATATCTTTATTTTTTGTGGCATATATATATTAATACATGTATAAGATATAGTTATATGCATAAAAAAAATCCAGATTTTTCTTTGTACATTTAAATTTTGTTAACTTACAAAAATTATTAATTTCTAAGTTGTCTAAGTAATTGTGAACAGACTGGACTGATTTAAAGTGATTCCACTTGCTTCTGTTAAATTATGACTCCATCTTTACAATGTCAAGGCTCTGACTATGATATTTTCCTCCATAAAAACCTTTGACAACAACTATCATCTAAAAGATGGGCTAGAAAGCTACTTTTTAATTTCTATCTGATCTTTTATTAAAAATCAATCAGAAAACAGCTTTTAAAGTGAGTAAAGTTTTGTTAAATGACTTCTTCCTGAAATAGAAAGTCTCAATTTCCTGTTTTGTGATTAAATGCCTCTGATAAAATACTAGATTTAATTTTTTTTTAATTTCACAATCATAAAATAATAAAAGGTGCTGAGGAATATGCCACTTGAAAAGGATAGATTGTTGTAGTATGCATACAATTCATTCGTGTTTACTAAACTGAACAAAATGGCAACATCAGATTTTCAACATGAAAATAATGTGAACCAGGCCTATTTTGATCATCATTTGTGGTCCCATTCAACACTCAAGTGTCATGATATAAACAAAATATACACTACAAGAGGATATGCTTCCATATGAATATGACTAATCAGGACTTTGCAGTTCTTGAGAAATATCTTTGTATCCCCCAAACACAAATGAAAAATCATGCTGACTAAAAATGTTTTTCATGGGTTTATTTTTCATTATGCATAAATTTATGAAAATTAAATAATCAAATTATGAAATTATATTTCATTCCAATCTATTTTTATCAACAAGGTAGTTTTTATTCCACTGATTTTCTAAGAATTTTTTTATGGTAAAACAATAGCGTCCATTCCTGTCATTAGCTTATTAGAATAATCTTTTAATAAATACAGTTGGTCAATTAATTAGAAAGTATAAAACATAGGTTAACAGAGATTACAGAGCTCGTCTCAATGAATGTTGTCTTTAAGTAAGGGAAAGTCCCACATTAAACTAATTATCCCAAGATGCAACATTTATGCAATTTTGATCTGATAGGGCTTGAAGTTGCTTGGGGAATGGACTTACCTAAAAAAAAAAATTAAATTAGTCATTCATCCAGATAATATAATTCAAATCCAGTATCTGAAGCAAGTTTGAGAATGTTCATCCCTTGATGCATCATCCATGCAAGTTTGGATCAGATAGGCTTCATAATTTCTTAGTAATGGACCAAAAACTTTAACCTGGTCAATCATCTGGAAAATCATGATTTGAACAAATTACATTCTACATTATTTTAAGAAGCTCTCATAAAAGTTTCATATTCATGCTATTCATACTCATACTGAGTAGGGAAGATTTTTGAATGAACCTACCCCATTTTTACTTCTTTTTTTTTTTAAATTATCTCCCCTCATAAGGTGTGACCAAGACCCCTTATTTTACATGTTTTAACAAATATAATTTTTCTTCACCTTTGTGCCAACTTTGGTTCAAATTGGCCTATCTGTCCTGTAGAAAATGAAATTGTAAAACATTTACAACCACCATGATTACAGATAACGAACTAATTTTGATAAAAAATGTTCATAAGATCCTTGGCTCAGGTGAGCTTAAAAGGAGCTTAAAAGGACTTAAAAACCTTTATAATTATAAATTAACCTTTTCCCTAAAAAAGACATACCTTGTTTAGTAAAGTATGGTCAATAGGTAATTTCCTCTTGGATTCTGTAAACAAAATTACACCATTAAAATGATTGTTGGACAATTAAATAGCAAATTATGTTACAAAATGATCATGGGCCTGAACAATCATTTGAGTAATACTAAGCTCCCTTTTGAATTCCTAAAATTCTCCACAAGAACAAACTAATTGTACATTACAGTACATTTTTGCAATTACTTAAATGCAGAATTTAATGTTTGTTTATTTGATAAATCCCTTCAAAAATTTTCTCTCTCATAGAAAGATGCCACCATTTGCTGGTGGAAAGCTGGAAATTGATTGATTGATTGATTGTTGTTTTACGTCCCATTTGAGAATTTTTCAATCATATAGAGACGTCACCATATACCGGTGAAGGGCTTCAAATTTTGACCTTTACTCGGAAATGAGCAGCGAGGGATCTTTATCATGACAAAGCCTGCCGTAACACAGGGCCTCAGTTTTTAAGGTCTCATCCGAAGGACCCGCAACTTTCACTTCAAAGTGTTGAGTAGACTTAGGTCAGTCGCAGCCGAGATTCAAACTCTCGACCTCCCGAACACAGAGCGAGCGAGACATTTAGAGCTATACTCGGCATTTATGACATCTGAACATGAGAAATCTTTTTTTGTGCCAGAACTAACTGCGACAAGGAACTTCGATTTTTTCGGTCTCATATGAAGGACCAATCTCCCCCTCCACAGTGTGGTTTGGACCCCCCCAAGGTAAGGATCACTTTCTTACTCCATGACTATAGAGCATTGCAAACACTTAACTACTGTGCCATGCGAGTTGTTCAAGACAAGTTGTTCAATGTTCTAAGTAACGATTATGTCACTTTAAGTGTAAAATTCATATTAATGGTGTAATAGGATAATAAAAAAGTGGAAGAATTATATGCCAAAAGCGGAAGGGTAGGGAGTCTGAAATTTGGTTGAAATTGGTTCAGTGGTTCTTGATAAAAAGTCGAAAATATGAAAAGTTTACTGACCACAGCACTAGATGACAGACGGAAACCAGACACTCTTTGATCAGAAAAGTTAACTTAAGTCTCTGATGAGACTGTAGCTCTACTAGTTTGTATTATTAACAAAGGAAGGTAGAAGTATCATTTGCACTTCACACAATTCTCCAGCAATAAATAAAATAATGGTCCTTGGTTTAGTCTCTTTGTGGCAAGATTTACTGCAAACAAATCTAAAATGTTGGAGTAGCCTTTTGAAAGAATTCCAGAAAAAAAATTATTTTTAGTAGCCATGGTAACACCACTCAACAAAATCAAAAACCGATGCACTGAATTATGTATCTTAGTGTAGTCTACTTGTGTGCCAACTGGAATCAGACCAAAATTGTAGGAGGAGTAGCAAGTTAGAAGTATTGCCCAGAAATTTCTATTTTTAGCAAACCATGGCAAAACCATTATTCCAAATTAAAACATAGGTAAGGCAAATCTCCAATCATTTTTTTTTCTAGTTAGTATACATCCAAGTCAATATCCATGCAAGTTTGGTTTTAAGTAGGACTTACAGTAATTTTGAAATAGACCTGCTCAAAAAACTTAACCTGTTTACTAATCAAGAAAATGTTGGACAGTTCCAACATCCAAAGCAAGTCTGAACGTTTTCATCCTTAGATGCACCATCTATGCTAGTTTATTCATAAAAGGCCATAATATTATATAGCTACTCCTAGTGATTCAGCGATAGTCGCCGATGATCGAAAAATCGTCAAGGTTGGCGATGCCGACAATCGATAGTCGCTATATATATAGCTACTTTAAACATAATGCTAAAATCTTAATATATATTATCTTTTTTTCATGTAGTGTTCCCTTTTTTCTTTTGTACAAAGATGATACACTTATTATTTTTATGCATTTTCCATGTGCACACATATTTACAATGAGTTTCTGTTCAACGCCTGACTAAAAACTGAGTCAGTGAATGATTCGTAAAAATGCTTTGAAAATTATAATCATGACAAAATCTAAATAAAATTCCCTTCCATTAATGCAATCATTTAGGCAACAAAAGAATTGACGACTAAATATAGATATTAAGAGTACCACTTAAAAAAATTGTCTTTTAACTTGAATTTTCTCTGCTCTCACACTTGAAATGATATTTTCAACTTTCCACTCACATTTTGTGTATTATTTTTCACAGTTTAAACAGTCAGAAGTCAAACACAAAGCTACTGCTTTTTTTTTTATTATATATAACGAGTTCATTAGAAGTAGTGGTAGTTTTTATTGTACATACCCATATGCTGTGTATAAAATATATTAAATTATTTCTCTGAATAAATTTAAATATGAATGTTTATGAAAGTGGACAACTTGTTGAACGTTTACTCTTTTCTTTTTATATAAATAGGAATATTTTTTTTTAAAAAAGAAAAGAATTTATCATCTTTTAAAAATCAAAAATTTTAAACAAATTTATCAATTGATCAAATGTTTAACATAAACATGATAGATAAATGTCATAAAAAATGAAACACATTGTTTATTAACTTATCAGTTTAATAGTTATATACTAAAAAAAATCATTTTATTTGAACTGCAAAATTTAGCAAGTGTAATTCTTTCCTTTGATAATTATAGAATTTCAGCAGATTTATTAAAACTGAAATATTGGCCTACATGTGTATACTTATCCATAAATATAAACACAATACCGAGCCTTTAATAATGTAAATAAAAAGAAACATAAGAAATGTCCGATTATTTTCGATTATGATTGATTGATTGTATATTGTTTTACGTCCCATTCGAGAATTTTTCACTCATATAGAGACGTCCCCATATACCGGTGAAGGGCTTCAAATTTTGACCTTTACTCGGCACTCAGGGCCATTGAGCAGTGAGGGATCTTTATCGTGCCAACGCCTGCCGTGACACGGGGCCTCGGTTTTTAAGGTCTCATCCGAAAGACCCGCAACTTTCACTCCAAAGTGCCGAGCGCATGGCGAAGGAACAGTTGCTACCTATTTTTTATCGACTTAGGTCTGTCGCGGCCAAGATTCGAACTCACGACCTTCCTTTCACGGAGCGAGCACTCTACCGACTGAGCTTCCGTGAACGGTTTTTCGATTATGAATCGAAATGGTGTTTCCGATTCCATTTGATAATTGATAGTATTTTTTGTCCGATTCTGAAACACTAGCTACACCAAAAACATTACCCTTGTCGCTCATCTGGAAAATGTAGGTCAGATTCAGAATCCAAAGCAATTCTTGAAGTGTCCATCCCTAGATACATCATCCATTCTTATTTGGTTAAAATATGGCTAAAATTCACTCATGTGGAAAATCTAGGTCAGTTTCAGCATCCGAACCAAGTGTGGTAGTGTCCATTCCTAGATGATCATCCATGCAAGTTTGGTCAAGGTAGGGCTTATACATGAAGTTACTTGGGAATGGACCTGCTCCAAAAATTCATCTGGAAAATATAGGTCAGATCCAGCATCTGAAGCAAGTATGGTAGTGTCCATCCCTAGATGCATCATCCATGCAAGTTTGGTTTAGGTAAGGCTTATAGTTACTTGGGAATGCACTTGCTCCTTAAACATTAACCAGGACACCGCAGAACTGTAGCTCTCTGCTTGAGAAAATTTGGACAGATAAAGCAGACAGCTACAGATCCAAGCGTTGTAAAAACCTTTGATTTACGCTGCCACTTTTGTGTCGCCCTCTTCGGGTATTATTTCTTGTATTTAATGCTTTCCTTAACTTTAAAAATAATATTCGATAATTAACCATATATTTTAGTTACCTTTCAACCATTCCAGATGTTTGAAATATCAGTTTTAAAAAATGCATTCCGACATTGTTGTTGGTGTCATCCTGAAATAACATGTCCGGGTTTTATTTATCTCATTTCTTTTTTTACATATATATTGTATTCTCTGTGGACATGATATTTGATTGATTGATTGTTTAATGCTGAGTCGGCAATATTTCAGCCATATTTCTGTGGAAAATTAAGGTTATTTGACCGGTATTTGAAAGGTTTTTGGTTTCTCTGGTGGCCCCTAGTGAGCCTACTCTTTTTCGAAATCCAGAGAAACAATCTTTTTGCGTGCCAAGGGTGTTGTTATCCTAGACACGGGGCACCATTTAACGTCCCATCCGAATATTTAAACCTCCTATTTTTTTTATTTACATTTTCTCAGAAAGTATATATATTTTGAAAGACATATTTTCTCACGACCCCCAGCATGGACTGGTTCTGGAGAAGAAAGTCAAAATGTGAAAAGTGTAAGAGGGACAGACAGACAAAATGTGATCAGAAAAGCTTACAAGCTTTCAGTTCAGGTGAGCTACAACACTATTGTTAATATACGATGGGCAACCTTTGTATATCTCAATTAAAATTTAATAAATAAGGAATTTAACATTAACAGGATATAAATGTATGTGTGTTACCTTTTGTCTGTCCTGTGGAAGTTCCTTCATTTGACTGCCTTGGCATCTCAGTTTCTGTCAATGAATAATTAATCAATTTGAAAGTATTCATGTACGTGTATTAAGAAAAGATTGATTAGCCAAAAGTTTAATTACAATTACATTGTTTTGTAATTGATGTTCTTGCAGATTATTGAAAATCATTTACTCTCCTCCATGGCACCTGATCCCAACTCTGATGTTTAAGAGGTCCATGTTTGCTCTGCATCCAATTTGTATTGTTTAAATGGACTTGTTCGTTATCTCCAATATTTCTGTTATAAAGCTTTGAACTTGTGATTTTCATAAACATTGTCTAAGTGATGTTGTATGCTGAGTTAGACAACTGTGCAGAACACCTGGGGCCCGTTTCTCAAAAGGGCCTACGATCAGGTGTAAACTTAGTCCAGACTAAATCAGTGACTAAACCTGAAAATGGTACTAAGTTGCATTTCATAAAAAGGTGGAGACTAAGTCGAGACTAAACTTTGGCTTAAATCTATGCCTGCTTATGGGAAGGCGCAAATTTTAGTATGTTTACAACTTGAAAAACTGGCAAGTGTTTTGATCATAAAATAATCAATAGAGCGTCGCCCTAACACCAGAACCCCCGACTCAGGGCCACGAAATTCACCATTTTGTAAAAAGCATCCTTGTGCATCATGACCATGCACTTAGTTTGTCAAAATAATACCCAGTAGCAGAAAAAAAGATTTTCAAAGAATTAATGGATTTTCACTATATAATCAATAGAGACCCTCCAAACACAAGAGCCCCTGACCCAGGGGCAAGGAATTTCATTATTTTGTAAAAGGCATTCTTGTGCATCATAACCATGCACTTAGTTTGTTTAAATAATACCCAGGAGCAGAGAAGAAGATTTTCAAAGAATTAATGCATTTTCACTATATAATCAATAGAGCCCAGCCCTATTTCCAGAACCCCTGACCCAGGGGGCAGGAAATTTCCTATTTTGGAAAAGGCATCTTTGTGCATCATGACCATGCACTTAGTCTGTTTAAATAATACCCAGGAGCTGAGAAGAAGATTTTCAAAGAATTTATGCATTTTCACTATATTATCAATAGAGACCCTCCAAACACAAGAGCCCCTGTCCCAGGGGCAAGGAATTTCATTATTTTGTAAAAAGCATCCTTGTGTATCATAACCATGCACTTAGTTTGTTTAAATAACACCCAAGAGCAGAAAAGAAGATTTTCAAATAATTAATGCATTTTTACTAAATAATCAACTAATCCCCGCTCTTACACCAGAACCCCTGAATCAGGGGCCATGAAATTCCCAATTTTAGAAAAAGCATCATTGCTTTTCATAACCATGCACTTGTTTTGTTTAAATAATACCCTGGAGAAGAGAAAAAGATTTTCAAAGAAATAATGTATTCTCACTATATGATCTAAAAAGCCCCACCCTAGCACCAGAACCCCACACCCTGAAGCCATGAATTTCACAATTTTGGTAGAGGGCCCAATGCTTATTACAATCATGCCAACAGTTTGACTGCTTGGTGTCCAGGAGTAAAGGAGAAGATTTTTAAAGATTGCATCAATTTTTGTGGTTTTATCCCCACCCCTCGGGCACCTGGGGGGCAGGGACCATGAAATTCATAATTTTTGTTCCCCTTCTCCCACAGATGCTATATGCCAAAATTGGTTGAAATTGTTTTAGCGGTTTTGGAGAAGAAGTTGAAAATGTTCAAAAGTTAACGCACGACGATGAAAACGGATAGCAATAGGTCACCTGAGTGACTCAGGTGATCTAAAAAACTGTGACAATAAAAAAAATTTAATTTGTCTGTTGGTTCATGAGCTCTATAATAATCGCATAAAATACCTTTAAGCATCTTTATGGTACACTCTGCTACAAGCCATGCATCTTCAGTAAAGTACTGCTGTGCACATTCTTGAACATCTTTACTCAAAATCAAGGCTTTACTCTCTTTCAACATTTCTGGATCAACAGTTACTTCTTCCTCCTGAATTTGTCTCGATAAATCAAAGAGTTCTGCAATTGGGACATCTTGGGCCATTTCACATAGGAAGACTGTAAATTTAAAGAAAGTGACAATATCAATGGGTTGAATTAGCACAAAATTAAATAACATACTGCTGTTTTTGTTTTCTGGAAAAAGTTATCTATACCTGTATACCACAACATTTTTAAGCTGCATGAAATGTTGGACTCTTACAAACAAAGCAATAAAAACAAGGAAAGCTATCAAAATTAAAGCAAACCTGATTTTCTTTAATGTGAAAAATACTGGGATTTGTATATGAATTTTTAAAACTTTCTAATCTGAAAACAGTAGGAGGTGACATCCCAACAAAATCAATGTACCTTATAAGTATACTTTGCATAAATTGTTTAGATTTATTTCATGGGTTGTATCATTTTCTTCTAAAATTATCACTTATAACTACATGTATTCTGAGAGTATTGCATAAGCAATACTAGTCTCCTACTAGCTAGTCTAATCTGGTTTCCTTCAAAATCTTAAAAGGCAATGATTTCATCATAAATAATCAAAGCAGATGAAAATGCAAACCTGATCTGTATTTCATCAAGGTACACTTACAAACCAAAAATCAGCTCAATATATGTATGCAGTAAGAAAAAAATGTACAGAAAACTAAGTGAGACAGATTGTCAGACAGAGGGAAAGACAGGAAGATGAACAGATGCAGAGGAACCTATAGTCCCCTAAGTTTTGCAGGTAGGGGACTAATAAGACCAAATTTAAGACAAATAGTAATTAACTTATCAATGAATAGTAATTCTGATTCATATAACAATACATACCTTCAACTGCTTCAGACTGAGTAAGACCATTAGCTCCCTCTGACTCCTTCAAATTTAAGGAACCTAATGGATATAAAGAGTTTGCTCCAGTTATCTGGATGAAATGTCCCAAATCCTAGCAACAACACTATTCAAGAACAATTAAAGCAGAAATATATATATTTATATACATATATATATATATATTAATTCTTCATTATTTTTGCTATTTTCTGTGTGAAACCTTTATACCTATAATCCTTTTAAGTACTTTATGTTTTGAACAAAACTGAATCTAAACTATCTGAGGATGGTTCCTTATCATATATGCCTTGCCGTTCTTGAGAACATAATTTTAAAGATGTGTGCCACCCTTTCCCTTAGAGGTGTAACAATACAGCAATACATCAATCGCATTAATTGCAAGGGCTCACGATACACGTATCGTATCGCAATGTATGTATCGTGATACAGTACAAGGTAATTTTCCTTGTTTTGATTGAAACTTCTACATACAACTTAACAAATTTTAATGTTTTAGAATGACTGAAAGAAAAATTACAATGTCAAGACTCTAAATCCACCTTTAGTAGTTTTATTAACTTTGGTTAAGGGTATCAAGATATTCTTTTTATGTTTTCTAAAACTGTGGAGACGAGGAAAGAATAATATGTAAAGATAACAATTAATTCAATTGTTGACAGCTGTATCATGATACATGTTGTATCGCATGACTGTATAATGATATGTATCATATTGTTAGGTAGCCTGCAATAGTCAGGCCTACTTTCCTTGGAGGTCATATTTCAATAAAATTGAATATGACACTAGTACCTGAGAGTGCTTCCATATCAATATGACTTGTCATAACATTGCTATTCTTGAGAATAAGATTTTTAAAGACTGATTTGAATTCCCTTAATCCTATGTAAAACTTTGATCTAGCTCTTAGGCCAGGGTGTCAGAATTTGAACAAATATAAAATTACATTACCATATATCATTATGACTAACCATGGCTTTGTTGTTCTTGAGAAGAAGATTTTTAAAGAATTTTCTTAATATATTTGTTCATACGTAAAATTCAAACAAGAAGTCTGTGAGCCAATGCTCACTAGTAATACTCCTGCTCTGACGTGAATATATGCTCTTATTAATCCCACCATATGGCATGTCTAAACAAAGAGTGTGCTAAAATTTCAAGCACCTTCAATGAGTAGTTACTGAGAAATGTGTGATGAAAAATTGGTAAAATCGGTCCGAAAAATCGGACAGACACACGGCAAAAGAGGAAGTTGACGTCAGATTTGTACAAAAATGAATCCCACCTCATGGCATGCCTAGACAAAGAATTTGCTAAAAATTCTAGCATCAGCAATGAGTAGTTGCTGAGAAAACTGCGACGAAAAATTTGTACGGACAGACGCATGGAAAAACAGGAAGTTGAAACAGATCTGTACAAAAATGAATCCCACCATATGGCATGCCTACACAAAGAGTGTGTTAAAATTTCAAGCAACTGCAATGAGTAGTAGCTGAGAGAACAGTGACAAAAATTTGTTACGGACAGACACACGGACACACAGACACACAAGGGTA
Organism: Saccostrea echinata; assembly: GCF_033153115.1. Lineage (NCBI taxonomy): Eukaryota > Metazoa > Mollusca > Bivalvia > Ostreida > Ostreidae > Saccostrea > Saccostrea echinata. Next base: position 18,084,002 of record NW_026889779.1, read on the forward strand.
AAGCAGTATACCCCCTCTCCTTTGGAGCGGGGTATAATTAAAGTTCAAGCTACATGTAGCCAGCTAAATTTTGTACAAGCTGACTTACATCAGAATTTCTTAACAAAAAAAAGTCAATAGAAGAAACAATATAAAAAGGCCCTATCTGTGTGACCTTTTTTCTACACTACTGGATCAGTCCAGTTGTTTTCAAGGAAAGGGGTGACACAATCAGTTTACATCAATCTTGGGACGTTCTATTCAATGACTGTGATAACTTCCAATACATGTATGCAGCCCCCCCCCCCCCCCCACTTTTCTCGAGAAAAAAAATATTTGATATAGTTGGTTTTTCCATATGTAAATTTTCAGTTTGAAGTTGCTTGCCCCCCCCCCCCCCCCCACACACACACACTTTAAGTTGCTGTAAGGTTGACACAGACAAATTTCAGCAATTAAAAACAAGAGGCCATTGGGCCACAACGCTCACCTGAGTAACTTTTGTCCTGCTGTTCTTTGCCTGATCCCCCCCCCCCTTTGTAATATCTATTGTAACCCCGCCCTACCCCAGGGGTCATGGTTTGAATAATTTAGAATCTACACTACCCCAGGATGTTTCTACTTAAGTTTCAGCTTTTCTGGGCCAGTGGTTCTTGAAAAGAAGATTTTAAAAGATTTTTCCTGTATACTTTAATGTAAAACTTACCGTAGATTCCATAATCCCCTACATGAATTGTACAATTTAGAATCCATTCTACCCATGATGCTTCTAAAAAAAAATTCAGCTTTGCTGGCCCAGTGGTTCCTGAGAATATGATTTTTAATGATTTTTCCTATATATTTCAAAGTAAAACTTGGATTTCCTATTGTGGCCCAGCCCTACCCCAAGGGGTAATGATTTGAACTATTTAGAATTTACACCACCCCAGGATGCTTCCTCATAAGTTTCAGCTTTTCTGGTCCAGTGGTTCTAGAGAAGATTTTTCCAATAAATTTCAATGTAAAACTTGGATTTCCTATTGTGGCCCCTCCCTATCCCAGGGGTCATGATTTCAACAATTTAGAATCTACCCTTCTTCAGGATGCTTCCACATAAGTATCAGCTTTGCTGGCCCAGTGGTTCTTGAGAAGAAGATTTTTTAAAGATTTTTCCTATGTATCCTATATATTTCAATGTAGAACTTGGATTCCCTATTGTGGCCTCGCCCTACCCCAGGGGGTCATGATTTGAACAATTTAGAATCTACACTACCCCTTGATGCTAATGCTTCCACATAAGTTTCAGCTTTTCTGGCCCAGTGATTCTTGAGATTTTTTAAATACCCCACCCTATTTTTGTCTTTTCTTGATTATCTCCCCTTGAAAGGGGGATTCACCCAGAGATGCTTTGTACCAATTTTGGTTAAAATTGGCCCAGTAGTTCTCGGGAAGTAGTTGAAAATGTGAAGTTTACTTTACAGACGAATGGACGGGCGACGGACAACAGGTGATCAGAAAAGCTCACTTGAACTTTCAGCTCAGGTGAGCTAAAAATGGTGCCGAGAAGTTAGAGTAAGGCACCCTACCCCCACCCTCTGAAACATGATTTTCGAGTTTGGACAGTTTATTGTTTGGGTGGGTTTACCCTCTCCCCCTATGAACCTCCCCCCCCCCCCTTTGAAAAACGTTATGGGCCTGTTATATATTGTCATTTGTCTTCAAAATTATTATATTAATATCATCCATAAAATAGTAATGTATAAAAGTACATGCTACAATTCAGTCCATACAGATATTCATTTTAAATTATTTTGATTGGTACTATGAGTTGCTATTATATTTTCAGCTGTTGTTTAGCGCTTTTGATCTCCAAGGCAATTGAATTTAATTCATATACCTGTGCACAGCCACAACTTTCTAGCTTCAATCAATCACATTAATTTGTTTTCCTTTCTTACTTCATTTTAATTAAATACTATTTAAAGAATCTTCATTATCATGTCAATATGAACTTCTTTCAAATTTTACCCATATGTAGGTACATTCCACATGCATTACTATTGTTTGAGATACAATAAATATCTTTACCTAAATGTTCACTAATGAATTTCCATTCTTCTGATGAGTAGCAAAGTAAATAAGATAAAAAAAAATATCAGGATGTTTTGTATAAATCTTCAATATGTAAGGTTATGAAAAATTACACCTTCCTCCAACAAAAATGGACAGATCATACTATGATCATACTTACATGTTCTTTAAATATTAATTGCTTAGTCAGGTAAGCTCTTTGAAAAGCTATTTACTTGTAAAGAATTTAAGGGCTGCTGGACAGCCTATAAAAATTAAAGTCATGCGGCCCATCATTGAACGATAAAAATGAAACAGTAGGTAAACCTTTGTCTTTCAAACACTTCTATTTTTATCTGCAGTCTCATTTGCTAAATGGTGCAGTAGAGGTTGGTAACACTTCATTATACTCATATTTTTCATAAATCTTTCGTCTTAAGATACATGTATTAAAAGAAACACATGAATCAGAATCATTATGTGTCTTTAAATGACTACTATACATACCTGATTCTGAAGCAGGACCAGGTTGATTTTCATCATCTGCTGATAATTGTTCTCCTATGGATTAAAAACATTTCATCATGAGCAATGGTTTGATAATTTTGGTATAGTGTTCTACGTACATTATTAAAATTATTATGTGTATCCATATAAACTTAAAACTGTTTGAATCCTCCCTCCAGGCCTATTATGCCAAATTCCAGACATTGGTAATATATTAATTTAAACAAACGTATTCATACTCTACACAGAAATGTTTGACCATGAATTTATTAAATTTTTCTTGATTTATTTATTACTTGTATACATTATCAATTATGTTAATTGCTGAATTCTATACATTAGTGTGTAAAAAATTAACACAAACTGCATGAAGTATATCTGATATATTGAGAGTTCTGTATCTGTTCTATCATAAAAGTCTCATGAATCAGTTTACTCAAATTCCATATTCAAATGAGGACTCAATTAATGTTTTAATTTCTATCTTGTATTTTTTTTAATAACTCTCATTACAAAAATTAAGTACAATTTGATCAAGATTTAAACAATATACATAAAAGTATGCTGGTGATGTTTAATATTGTTAAACAATGTACATATTATAGACTGTCCTATGATCTAGCTATGCTTGAGATTTCAAAATCTTCTCTCTTCTTAAAACTTTTTGACTTCCTTTCATGGACCTATCCTACCCAATTTATACTACATAATTTTTTTTTCATACAAATCTTAGCCTGTGATTCCTTCTTTGTAGAGAGGAGAAATCCCTAAGTTGAACATTCAAATTTCATTAATTTTTAAATAATAATTTTGAAAAATGAAAGAAACAGGACATTGAAGTAGAATACCAAGAAAATTTTATCAAGTCACTTGAATGAGCCTTGTTTTCTTACCTATGCTGCTTTCCAAAGAACTGAGAAATTTTCCAACAGTAGTTATAGTTTTCACTGCAGGTGGACATTGATACACATTTTCATTTATGTTTCTTGAATGTCCCAGATGTTTGTAGAACATATCTCTGTCTGCTGAGGATACATCCAACAGCGAGTACACTGTGGCTATATAATGTCGCATATCTGTTGCAGTAATAAATCGTTTCAATCCTGCTTTTTTACACACATTAGTGACACAGATCCATCCAGTACAATGATTTAAAGAGTGATTTATACTGGGAAAAATGAATTCATTTTTTTCATTTATATTTGCCTGCCTTCTAACCTCAATGTCAGTAAGAATTTTTATGGCCTCCCAACAGTCTTTTGGTATCAGAAGAGGCACAAGTTTTGCCACTTTAGATGCATGTATATACACAATTTTAGTTTCACACAGCAATTTTTTTTCAATTTCATCTTTAACCTTCTCTACTTTGGATGGATCTACCCATACCCCATTCAGGGCATCATCCCAGTCTTTCAGAGTCATGCGACTTGGCTCACCTCCCCTTCTTGCATTAAACAATGTTAATCTACAAACCACAGCATCTCTTAACTGGGTAAATTTATTATATTCCATATACTTGAAAACGTCTGATGATAACTTTTCAATTGCTTCTTTGGTAAAGTTCCTGAGCACTTTTACTTCTTCTTCACTTGGCAACCTTACTGGCCTCCTTGAGACAGTATGTCTCTTTTTTATAACGGATTCCTCTGCACTAGCAAAAAAGGATGGCCAGACAACTTGTAACACTTCAATAAATATGTTCATTTCTTCAGCTTCCTGGTCTTCTCTTGCTAAGTAGTAATTTGCTTTCATAACTTTGCATATGTCTGTAATGAGGTAACGAAGAGAAACCTTCAAACCAACCTTTACTGTATTATCTACATGTGTAGTCATATTTATAATAGCGGTTTGAATTTGAAGCATATAATCTCGATTAAACATTTCATGACAAGAGTTCAAACTGATTGATGGATTTTCTTTAGTCATAATTTTCTTAAATTCCAAGTAAAGATGGGCAAGTCGTCTAAGATTAGACATAAGTGATCTTCGTTTTTCTTCCCTCTTCTCTGTACCCATGAAATTTTGAAATTTAAGAAATCCATATCTTTTTATCCAGGCATCCTCTCTGATAAGTTTCCCAACTTCAGTGTCGTGAAAACATTCCAATATCTCCTGTCTATAATTGTCAGAATAACCTGAATCAGGCTTCAGAAGTCTGACACTGCATGAAGATGGGTATTCAGTTGTTCCTTCTGCTGCAAGACATCTTTTCTTGTGTCTAGAGATTCTTCTCTTGCTATAAAAGCCTTTGCAAAGGGAACACATTACAGATACCTCGCTTTTAATAGCCTTTCTTTCATGTAAAAGCTGAGCGAAATCTGGGTTTTTCTGTGAAAGGACAGCAGCATTTGCCTTTAGAATTCCTTCCTTCTTAAATTTCTCGAACTCTCGATCTCTTAGTACCTTCGGAAGAGATAACGCATTTTTGACACATTCCTCAGTTTTATGACGTCTCGCAATGTGATCACTCAGCCTTGAAGCGAAGGTCTCACAAAAAGGGCATGGTCTCTTAGGTCTACTTTTCTTCAAGGATTTCTTTGTTTCACCTTTTAAAAAGATGATTAATCAACATATCAGCTATAATACATGTAGTTTTAATTGAACAGAATACCAATGCATTTTAATGAATTAATTGTTAAATTATTTGCTATAGCCTATGCTATTTAAAATATTTTTCTTAATTAATCAATGTAAGAATGAAAATGTTATTTCCTATTAAAAAGATTGTCAGCAGATATGAGATAATAAAATAGTAATTAAATCATAGAATGGTTAGCATTAAGCTATTTTATAAAAAATATTATAGACACAAAGTTCTTACAAGGTTTTGACAATATCTAATGTTTAAATTGAATGTTACATGTATAAGGACAGTAGAAACAAAAGACTAAAGAGGTTTTTGAGAAAGGCCAATGAGAAGTGGTGACTACCATAAACAAACAAAAGCATGAGCAATTATCATTGCTGCAGCAGATGCATGTGCCATGTGCTGTACTTTTGTACTTGGTAAAATCATTAAAATTCTGTATATTCAAAATCATAAACTTTAAAATCTCTCCATTTACATTAACAATGTGAAATTTGGTAAAAGAAGAATGTTATGAACTCAAGATGAGTTCAATCGATAAAAAATAAAGTCTGTCTCCCACCCAATTTTTTGAGCATATTAGGATAAAAATCTAAAATTTATATAAATTTATGTGGCCTTACCTAGATTTGTCTTGCTCTGTTCTAGTTCTTCAAGACTTTCAGGTGCTTCATCATTTTCACTGCTCTGGACTATTTCTTCATTTACATCAGATCTTAGCAATTTTACAGATATAGGGTAAAGATCAATTTGACCACTTTCCCCTTTTGTTACAAGTTTAAGGTATTTCACAATTTCTGCAAGACTTTTGAAATGAAACAGCCCTGCAGATCCACTGGCATCAACAAAACCATCAGTATTCCTTGAATGTGGATCAAATATAGAATACTGACGATGATTCCTGGGAAGTATTGCAATACAAACATCAAACATCCGTAAAATAAAGCTTTGATTGGGCTTGTCAATGATTGCAGATGAAACTAAAGTATCAATGTATGAAGACATTCCAAACAAAGGCTCATGGACTCCTACACTTGCAACTACTTCATGGCTGCCAATCTGACATTCAATTTTTTCAGGAAACTCATCAATGTCTAGTCTAGACTCTTGTCTTTGGAATGGCCAATGCTTCTTTTGGAGAACACTGAGGTGAACTCTATCACCTCCTTCTAAAATATTGTCTATAAATTCCGAATCCCAGCAATCAACATTTTTAAGGAAACCAGCTATAATAGCTGTGAGGCAATTGCTTGTACATTGACTACCAGCAGCTTCATGTGTAAATTTTTCTGGGGATGACTGATGGAAGTTTCCCATGACAGCAACCAAATCCGCCTTCTCCTCCGTCTGAAAAAATTATACAATTAATGAATAAAAAAATCCCATCAGCATAAATCATTATACAGCACGATGAATTTTGTTAAGAAATTTCATTCTTCATGACTTAATCTGTATCTAATTGAAATGGGTTTTTTGATGGTTCATGAAAGAAATGTATATGTCATGATCAGCAATGTGAGCATGCAAACAAGATAACTATTAGTGGCAATGCTAACCTTAGTCACATTGGCACTTAGCTGATCTTCACCAAAAATATTTTAATAGCCCCACTCCTTTTTTCTAATTAAAACAACTGACAGACCTCATATTGACGCCCCAATGTTTATAATTCAACCAAACTCAAAATCTCAAAATGGTTCTTGAGAAGAAGTCAAAAATGTAAAAAGTTTTTAATGGACAGTTAGACAGGCACCAGACAGACATAGGGACAGAAACTGCACAATGGGTGATCTGAAAATCTGAAAAGCTTACCTGAGCTCTCAGCTCTGATGAGCTGAGAAAAATAAAGATTATATACAAATACTGTTAATGTGTTTAATAAATGATAACTTGACAAGAACAATTTAGTCTGAAGTCAGTTTTTTTTTTTCAAACTTGCAGGCAATTTTGAAGTGACATTTTTGTTGATTATGTCTTACATAGGCAAAGAGTGGTTCTCATGATTTCATATTTTCAACCGTTCATGGTAGCTCAGTTGGTAGAGCGCTCGCTTCGTGATCGGGAGGCCGTGAGCTCGAATCTCAGCAGTGACTGACCTAAGTCGATAAAAAATGGGTAGCAACTGTTCCTTCGCCATGAGCAAAGTGAAAGTTGCGGGTCCTTTGGAGGAGACCTCAAAAACCGAGGCCCCATGTCACGACAGGCGTTGGCACGATAAAGATCCCTCACTGCTCAATGGCCCTGAGTGCCGAGTAAAGGTCAAAATTTGAAGCCCTTCACTGGTATATGGTGACGTCTTTATATGCCATTGAGTGAAAAATTCTCGAATAAAATAACATACAATCAATCAATCAATCATATTTTCATTTATTTAAGTTAATCAGAGATTTTGCCACATACAGTACTAACAAAATATAAAAAAAACCAACTGTATGTTCATACTCACCAAGCATTGTTTTCCATTTACACCACAAAAATTCTTTTTGTGTTCCAAAAAAAAATTGATGTTGCTAAAAATTCCTTTGCAGCTACCACATTTGATAAAATCAATGCTGTTTCCATCTAAAAATGATCATAAAATAAAATTTCTTTTAATATTCCAATCAATTCTAAATAATATGATAAACTAATAAGGTCATTGAGTGATCTTCAGAACTTTTATATAAATTGAGCAAATAAAAACATTCTAAACGGCAATATTACAGACCAGTAGATTCACAATAATAACTAATAACTAATAAGTTAGATCTCTTTGCTGTACAAAAAAATGAATAGCAGTAAAACTAGTCTTGTGAAATATGCACACAGACCAATGTTTTTTTTATTTTCTGTTCAAGAGCTTTGTTCCCAAATTTGAATCTGAGTTGGGGGAGGAGAGGGGAAGGGGGTAGAAGCGAAATTTTTTTTAAAAAGTTTGAAATTAAAGCAGTTGCTCAGAAGAATAACAAAAGGTTCAGGGGCCATATTGCTCACTTGAGCACTTTGGCTAGGAAAAAGCAGAAAATTAATCAGTTCAGTATTGAAAAGTATAAATTTGACCAATCACAGCTTTGCTGTTCTCAAGAAGAAGATTTTTAAAGATTTTTTCCTATGTATTCCTACGTTCTTGATTTAAAGATTTTCACTATGAATTCCTATGTAAAACTTTCAATCTACACTACTGAGGATGCTTCCATATAAATATGACCAATCATGGCTTTGCTGTTCTTGAGAAGAAGATTTTAAAGATTTTTTCCTATGTATTCCTATGTAAGACTTTGATCACCATTGTAGCCCCACCCTACCCCTGGGGGTCATGATTTGAACAAACCTGAATTTACACTACCTGAAGATACATCCACAGAAATATGACCAATCACAGCTTTGTTGTTCTTGAGAAGAAGATTTTTAACAATTTTTCCTTGTAATGTATTCCTATGTAAAACTTTGATCCCCCATTGTGGCCCCTGCCTTCCCCGGGGGTCATGATTTGAACACACTTGAATTTACACTACCTGAGGATGCCTCCACATAAATATGTCTAATCACAGTTTGCTGTTCATGAGCAGCAGATTTTTGAAGATTTTTTCCCATGTATTCCAAAGTAAAACTTTGATCCTCCATTGTGACCCTACCTTCCCCTGGAGGTCATGATTTGAACAAACTTGAACCTACACTACCTGAGATGCCTTCCATATAAATATGACTAATCAAGGCTTTGCTGTTATCCCCCACTGTGGCCCCACCCTTCTGACGGGGGTCATGATTTGAACAAACTTGAACCTACACTACCTGAGATGCCTTCCATATACATATGACTAATCATGGCTTTGCTGTTCTTGAGAAGAGGATTTTTAAAGATTTCTCCAATGTATTCCTATGTAAAACTTTGATCCCCCATTGTGGCTTCACCTTACCCCTAGGGGTCATGATTTGAACAAATTTGAATCTACACTACCTCACAATGATTCCACATAAGTTTCATATTTTCAAGCACAGTAGTTCTTGAGAAGAAGATTTTTAAATGATGCCATTAATTTTTCATGAAATCTTATCTCTTCTTGGAAAAGATGTGGCCCTTCATTTGAACAAATTTGAATCCCGTTTACCCAAGGATACTCTGTGGCAAGTTTGTTTGAAATTGGCCAAGTGGTTCTTGAGAAGAAGATGAAAATGTGAAAAGTTTACAACAACACCATTGATGACAACGACAGACAACAGACAAATTTCGATCAGAAAAGCTCACCTGAGCCGAAGGTTCAGGTGAGCTAAAAATAAAATAAAATCTAAAAAAAAAATGTGCTTTAATTTTTTTTTTTTAATTAATGCTTTTTTGTTCTATGGCCTAAATTGGTAGAAAAAAGGTGTTTTTGAAAAACTCATGGAATTGTTTAAATTTTACTTTCTTCTTAGATATTTGGGGTGGCCTGCATGGTGCAGTGGTAAGAGCATCTGCTCTAGAGTCGCGGAGTAAGGAGTTGATCGTTACATTGCGGGTTCGAATCCCACTGTGGGATGTGGAGATCGGTCCTTTGCATGAGACCGTATAAACCAAGGTCCCGTGTCGCAGTAGGTGCTGATACAAAAAAGATCCCTCATTGCTCAATGGCCCTGAGTGCCAAGCATAGGTCAAAATTTGCAGCTCTCCACTGACAAGTAGTGGCATCTCCATATGAGTGAAAAATTCTCGAGAGGGACGTTAAAATACAAACAAACAATTATAGATATTTGGGGGAGGGTGCATTTCTAGTCTTAACAGCTTGCAGTTTCCAACATTAATACAAATCAGACATACAATTCTATAGTCTTCTTTCAGTTATCACATATCATGTTTCAACATAAACCTTAGAGTCTCCACAGTAAACTTATACAGTAGGCCTTACATCACATCCATCATAAAATTTTCAGAATCTTATTTTTCGGTATTCAGCAAATTACGAGATCTGACTCAGAGGATTTTTCAGTAGCTCTGGCAATGTTATGGCGAAAATACAGTGAGACTTTCAATGGATCGACAGCTTAAATAATTCACATAATATAGTTTTCTCAATATGTAGTATGGTACCATCTCTTTATTGAAAATATATAATTTCCTGAAAATGTAGTATTTTTAATTTCATTTTATCCTTATATTTTTCTTTTTGCATGAGCATGCTTACTTTAAACATAATTGTAGACAATACACCTCTTTCCCATAGTATATATGCATGTAAAATAGACTATGATAATGCTTTGTTTACTGCAGAATTCCAAAGTTTGTTAAAACTGGTTCTAACCCACAACTTTTTAAAGAAAAAATCCAGGTCTTGAACTTAAATGGTATTTGTATGGGTATGTCATTTACAGCAATGCTTTTCTCTCAAGGCTAAAAAAGTTGTTTTACTAAACTAGAGATACATATACACTAGCTATATTAACATGCTTATGTGCAATTAAATCGTAACATTACAAGCAAAATTCCGAATAATGATAAAAAAGAAAATATCTTGCAGGTACATGAATTTTCATAGGTAATTTTGAGTTGCCTTATTTGTCATAAAACAAAGGCAAGTTATGATTTGAATTTTCTTAAATAAGCCACTTTCTACAGTTCTGTCATTACTTGTAAAAGAAAATATTATTATCTTAAAATTAAGTCTTAAAATACTCTTCAAGATGTATTTCAATGTATAGAGAAAATTGACAAAGATAATACATATTTAAAACCTTTCGAAGCAAGGGGCTGACAGAACCTCAATCTCCACGTGGCCCTCCACTTGACATTTGATCAAATTTAATGTTTCATCTATTTCATTGAATCTTTCATTAAAAGTTAATCTGAATTTTATACTTTTAATATGACATTGCCATATAATTTTTTAAAATAAAATGACTATCTAAAACTATATTAAATCCTCTGAGTCTGATATTTTGGCGCTATGCTACAGTGACTATTCATGCTTCGAATGCAGGCTCACTAGTTCTCCATGATTGCATGGATGAATATATTTTATTATCTAAGCCAATGGCAAATCGTGATTTGAAAGTTTGAAAAGGTTTGTTTATATTTCTTTTATTTATTCAGTGACTATGTAAATAAACTATCAGCAGGGGCAATAAAAATAAAACATGAATTAGGGCTTTTATTTTTATTTCATTTTAGCACAAATTAGGGTTGGCACTCCCATAAAACAGGAAATGTTGGCCTTAAACAGGTCTGGATGATTTCCAGATATGAAAATCAAGACCAATAACTGAAAGCTGCTATAATTATACACCATACACATGTAAATATTTTTCTATCCAATCAGACAACAGCATTTTTACACACCCCAAAAATATTTCAAAGGAACAAAAAGAGAACACCTGCTGTTGTTTTTTTTCCTTCAAAAAGATTTTTTGTGCAACAAACACTCAGGAAATAAAAATGAAATTATTTATATATTCCCATACAAAACATTTTCAGGCTCTAAAATTTGAAAATCTACCGTATTTATATCAAATTTCTTATCATAAGTTACACTTTTGGGATTTCTACATCTTAGTGACAGATTTTTAATCCCATTTAGAATTTATTCTAAGCTTTCAAGTCGAAGTTTGTTCATGGTAGAATTGTCATATATATGCTGTATCATTCCTAAATGTGCAAAAAGTTTACAAAAAGTTTGTTCTAAAAAAATTTTCTGAGCAAAAAAGTTTAAAACCACATGTTTTATTTATTTTTTTTTATGGGTTTGTCTAAATGCAGTTATCTGATTGGTCAGAAGGATTAGCACCTTGTTTATTCTGTGTATTAATAGCGATTCACGGTTATCGTTATTTGGAAATCGTCTAGACCTGTCAAAAAAGAATTCATTAGATTTACCTTCTGCATTCACCTCCTCATCCTGCATATCCACCTCCTTAGATATATCAGAAGAAGGATAAATCTCCTCTGGTGAAGTACAGCTATTTCTCTCCACCTCCAGTGGATTTTCTGCTACGACGTCTTTGTCTTGCCCACTAAAGTCCTCAATTGGGCTTTTTTCCTCTAAAATGGTAGAAAAAATTGCGGCATTTTTCTATTATACATTTACATTTAAATTCTGTTACCAGGGCGGCACAGTGGTTAGAGCATCTGCTCTAGAGTGAAGGAGTAAGCAACTGATCCTTACATCATGGGTTCGAATCCACTGTGGAACGTGGAGACCTGTTCTTCAGATGAGACTTTGTCTAAGTGGAATTTGCACTAAATCTATTCAATACTAGCATAAAGATAAAATCTCTAAACTTTCAAATTATTTTAACACCATTTAATAAATCCAATGTAAAACTACTCTTAAGAAATATGCATTTATTAAAGAATTCATTAGATTTACCTTCTGCATTCACCGCCTCATCCTGCATATCCACCTCCTTAGATAAATCAGAAGCAGGATAAATCTCCTCTGGTGAAGTACAGCTATTTCTCTCCACCTCCAGTGGATTTTCTGCTATGACATCTTTGTCTAGCTCACTTAAGTCCTCAATTAGGCTTTTTTCCTCTAAAAATGGTAGAAAAAATTGCCCTTTTTAGCACACCTGAGCTGAAAGCTCAAGTGAGCTTTTCTGATCACCCGTTGGCCGTCGTCTGTCCGTCCTTCCGTCTGTCTGTCCATCTGTCTGTAAACTTTTCACATTTTCAACTTCTTCTCAAGAACCACTGGGCCAATTTTAACCAAAATTGGTACAAAGTATCCTTGGGTGAACGGGAGTTTAAATTGTGAAAATAAAGGGCCAAATCCCCTTACAAGGGGAGATAATCAAGAAAAGACAAAAATAGGGTGGGGTCGTTAAAAATCTTCTCAAGAACCACTGGGCCAAAAAAGCTGAAACTTATGTGGAAGCATCCTGGGGTAGTGTAGATTCTAAATTGTTAAAATCCTGACCCCCAGGGGTAGGGCGGGGCCACAATAGGGAATCCAAGTTTTACATTGAAATATATTGGAAACTAGAAATATATCCATAGGACATGAATGCCCTGCTGAAGGTATATTAGTAATGCAACATTTTAACACAAATTGAGAAAAGTGAGGTCAAGGTCAAAGGAAAGGTCAAGGTGAAAAAAATATATTGATGCAGTTGAGTAGCTTACATCAGTATGCATCAGCATATGAAGTTTGACATTAATTTAAGAAAAGTGAGGTCAAGGAAAGGTCAAGGTCAAAAATTGTTGATGCAGTTGAAAATGTTACATCAGTATGTATTAGCATATGAAGTTTGATAAAAATATTAGGAAGGGTTTCTTTAAAACTGAGCTAAACACTAATTTAAGAAAAGTGAGGTCAAGGTCAAAAGAAAGGTCAAGGTCAAAAAATATTGATGCAGTTGAATAGCTCTCATCAGTATGTATCAGCATATGAAGTTTGATAACACTATCTTGAATGGTATCTTTAAAACTGAACTAAACACTTATTTAAGAAAAGTGAGGTCAAGGTCATAGGAAAGGTCAAGGTCAAAAAATGTTGATGCAGTTGCATAGCCCTCATCAATATCTATAAGCATATGAAGTTTGATAAAAATATCTTGGATAGTTTCTTTGAAACTGAGCTAAAAACTAATTCAAAAAAAAAGTGAAGTCAAGGTCAAAAGAAAGGTCAAGGTCAAAAAATGTTGATGCAGTTGAATAGCTTACATCAGTATGTATCAACATTTGAAGTTTGATTGCACTATTTTGAATGGGATCTTTAAAACTGAGCTAAACACTAATTTAAGAAAAGTGAGGTCAAGGTCAAAAGAAAGGTCTAGGTCAAAAAATATTGGTACAGTTGAATAGCTTACATCAGTATGTATCAACATATGAAGTTTGATTACACTATCTTGAATGGTATCTTTAAAACTGAGCTAAACACTAATTTAAGAAAAGTGAGGTCAAGGTCATAGGAAAGGTCAAGGTCAAAAAATGTTGATGCAGTTGCATAGCTCTCATCAATATCTATCAGCATATGAAGTTTGATAAAAATATCTTGAATAGTTTCTTTGAAACTGAGTTTTGAACAGAGCTAAACACAAAGTGTGACGGAAGGAAAGACGGACAGACGGAAGGACAGAAAGACGGAAGACAGACATGAAAAACACAATGCCCCGGCCATATTCATGGCGGGGCATAAAAATCTTTAAAAATCTTCTTCTCAAGAACTAGGCCAGAAAAGCTGAAACTAATGGGGAAGCATCCTGGGGTAGTGTAGATTCTAAATTGTTAAAATCATGACCCTCAGGGGTAGGGCGGGGCCACAATAAGTATTACAAGGGGGGAAATCTGGTAAAGAACAGCATGGCCAAAGTTACTCAGGTGAGTGATGTGGCCCATGGGCCTCTTGTATATTACACATTTACGTCTCCATTGCTAGGGCGGCACAGTGGTTAGAGCATCTGCTCTAGAGTGAAGGAGTAAGCAGCTGATCCTTACATCATGGGTTCGAATCCACTGTGGAACGTGGAGACCTGTTCTTCAGATGAGACTTTGTCTAAGTGGAATTTGCACTAAATCTATTCAATACTAGCATAAAAATAAAATCCCTAAACTTTCAAATTATTTTAACACCGTTTAATAAATCCAATGTAAAACTACTCTTAAGAAATATGCATTTATTAAAGAATTCTTTAGATTTACCTTCTGCATTCACCGCCTCATCCTGCATATCCACCTCCTTAGATAAATCAGAAGCAGGATAAATCTCCTCTGGTGAAGTACAGCTATTTCTCTCCACCTCCAGTGGATTTTCTGCCATGACATCTTTGTCTAGCTCACTAAAGTCTTCACTTGAGTTTTTTTCCCCTAGAGAGTTAGAAAAAATTGCTGCATTTTTATATTGTACATTAGGCCATCATTAAAAATATCTTTGTTTCCCCTAACCTGACCCTAAAATCTCAAGTTGGGCAGGTAGGTAGGTAAATTAAATTTTTTTTCTGACAGCAGTTTTGAAAATACTTGAAAAATTGAATAATATCTTTATAAACTAGAAACTCATTGCGAGCAATGAGAGGTCTTCCGTCCGATTTTGAAAGCAAAAACGTAAATTCAAGCTGAAAAGGTGATAAAAGAAATTCAGACAATCTGGAGATTTAACCCTGGTTGTCAGGGTGAAAATCCAACGTGCTAATCATTAACCATTCACTATTTTGCATCACTTCCTGTCACGACCGGAAGTAACGGCGATACAAGATTTCCTCGCGATTCAAATAAACTGATGACTGACTATCAGTTCTGAAAGTTTTAGACTTCAGTCGTTTACTGTTGCCGAGCAATATTGTGAGAACAAATTCTAATTCTGAGGACAGGTAAACATGCGACCGGGAGTGAATTTTATAAAAAAAAAATCTCTGACGTTTCTCTGTACATTTGCAGTATCTACAAAATGCATCAAAACATTTCAAGTACTTTATCGATAAGCAATATTTATGAGAAAGTTAAATATCGAAGTAACGTAGTTTATCACCTAAAACCGGAAGTTGACGTTTTTGTTTCCGGTGCAATCTAACATGTTTCAAAACAGCGAAAGAGATGCAATAAAGTGATGCAAACTTTAATTTAAAAAAGAAAAATTAAAATTTTTGATTTCTTTGATCACTTCCTGTGACAACCGGAAGTGACGACTGACGCGTTTAACCAAAATGGTTTTGCCTACTCCTCAAGGTCTGTTACTCGTAAAAATTTGGTGTTTTAATCTTTTACCTGTCTTGAGATTTCGCTCATACAATTTCTCATTTTGAGGACAGAAAAAAAACGCAACCGGAAGTGAATTTTTGAAAGATATTTGAGGTTACTCTAGACATTTGCAGTCTGAATAACATACCTAAAATTCATTTCAAAAACTTTATCTATGAAGAATAATAGTTGGAAAGTAAAATACTCAAATTATTTAGTTTTTCTCTTATAACCGGAAGTTGTCGTTTTTGTTTCCGGTGGGACCAACATCTTTCGAATCTGCGAAAAAGATGCAATAAAGTGATGCAATTATTAAATAAAAAAAGAAAAGTTGAAATTTTCGATTTCTTTGATCACTTCCTGTGACGACCGGAACTGACGGCTGACGCTCTGAACCCAAGTGGTTTTTGATACATCTTAAGGTCTGTTGCTCATATAAGTCTGGTGTCTTAATCTCTTACCGTTTCCGAGATCTTGCTCAGACAACTTCTCATTTTTAGGACAGAAAAACACGCGACCGGAAGTGAATTTTTGAAAGATATTTGAGGTAACTCTAGACATTTGCTGTCTGAATAACATATTTAAAATTCATTCCAAATACTTTATCTACAATAGATATTAATGGGAAAGAAAAATACTCAAATTATGTAGTTTTTCTCTTATAACCGGAAGTTGACGTATTTGTTTCCGGTGGGACCGACATATTTCAAAACTACAAAAGAGATGCAATAAAGTGATGTAATAATTGATTTAAAAAAGGAAAGTTGAAATTTAACGATTTCTTTGATCACTTCCGTAAGCGACCGGAAGTGCCGACGACAGACGAAAAGGTGCCCTCTCCAATCTAAAAATCATGTTCTATCATCTCTAACAAGTCTCCAGTTAATATCTTAAGCCATTCTTGAG
The DNA here is from genome assembly GCF_033153115.1 of Saccostrea echinata. Lineage (NCBI taxonomy): Eukaryota > Metazoa > Mollusca > Bivalvia > Ostreida > Ostreidae > Saccostrea > Saccostrea echinata. The sequence continues at coordinate 18,100,654 of NW_026889779.1, forward strand.
AACACTCGCGGACAAAATTGCATTTTAAAATCAGAAAATTGTCCATAACTTGGCACTGGAACCGAGTTTACCAAAAAACGGAATTTTATATAAAATTCATATAAGGACCTTTTATCCCTGAAAATTTCAAGGAAATTCATTGAATAGTTTTCGAGAAATCGCGTGCACAAAATTTTGTCTAAAAAAAAAATAATAATAATAATAATAATAAGAAACAATAGAATCACTATAAGGTCTTCCGTGGAGACGGAAGACCTTAATAAGAAAGAACAAAAGAAACCGATTTTTAAACCGAAGATCATACAAATGAAGCAACGTGTATGGTTAATTTATTCACAAATATTATTCATTTGAACTTGTGAAATATTTCAGGCTAGCGTAAATTTATTAAAATCGAATATTTACAAAAAGACAAGATTCGCAAATGCTCAACCATTGGACATCCCAGTATATTTTTCAACCTACTATCTACATATACTATCTACTATCTATATACATATTTACAACTCTTATGGTCCTATATAGTAAAAATAGGATCATACATGAACTGTTTATTAGATCAAAATGAATGAAATTCAGTGAAATTTATTGATATGCACATACAAGATGGGCCTCTCATCTGCTCATGAGGCAGGCTTTGCCATGCTTACTACGTACGTTAATTTTAGAAGACACATTTGTAAATACCACCTTACCACTCAGGAGTGGTATAGAATTGTAAATCTTTAACTTATTAGAATCCTACACTCTTGAAACATTTCGTGAATTAAATATACCATGACTCAGGACTGAGTCATGGTATATTTAATTCACGAAATGTTTCAAGAGTGTAGGATTCTAATAAGTTAAAGATATACAATAAGATTGATACGTCACCGACGTTTTATAACACTAACTAACCCGCTGTGGCCACAAGTTGTGGGCGCCAAATGAGAGTAAAACAAAAGCCGCCATTCTGATAAAAAACGTATATTGATGAAATTGTATTTTATAAAGTTGATAAACAATAAAAAAAATATTTGAATAATCTTATTAAAAAACTTTTTAGTCGGCACGATTTAAGTGGGTTGGTCGCGTTATGGGGAAACAAAGGTATTTTTTATTTTGGCCTTAGAATCTTAATTCCCATAACCATGAAGATTACAGACATAATACAGTCTGCATCTTTAAGGATCCAAATATTTTAGCAAATCTGCTTTCTCTTGGATTACATGTAACACCTAATACTGTGGTTTCACCAATATTTGTGGGCATCATTTTACATGTACTAAAAAAAAAAAGTTCCGTGGATACATGAATTCAAGAAAAATTAACCATACCAAATTTTTTATGGTCACCTTTTTACTTCATTCTTTCTTTCTGTAAGCTCCATCATGCCTTAACAATATTAACACAATGTCCTACTTTTGAATCAACATGAAATGACATCCTAAGAAGCATCAACTGACAAGGTTTAATGATTCTAGTCCTTATAGTAAACAAAAAATCAAAGTTTTAATAAAGCATAATTTTTGGTCAACTTTGCCCCAGTATAATGTCTTGAACAATTTTTAATCTTCAACATATCCTCATCCTTGTACATAAGTTTGGTGATAATTTGTCCAGTGGTTCTTGAAAAGAAAGTTTTTTAGCAACCAGTACTTTTGGTTTTTATTTTCCTAATTATCTCCCCTTGTTTAAGGATCACAACCCTAGTTTTAGTATAAACAGGAGCCCTTGGGGCTTGGGCCAAGGATATTCTGTGACAAATTTAATAAAAATTGGCCAAAGGGTTCATAAGTTATGGCCCATATCTACTAAGTTTATGCACACATGCCAAAATAAATATCTGATGTTGAAATAATACTTTATCACAATTTAGCAAAAATTTTTACTTTAATATTAACACTGATTTTGGAACAAAGTTTGCACATATTAAAAACAATGAATTCATTGATTGATTGTATGTTGTTTTACATCCCATTCGAGAATTTTTCCCTCATATAGAGACGTCACCATATCCCAGTGAAGGGCTTCAAATTTTGACCTTTACTTGGCACTCAGGGCCAATGAGCAGTGAGGGATCTTTATCTTGCCAACGCCTGCCATGACACGGGGCCTCGGTTTTTAAGGACTCATCCGAAGGATCCGCAACTTTCATTTAAAGTGCTGAGTGCATGGCGAAGGAACAGTTGCTACCTGTGTTTTATCGACTTAGATCAGTTGTGGCCGAGATTTGAACTCACAACCTCCCGATCACATAGCAAGCACTCTACCGACTGAGCTACCATGAACAGTAAAACATTGAATTGAATATGGAAGAAGCAGTATATTAAAAGTAACAAAAATATTAAGCTTTTTATTGTGCAATGCCTGTTAATAGTGACGCAGAGGCTCTAAGTTGTAGGCAAGCAAATTCATGCATGCTGGGTATGAGTTCACGCTAGGACGGAAAACAAACAAGCCCCTTATTGTCAATGACTTCGAAATGACAGAACTTTTATAACTTAACATATCTGAGGTCATTTCGTTGAAAAAACAAGATGTGTTTGTGAAACACTGATGCCCCTATATGGCAGCTTATGGTGAAGCTTAAAGTTTCTCAAATGAAAGTCAAAATCTAGGCCAAAAGATTAAAAAAGTTGGTACCCAAAGAAAGGCCTTGTCTCGAGGAATATACCTGTGAAATTTGAAAGCCCTAGCTGCAACTGTTCAAAAGTTAAGGCGAAGGTTAATGTTTTTTAAAAGTAAGTAAAACGTCAAGGTTAAAGTTGTTGGTATCCAAAGGAAGGTCTTGTCACAAGGATTACATATGAGAAGTATGAAAGCCCTAGCACCAACCATTCAAAAGTTATGGCCAAGGTTAAAGTTTTTCAAAAGTAGGTCAAACTCCTATGTTAAGGTCAAAGGGTCAAAATGGTTCATATCCAAAAAAAAGGTAATTTCACAAGGATTACATATGTGAAGTATGAAAGCCCTAGTGTAATCTATTCAAAAGTTATGGCCAAGGTTAAAGTTTTTCAAAAGTAGGTCAAACTCCTAAGTCAAAGTCAAAAGGTCAAAGTGGTTGGTATCCAAAATAAGGTCTTGTCACAAGGATTACATATGTGAAGTATGAAAGCCCTAGCTCCAACAGTTCAAAAGTTATGGCCAAGGTTAAGTTTTTCAAAAGTAGATCAAACTCCTAGGTCAAGGTCAAAGGGTCAAAAGAGGTTGATATCCAGAGGAAGGTCTTGTCACAAGGAATACACCTGTGAAGTTTGAAACCCAAAGCACCAACTGTTCAAAAGTTATGGCCAAGGTTAAGTTTTTCAAAAGTAGGTCAAACTCCTAGGTCAAGGTCAAAAGGTCAAAGCTGTTGGTATCCAAAGGAAGGCCTTGTCACGAAGAATATACATGTGAAGTTTGAAACCCGAAGCACCAACTGTTCAGAAGTTATGGCCAGGTTAAAGTCTCATAAAATTTTGCAAAAGTGGTTCAAACTCCAAGGTCAAGATCAAAAGGTCAAATATGATGGTACCCAAAGAAAGGTCTTGTCACAAGGAATAATCATGTGAAATATGAAAGTCATAGCTCCAACAAATCAAAAGTTATGGGTAAGGTTAAAGTTGACAACAGATAGACAGACAAACAGACAGACAGGACAAAAACAATATACCCTGGGATCTTTCGATCCGGGGGCATAAAAATATGCAGATAAAAGTAAAATTTTCATCAAATTAGAAAAATCATTTTGATAATTTAGGCCTGTTATGAATAGAGAGTATAATTTATGAATTTCAACCCAAATTTATATATTCCAATACAGACAATCTGTATTTCCATAAAGCAGTTAAATTGATATTTGGTGATTTCATAATGAACATTGATTTCATGGAATGATTCAGCAATGAAATCTATGAAAATTGTTCTGAATCAATAAAAAATGATGAAATTACAGTACATTTTCTGTACAGTACTATCTTTTGCCACAATTTAACTTCATGCAGTGTTCTTTTTTGAACAAGTTCTAATCTGAATTGAAGGCACAGAAATGTTCTTATAAGCAATCCATTACAACATATGTATGTGATGCGCATTTTTTGTGTAGCCCTTTGTGTTTTCTTTATACCATTTCTATCAAAAAGCTAATCCTTAATTAACATGTTAAGTTCAACTTAAGTAATATTTCATAAATTAATTATAATAGAATAAACCAAAATACAAAACTCTATGCTGTCTATAAGTTTTTGTTTCATTTTCAGAATTTAATTCACTTCCTTGTGTATGAATTGGATGATAAGATGACAAAAAAATAGTTTTCTCTTCATAATAAATACAGCAATTAGACCACATGATAATACGACTCAATGAGTTGGTTCAGATAAAAATCTATATAGGCTTAAATTTGCTGATAAATGTCCAAGTGGAATTTGCACAAAGTCTACTCAATTCAATACTAATATTAAAATAAAATTCCTAAACTTTCAAAATATTATCTCACCATAAATTTTTTTTTATTAGATTTACCTTCTGCATTCACCGCCTCATCCTGCATATCCACCTCCTTAGATAAATCAGAAGCAGGATAAATCTCCTCTGGTGAAGTACAGCTATTTCTCTCCACCTCCAGTGGATTTTCTGCTACGACGTCTTTGTCTTGCCCACTAAAGTCCTCAATTGGGCTTTTTTCCTCTAAAATGGTAGAAAAAATTGCGGCATTTTTCTATTATACATTTACATTTAAATTCTGTTACCGGGCGGCACAGTGGTTAGAGCATCTGCTCTAGAGTGAAGGAGTAAGCAGCTGATCCTTACATCATGGGTTCGAATCCACTGTGGAACGTGGAGACCTGTTCTTCAGATGAGACTTTGTCTAAGTGGAATTTGCACTAAATCTATTCAATACTAGCATAAAGATAAAATCTCTAAACTTTCAAATTATTTTAACACCGTTTAATAAATCCAATGTAAAACTACTCTTAAGAAGTATGCATTTATTTAAGAATTCATTAGATTTACCTTCTGCATTCACCGCCTCATCCTGCATATCCACCTCCTTAGATAAATCAGAAGCAGGATAAATCTCCTCTGGTGAAGTACAGCTATTTCTCTCCACCTCCAGTGGATTTTCTGCTGTGACATCTTTGTCTTGCCCACTAAAGTCTTCATTTTGACTTTTTCCTCCTGAATAATTAGAAAAAATACTGCCCTTATACTTGTTTATAAAGTGTAAACTAAGCTGCTTCAAGTAATAACAAGAGGCCCACAGGCCTTATAGGTCACCTGAGTATTGTGTAACAACTTTCCAACAATTGAATTTGGTTTGTATTTTAAACCAGAGGCCATGTAATTCACAATTTTGAAAGAGGCACTATTGCTCATCATAACTATACAGTTAGCATGCTTACTTTGATTACTTAATACCCAGAGGCAGGGCAGAGGAACAAAAACAAGAGAAGTAGGAAGATCAGGATCAACAAAATAATTAGTCTAGTATTCACTATCAACTCAGAAATTGAGTTCTAATCTGTCCCCCACTTCACACTAATCACCATGCAGCCTATTAACAAACTATTAGTGCTTCTGTACTATTTATAAACCCATATTAAGACCTCTAGCATTGACCTCTCTTATGGTCTTTGAAGAACTTTTAATAAGATAAGTTATTTTTGTCTCATTTTTATTTATTTATTACTTACAGGTCTACCTGATTATTAAAACTAAGAAAGTACTTTTTTAATTATACGATAAACATTCTTGGATAATTATCTTATTCTATTAACCTTTCAAATACATTATTTACAGTGATTAATTATCAAAGGTGAATGGAAAAGGGGAATAACTTCTCTCAGTAGAATACAAATTAATAGAGCCCTGCCCAGGACCAGAATGCTTAGACAAATGGTCCAGATGTTTAAAAATCTGGTAGAAAAAAGCTTACTCATATTTAAACTTTTACTCAGTTTGCTTCCGATATGCCAAGAAGCAGAGAAGAATTTCACAGGTACAATGCATTTTCACTACAGATTCAACAAAGCCTTACCCTAACACCAGAACCCAAGACCAAGGGTCAAGAAATTTACAAATCTGGAAGAGTTACCCTCATCATCATTACTATGGACTTCAAAGAATTAACACTTTTCCACTATATTATCAAAAGCCCCCCCCCCCCCTCGTTATGCCAGAACCCCTGACCCAAGGACCACAAGATTTAAAAATTCTGCTCGAAGCTCCCATTTTTATCATAGCTAAGCAATTTATTCATCAGCTCAACACTAAGGAGCCGACAGGATTAATTAATGATTAATTAATAGAATTAATGCTTTTTCACTATATAATCAATAGAGCCCCCCCCCCCCTTCAAGAACCCCCAAAACTGAGGCGATATATTTAAAAATTTTGGAAGAGGCATCCTTGTCTATCATAATCATGCACTTAGTTTGTTAAAATAATCTCCAGTAGCAGAGAAGAAGATTTTCAAAGAATTAATGCATTTTCACTATATAATCAATAGAGCCCCGCCCTAACACCAGAACCCCTGACCCTGGGGCCATGAAATTCACAATTTTGGAAAAGGCATCCTTATGCATCATAACCATGCACTTAGTTTGTTTAAATAGTCTCCAGTAACAGAGAAGAAGATTTTCAAAGAATCAATGCATTTTCACTATATAATCAATAGAGCCCCGCCCTAACACCAGAACCCCTAACCCTGGGGCCATGAAATTCACAATTTTTGAAAAGGCATCCTTATGCATCATAACCATGCACTTAGTTTGTTTAAATAATACCCAGGAGCAGAGAAGAAGATTTTCAAAGAATTAAAGCATTTTCACTATATAATCAATAGAGCCCCGCCCTAACACCACAACCCCTGACCCAGGGGCCATGGCTTTCACAATTCTGGAAGAGGCCCACCTCCTCATCATAACTGTGTACTTAGTTTATCACCTTAATGCCCAGGAGCAGAGGAGAAGATTTTCGAAGAATTAATGCATTTTCACTATATAGTCAATAGAGCCCCACCCTAACACTAGAACCCCTGACCCTGGGACCATGAAATTCACAATTTTGGAAGAGGCACTCTTGCTTATCATAACTATGTACTTAGTTACTTTATTAAATATCCAAAAGCAGAGAAGAAGATTTTCAAAGAATTAATGCATTTTCACTATATAATCAATAGAGCCCCGCCCTAACACCACAACCCCTGACCCTGGGGCCATGAATTTCACAATTTTAAAAGAGGCACTCTTGCTTATCATAACTATGTACTTAGTTCCTTTATTTGATACCCAGGAGCAGAGAAGAAGATTTTCAAAGAATTAATGCATTTTCACTATATAATCAATAGAGCCCCGCTCTAACACCAGAACCCCTGACCCTGGGGCCATGAATTTCACAATTTTGGAAGAGGCACTCTTGCTCATCATAACTATGTGCTTAGTAACTTTATTTAATACCCAGGAGCAGAGAAGAAGATTTTCAAAGAAATAACACACTTTCACTATATGATCTATATATCCCCACCCTGGGACCAGAACCCCTGACCCTGGGGCCATGAATTTCACAATTTTGGTAGAGGGCTCAATGCTTATTACAATGATGCCAACAGTTTGACTGCTTGATGTCCAGGAGTAAAGAAGAAGATTTTTAAAGATTGCATTATTTTTGGTGGTTTTAGCCCCACCCCTCAGGCCCCAGGGGGGCAGGGACCATGAAATTCACAATTTTTGTTTCCCTTCACCCATAAATGCTGTATACCAAATTTGGATGTAATTGGTTCAGTGGTTCCAGAGAAGAAGCTAAAAATGTTCAAAAGTTTACGGCCGACGAACGACGTACGATGACGGACGAAAACGGATAGCAATAGGTCACCTGAGTTTACTCAGGTGACCTAAAAATGTAAAAAAAAAAAAAAAAAAAAAAAGGAAGATATTTTCATAGGACATGAATGCCCTGCCGAGGGTATATTAGTAATGTAACATGAAAATTTGTATTTAGTGTATGAAGTTTAACGAGAATATCTTGAATAGTTTCTTTGAAATTGAAATCTAAACAAGAGGCCCATGGGCCACATCGCTCATCTGAGCACTGTGGCTAGGAAAACATCAGTTCAGTATTGAAAACTTTAATGCATAAGTGGTCCCCACCTATCCCTAAAAAGGGACTGGGGAAGGGGGTATGATTTGAACAAAATTGAATCTACACTAAGTCCTAACTAAATATGCTTACATATTTCTTTGTCTGTGACACTTGAACTTTCATTATGGTCCACCCTACCCCCGGGGGTCATGGTTTGAACACATCTGAATCTACACTATCTGAGACTATATGCATCCATATAATTATGATCAATCATAGTTTTGCTGTTCTTGAGAAGAAGATTTAAAAAAAAAAATTTCCTATGTATTCCTTTGCATAACTTTGATCATCAATTATGGCCCCACCCTACCCCCTGGGGATCATGATTTGAACAAACTTGAATCTACACCATCTGATGATGCTTCCATACAAATATCATGGCTTTGCTATTCTTGTGAAGAAGATTTTAAAAATTTTTTCCTATATATATACTCCTATGTTAAACTTTGATTGTCCATTGTGACCACTCCCAACCCCAGGGGGTCATGATTTGAACAAATTTAAATCTACACCACCTGGATATGCTTCAACACAAATATGACCAATCATGGCTTTGCTGTTCTTGAGAAGATTTTTAAAGATTTTTCCTATATATTCCTATGTACAACTTTGATCGTCCATAATGTGGCCCCACCCTAAAACAGGGGGTCATGATTTGAACAAATTTAAATTTACACCACGTAAGAATGCTTCCACATAAATATGACCAATCATGGCCTTGCTGTTCTTGAGAAGAAGATTTTTAGATTTTTCCTGTATATTCCTATGTAAAACTTTGATCCTCAATTGTGGCCCCACCCTACCACCAGGGGTCATGATTTGAACAAACTTGAATCTACATCACCTGAGGATGCTTCCATATAAATATGACCAATCATGGCTTTGCTGTTCTCGAGAAGAAATTAAAAAAAAAAACTAGAACTGTCCAAAAGGGACAAATACCCCCCGCTGGGTTTTTTTTAGAGAAGGTGCCAAATTACTAATATTTTATGGATCTAAGTGGTTATATTCACAATTTTCTTATAAACATTTAGAGTAAAAATATAATTGCTCATTATATTTTTTTAAATGAATGAAACTAAGGTGCAACCTAATAAAATAGCAACACTAATACATTGTAATTACTTTGTTTTTTAATACATTGCAACTATCTTTCATCTTTGTGGGACATGGCACTGAAATTGATTGTTGAGGAAAAAAAAACAACATACATGTATTATACAAAATCAAATTAATCTTGCTAACTTTATATCAAATTTATTTTATAAATAAAAAGCTGGTCAGTACTTTGACAGACAATAAATAACAATTAAGAGAATTAGAGAACAGAAATCTTTAACTCTTTTGCCAAATTCCCAGGAGATAAAGATAACACCTGCTTGATCAGCGATGCCCTAACAACTTTCCACACTAAAATCATTAATTAATCTTTAACTGGATGCATGTCCACTCATTACTCCCAAGGGACAAATGGATTTACACTATCTGCTGTGTAATGTAAAAACTGTTTTTAATACCTGGTGATGTATTTTTTTTTTAGTTTTAATGAGTAGTTTTAAGCTGTAGTTCACATTTTTGTACACTTCAGATGTTCTACATTCTATATCTCAAACCTCAGACATTTATAAACCCATAATGACTAAGTCAATAAAAATGAAAAAAAAAAATCTGTAAAATGCAGAAAAATTATCAAATAATGTTGAAAATACCAGGTGTACATCTTCATATGGTAAATAATGAGTGTACAAATTTTCATACAAATCTATGCAATAGCCTCTGAGAACAGTCCGGACAAAACCACACAGTAAAAATGAAAAAAACACCTGTAAAATGCAGAAAAATAATCCAATCATGATGAAAAAACCAGGTGCTCACCTTCATATGGTGAATAATAAGTGTTTAAATTTTCAGACAATTCCTTGCAATAGTTTCCGAGAAACGGCCTGGACAAAATCTCGTCTACAGACAGACGGACAGACAGACGGACATGGTGATTCCAATATACCCCCCCTAAACTTCGTTTGCGGGGGGTTTAAAAATTTCCTATGTACTCCTTCATGTATGTAAAACTTGGATCCTCCATTGTGGCCCCATCCTACTCCCCGGGGTCATGATTTGAACAAATTTGAATCTACATTACCTGAGGATGATTCCACATGAGTTTCATCTTTCCTGGTCCAGTGGTTCATGAGAAGAAGATTTTTAATTTTTTTCCTATATACATGTACTCCTATGTAAAACTTTGATCGTTCATTGTAGCCCCATCCTACCCCCGGGGGTCATGATTTGAACAAACTGAATCTACACCACCTGAGGATGCTTCAGTATAAATATGACCAATCATGGCTTTGCTGTTCTTGAGAAGAAGATTTTTAAATATTTTTCCTATATATTCCTATGTAAAACTTTGATCATCCATTGGGGCCCCACCCTACCCATGGGGGTCATGATTTGAACAAACTTGAATCTACACTACCTAAGGATGATTCCCCAAGAGTTTCATCTTTCCTGGTCCAGTGGTTCTTGAGAAGACGATTTTTACAAAATGCTATTGATTTTTCACTAATTTGTAATTATCTTCCCTTGAAAGAAGGCATGGTCCTTCATTTGAATAAACTTGAATCCTCTTTACCCAAAGATACTCTGTGCCAAGTTTGGTTAAAATTGGCCCAGTAGTTCTGGAGAAGAAGATGAAATCATGAAAAGTTTACAATGACAACAACGACGATGACAACAACGACAGACAATGGACAAATTCTGATCAGAAAAGCTCACTTGAGCCTTCAGCTCAGGTGAGCTAAAACTGGCTTAAGATGATAAATTCTCACCAAATTATGTATAAGTGCATAAGCTTACATATAAAATATCTTCAATGGTTTCTTTAAAAGAAAGCAAAATACAAATTTATGAAAAGTGAGGTCAAGGTCACAGGAAAGTTCAAGGTCAAACGTTTTTGATGCAGTTGAATAGCTCTCACTACTAAATATCAACACATTCAGTTTGAAAAAAAAAATCTTGAATAGTTAATATAAAAAAAAACTGAGCTTAACACTAATTTAAGAAACTAATGCCAAGGTCAAAGGAAAGGTCAAGGTCAAAAAATGTTGATGCAGTTGAGAAGCTTACAGATGCATGTCCATTCATTACTCCCAAGGGATGAATGGATTTGCACTATCTGCTTCAATAGTCTGTATTGTAATAAAAATGCATATTTATGTCATTCCATTGAAAACAGATATTTTTTTTAATTTGTTACAAAGATTTATAAAAAGAAACAAAAACTTGTGTAATCTTGATGCAATATTTAATATTTTTAATAAGGTTACCACATGACTCTTAGATTTGTATGATCTATCTACCATAAAACATTTTTTAAAAAAAATACTTGATGATTTTTTTGAGATTTAATGTCAGACTGGTTTTAAGCTGCAGTTCATATTGACAAACAGACAAACCGATATGCTGATTCCAATACCCCCCCCCCCCCCCCCCCCGGTATAATTAGTTTTCATTATATTATACAATATCAAATTAGTTTATTATACAATATCAAGTTAGTTTTAATTACTTTTCACCAAATTCATTTTAATAGTTAAAAGGCTAGCCAAATAGATTCATTAAGGCATTTATTCATTTAATCCAACACTGATTCCTTTCAGCAATTCCCAGGAGATATAGATAACACCTGCTTGATCAGAGATGCTCTACCAGTTAGTTCCTCACACTAAACTCATCAATTTGACATGTAATTTTCTGTTATCAAAATTCTCCTTGACCAGTGCTTGATGATTACACCCATGGGAAAGGTGGAATTTCTCTTTTAACATTACACTTGTTATAGATTGCTGTAAAGTATATAATGAAAAAATATAAGTATTTTCTTGATTAAACATTTTTTTAATAAAGATACTGCAACATTCTTACATTTTTGGGGATTGTGTAATTTAATAGTATAGAGACACAGTTTTTTAAAAAAAAATTCACTAAATTAAAGGTCACAGTGACCTTGAAATAGGTCGCGACACACCTTCTACTTAAGATGCATAAATTGGCCAAGTTTGATGATTCTAAGTCTAATAGTTTTCTAGTTATGAGCCAGACAGGATTTTTCCATATTTGGCCATAACATCTTAATTAAAGGTCAGAGTGACCTACTTTTAATGCAAGACACACCTTCTACCCAAGATGTATCAGCTGACAAAGTTTGATAATTCTAAGCCTAATAGTATTAAGGTTATGAGCCGGACACGAAAAAGCTAACAGACAGACGGACATGAAGGCTATAACATAATACCTCCGGTCTTAAGACGGGCATATAAAAATATTATGAATGGTTTCTTTGAAACTGAGCTTAACACAAATTTAAGAAAAGTGAAGGTCAAAGGAAAGGTCAATGTCAAAAATGTTGATGCAGTTAATGTACGCATGTGAGTTAAGGCTAGGCATAGGTGTTTCTATGCAAATGAGCTAATAAAAGCACATAAGAGGTGTATTTATTATTCAGAGAAAGTGTTAATTTATTTTCTTATGCATACTTAGTACCCACGATATGTTATAACCAGTACACATTATGACGTCATATTATGACGTCACTGATCGTACCTACTTGGTGTAATAAAATACATCAACAAAACAGCTTCGGCACAAGGGATTATCCTACTTATTTTAACATAAAAATTGTATAATGCTTAGAAGAATATTCTATAGATTAGTAAAACTGCTGCACAAATCCAAGGCATTTTCTCATTTGATCGAAATTTGAGGAAACTTACACCGGACTGTACATTTTTACCCTTATTCAACTTAAAACTTTACAAATAGAAATTATACAACTGAGCTGTTGATATTTGTGCAGCAATACAGCAAACTTTGGAATATTTTGCTTCTAAATATGCATTGTTTCAGTTAAATAAAATAGAGTATGCCCTTGCGCCGAAGCATTTTTGTTGATATCCATTATAATCTTTTGTAGTAAAAAACAATGACATCATAATATGACGTCATAATGTGTACTGGCTGTCTCATGTCGTGGGTACCAATTATGCATTAGACAACAAGTTTAAGCTTTCTCTGTATAATAGATATAGTCCTTAGGGATTTTAATTAGATTATTTGCGTAGAAATGCTTATACCTAGCCTTAACTCACCTGCATATCAGCATATGAAGTTTCAGTATATATCAGCATATGAAGTTTGACACTAATTTAAAAAAAAGTGAGGTCAGTGTCAATGGAAAGGTCAAAGGAAATGTCAAGGTAAAAATATGTTGATGCAGTTTTCTTCAGCATGTTCAGTATGTGAAATATATGGAGATAACGAACAGTATTCAAGCTCAAAAGTCCATTAAACATTACAAAATAGGAGCAGAGCAAACACGGACCTCCAAAACATCAGAGATGGGATCAGGTGCCATGGATGAGTGAGCATCCCCTGCCGACCGGTCACACCCGCCGCGTGCTCCTTGTCATGATCGGGAAATAACAGAAAAATCTGTCGACAATTCAGTGTGTAAATAATGGCCTAACAATTAGTATGAAAAACGTCAGTCAGCATTTGACTCAATGATAAATTGTATTTGCTGTCAAGGTCATTGTATCGACCATAGAACTAAGAAAAGATAACTTTAAACGAGACTGCTGATATTCTTGTTTCATCAACTTGTTTGTCAATAATTTACCTCGTTTTAGAAATTGTACATACGTAGAACATGCGCTTGCGTATCGAATCAACTGAGAGATATAAACCCTGTATGCAGGTGATGAAGGTATATTGCTGCATAAGTGAGGGAAATTGACGATTGAAAAGTTAAAGTCATCACGTTTATCATAAAGCTTGGTTGTTAGATTACCATTAACGTCTTTTTCAAGTAAAATATCCAAATATGAAACAGATGTGTCAGACTCTGTGGTATCTTTTATCTCAAGCTCACAGGGATATATTGTATCGACATAAGAATAGAAATAACCATTGTTAATTGACAACACGTCGTTGATATATCTAAATGTCGAGTTGAAGGCCACAGCATTAGTGTTTTCTTCTTTTCACGTATAAGATTTTGGACAAATTCTGCTTCATATGAATAAATAAAGGTCTGCTAATAATGGGGCACAATTGGTACCCATGAGAATTCCAATAGTTTGTTGGAAGATCTGGTCTCCAAAAACCACATAGATATTGTCAATCAGAAACTCAAGCATCTTTTCAATGTCAACTTCAGAGTACTTGTGTGTACAATCAGAATGTTTTTTAACAAAATAATTTTTCAAATGACCAATGACAAGGTAAGTAAATTTACGAGTTCCATTTTTATTGAAAAAGCAGCTGTCAATGATATCAAAAAGCTTGGACTTTAATTTATCATGGGGAATGGTTGTGTATAAAGTTGAATAGTCGTAAGTTTTTAAGCTGTTGATTTTGGTAAAATCTTGTGATTTCAAATTTTCCAAAAGTTCCTTGGAATTTTTAAGTATTAACATCTGATTTACACCACTTCTCGAATACATTGTTGCACAGTTCTCTTGAAGTTTCTCCTTCACTACTGTTAATATCTTAGTGAGGAGTACAGAAAGAGGCTTGGTTGAACATTTACTGGAACCCGCTATGTATCTTTGTTTGTAAGGTATCAGTATCAGCATATGAAATTTTATTACACTATCTTAAATGATTTCTTGAAAACTGAACTAAACACTCATTCAAGAAAAGCGAGGTCAAAATCAAAGGAAAGGTCAAGGTCAAAAAATGTTGATGCAGTTGAATAGCTTTCATCAGAATGAATCAGCATATGAAGATTGATAAAAATACCTTGAATGGTTTCTTTTAAACTGAGCTAAATACTAATTTAAGAAAAGTGATGTCAAGGTCAAAGTAAATGTCTAGGTCAAAAAGGTCGATGCAGTGGAATAGCTTACTTTACCATGTATGAAGTTTGATTACACTATCTTGAATGTTTTCTTTATACAACTGAATTAAACACTGAGCTAAATGAAAAGCACAATGGAAGGACAGACAGAAGGACAGAAGGATGGAAGATGGACATGACAAACTCCATATGCCGCGGCCATATTCATGGCGGGCATAAATATCTATGACACTTGAAAATCCCAGGACAAGCACTGTAAAAAAAAAAAAACTGCCAATTTTGACATTGAAAGCCATATATTTCCAGGTCATTTGATCTGATAATTTAAGTAATTTTCTGTACAAATCAATTACAAGAGGCCCTGCTTCCCCTGGTCGACATCAAACATGCATAAGAAATTGTTTGACGATTTCAAGTATTTACATTTGCATATGTTTTCTTCTTAACCAACTATAAAATTGATCTGAAAGCCTTTTTCATGTATACTCGTGTATAGAAATATACACAGAGAAACTCATGCTAATATGACATCACAATGAGGCTACAGAGATGTCAGCCAAAATATAACAATTTAGGGCAGCAAGAAATTCAAACATTGAGTATATTTTTGGTGCTTTAAAACATGTTACATGTAAATATAAGGAATGTTTTTAAGTTTAGTGTGAATTATCGTTTATAAGTGATTTTTCCGTGGCAGATCTAAACAACAGCTAAAGATATGAACTGGAGACTCATTTGAGATGATAGAACATCATTTCTAGATTCATGGAATCACCTTTTTGTGCATCATCAATAGTTCCTGTCGCTACTGGAAGCAAATTAAAAAAGTCGATTTTTTAAACTTTTTTTGTCTCAATATTTTTTAATGATTGTACTAGGGATAATAGAGACTCTTATAAGAAATGGTCCCACTAGCGTAATGGTCAGCATGTTCAATTTTCACATGGGCAACCTGACTCAATCCCCAGAATGTCTGCATTTTTTTGTACCTTTTTTAGCTGAAATATAAGACTGTATCTTTAAAATGATATCTGGTATTATTTTCCCTTTGAATTACGCGATATATTATACAATTTACATATTATAGTATTTCAGGTATGAATGAAATTAAAAAGAATGCACAACGTCATACAGATAGGGTTATGAGTGAAGAATCAACTTTTCCGATGACGGAGAAGGGACGGAAGACATTCTTGTTGCCATGGCAACAAGTTTTCAGTTTCATTTACATGTACCATTTATATTAGAGCAGTTTAACTGTGTAAACATTATAGAACATCAATTGGTCATACCTTTATGTGATAAACCAATTAATTTGAACTCTAAATTATGACTTATCTTGCTTTGTACCAGAAGTGTTTTATCAAATATAAAAAATGCCTTATGTAATTCATTCAACAAGAGACAATAACAAATTCTTCTTTCAAAATATATTTTTTTGCAATTATTTCCCTCAAAGTGACCTACTTTCTAATTCAACACACTCTGAGGACACTCTAAATAAACCAACTGATCAAGTATGATGACTGTAAGGCATTTAATTTTTAAAATATTTAAATATTAACATGAAATTCTAAAAGTAGGTCAGAATGACCTAACTTTTGGTTGACACATTATGCGAACTCAAGATATATCAACTGACAAAAAAGTTTTATGAATCTGGGCTTCACAATGTATAATATGTACACAGAATGCAATGAAAAGGAATACCTGCAAAATTCAAAAATAGGCCACTGTGATCTACTTTTTTAAAATTATGTGCTATTTCCCTAAATGCATTAACTTACAAGAATTAATGATTCTAAATCTCTCAGCATTAGGAATATAAACATATAAAATATTTTTAATCTGATGAGCCAAAAAATACAACAAGAAGCCTAAGGACCTTAATTGTCACCTAAGTATTTATAATAATACAACACTGTAAAGGATCCATAGAAGTATAAAGCAAAATTAACTGAAAGATGATGTTGCCTAACAATTTCAAATGTAGGTAAACAGAGATTACAGAGCTCATCTCAAAGAATGTTGTCTTTAAGTAATGCAAAGTCCAATACTAAAATTTTGGTCTAATGGGGCTAGCAGTTACTTGGGAAAGGAATTTCCTTAAAACTTTAAACTAGTCAGTCATTCAGAAAATGTAAGCCAAATCTAGCATCTAAAGCAAGTTTGAGTGTTCATCCTGTGATGTATCATCCATGCAGATTGGTTCTAAGATAACCCTTATAGTTTCTTGGTAAAAACTTTAAACTGGTCACTCATCTGGAAAATGTAGGTCAGATCCAACATCAGAGGCAAGTCCTGTTGTGTGCACCCTTGGTTTGGTTTGAACACATTTTATTGTAGTTTCTAATTACAAAGGTATTGGACACAAGTTCTAAAAACTTATTATGCCCTCTCCCACCATGTAAATTACAGAAATATAATTAAATTAAATTAGGTCACAATTAAATATGTACATTCAAAATATTCAATATTTGTGAAATTTAGAAATCAGTGCATTTTAAAAAATCATACATATAATTTTGTATATACATTTATATATAAATAAATATATTTATAATAATACTAAATACTAACATGTGAATCTGCCAGAATGTTTAATAAAAGTTCAAACAATAGAGAAAAGACGTTCATTCTCCACAGCACTCAATGAATCTATCCCCCATAATAAAACGTGTATCTAAAATGTGAATTCCTTAGATGTATTATCCATGCAAGGTGGGTCAACATAGGGCTTAAAGTTACTTGAAATGAGATCTGCTCCAAAGACCAAAACTTGGTCACTCATCTGGAAAATGTAGGACAGATCCAGCATTCAAAACAACCTGGTGCTGTGCATCCTTAGATATGTCATCCATGGAAGTTTGGTCAATATAGGGCTTATAGTTACATGGAAACGAGACCCTCCAAAAACTTAAACCTTGTGACGGTACATATTGTCGTTTTGTACATATTGTCATCAGTGACAATATGTACCTACCCTCACTGCACAAATCATCATCCATTGGTACAATTAAGTTGTATTTATTCCATAATTCTTGAGATATCTGATAAATCTGCCTATTCTTTTCTCTCTTTATACATATATATATATGGAAACTGAAAGTTAAGTTTTTTTTTCAGTAGTAATGGTTATCTGGAAAATAGTTTTGCTTTATTCTCATACAATTGACGATATAATTGGTGTTGGGGTTGACATTTTTAACTCACCTGAGCTGAAAGCTCTAGTTGGCTTTTCTGATCATATTTTGTCGTCCATATGTCTGTCGGTAAAGTTTTCACATTTTAGGCTTCTTCTCAGGAAGTACTGATCAATTTCAAGTTTTCAACCAAACTTGCCAGAGAGCATGTGGATAAAGGGAGTCAAGTTTGTTCAAGTTAATAGTCATGTCCTCTTTCAAGGAAAATATTGGGCATAGAAATACTTGAAAAGAAATCTGCTCCAATTACTTCAACTTGGGACAATTACTCATCAATTGTCAATCAGCACACCATAGGATACACACACCCTTTAAAACTGAATATTTTCGCCAACAGTTTTTTTCCCCTTTTCATTTATGATTACGCCAAGATAATTTTCACTAATCATGAAAATAAAAATGTCTTTACCCCAACATCTTTTTCTGGATTTTTCTCCGCTGAACGAAGGGTTTTAAAATGTCGAATGCATCTAAGTCAAATAAGCACTTAGCAATATAGGAGACCCTTACAAACCTTGAAATGACCATAAACATGATAAATAAACACATGTGCAAGCCCAAAATGGCAGTAACTGTCATAACCAGATGTCTCTGATGAGACTGTAGCTCGATCTACTGGTTTGTACTAGTATATCAAAGGAAGAGAAAAGTAGCTCTTGGACTTTAAACTCTGCAACAGCAATAAATAGAATAATGATCCTTTCTTTAGTCTTGTTTTGTGGCAAAAGTTATTGCAATCATACTAAATCTGTAGGTGGAGTAGCCTTTTAAAAGAATTTTACAGAAATTTCCATTTTAGTAACCATGGTAACATCTTTCATCCATACCAAAAATTTATACACAGAATTATGTATCTTTGTGTAATCTACTTGTGCGCCAAGTGATATTGAAATTCTCTATGATATTTCTGTTAAACATCATCAACTGATAAAAAATAGTGTTTTCAGCTACATCAAAACCTGATGTTGACAAATATTTCAGTTGCAAAATGACTGTCTACAAAGTCACTGTATCAAAGCCAACCAAGTTTTGCAAATACAATTAATCCAAGGCCAAGTTTAAAATAATGTTTGTTTGCCCTCCTGATTCAGGATGAAACAAGAAGTCTGTGAGCCAATGCTCACTAGTAATACCCCCGCTTTGATGTGAATGTACACAAGTTCAGTTATAGACAGACACAAGGATGAACAAGAAGTTGACATCAGAATCATACAAAAATGAATCCCACCATATTGCAGGCTAAAATTTCAAGCTTCTGCAGTTAGTAGTTGCTGAGAAAACTGCGACCAAAATTTTTTCTGCATGGTACGGACAGACGCATGGTTAAACAGGAAGTTGACATCGGATTCGTACAAAAATGAATCCCACCATATGGCATGCTAAACAAAGAGTGTGATAAAATGTCAAACATCTGCAATCAGTAGTTGCTGAGAAAACTGCGACCAAAATTTGTTCTGTATGGTACGGACAGACACACGGATGAACAGGAAGTTGACATTGGATTCATACAAAAATTACTCCCACCATATGGCATGCCTAAACAAAGAATGTGCTAAAATTTCAAGCATATGCAATCAGTAGTTGCTGAGAAAACTGTGACCAAAATTTGTTATGTATGGTACAGACAGACGCACGAATAAACATAAGTTGATATCGGATTCACACAAAAATTAATCCCACCATATGGCATGCCTCAACAAAGTGTGTGCAAAAATTTCAAGCAATCTGTGATGAGTAGTTGCTGAGAAAACTGCAACCAAAATTTTGTTACAGACAGACAGACAGACAGACACACAGACAGACAGCTAGACAGATAGCTAGACAGACTGACAGACACACAAGGGTAAAACAGTAAACCCCCCTCTCCTTCGGAATGGGGGTATAAAAATTGTGTCAGTAGGTAGGTGAGAATTTTTTTTCTCTCTGAAAGTTTCAATGCTTAATAATCTTTAAAATCTGTTTTCCAGAATACATAAATATTACATGCATTCTAAGAGTACTGCCTTTGCAATGCTAGTCCTCTACCAGCAAGCGTAATCTGGTTCCCATTAAAAATTGAAAGTGCCATAATTCCATAAAAAATCACTGAAGCGGAATGAAATGCAAACTTGATCTATATAAACTATATTAAGGTTAAGTCACATACCAAAAATCAGCTCAATATTTGCAAGTGTTTAGAAAAAAAATTGTGGTAAACCCTTAAACATTAAGAAGGTCATAATTCAGTCAAAAATCACTGAAGCGGAATGAAATGCAAATTTGATCTGTAACTCGACAGGATACAGTCACACCCCAAAAATCAGTTCAGTATCTGCAATCATTTAGAAAAAAAAATTCCAGAAAACCTAGTTGGACAGACTGATGGACAGACAGATGGATGGACAGATGCAAAGGAAACTTATAGCCCCCTCCAATTTCACTTATGGGGACTAAAAAAAATGCTTCCTGGAGGTTAAAAAAAGTTTTGATTTGGGTCATTTTTAGCCATTCAGTCTGGAGAGGGCAACACAAACAATTTTTGAAGGTGGACCATCTATGACATGTATGGACAGTCCAAATTTCACTTTGCCTATAATTTTCTGAAAATTTGGCAAAAATTTAGAATGTGCCACCTGAATTCTGATGAATTTAAAGGTTGTGACAATATTTAATTCTACAGTTTTTTACAAACAGAATGTTTAATGGAGTATGGAAATAACAACACTTCAAGTAAAGTGCAAAAAAGCTACCCTTTAGATGAGTGGCTTTCAACTGTCATATCTATGTATTTTCAATGGCTAGGATAAGCTAAAAACAATTTTTCTACAGAGTGACACACATGGCCATAAAATGTCAGTACAGTATAAATTAAAACTTACCTCGTAAGAATTTTTCGTAGGTGCTTTCTGACATTCTGTCCAGTACAACTGAACATTTTTTCACCTGTAAGTGTATGTAATTATTAATAAATTTAATTTATTACTTCTCTTTTAACAGAAAAAAAAACATTATAAAGAAAAATTTAGATCAGAAGTCTCTGACAAGACTGAAGCTCTACTGGTGTGTATTAAGAATTAAGAAAGATGTACTTTAGTGAAGTCTACTTGAGTAAAAACTTTAATTAGACTAAAACTTTAGGAGGAGGAGCACTTGAAAAAAGATAATTCAAAGATATATTTGTAACTATGGCAACATCTTTCATCATAACAAATAAAACAAAAATGGAACAATGCATATTTTTGTTGTCTAATTGTGTACCAAATCATGTAAAAATTAGACCAAAACTGTATGATGAGTAGCGTTTTGATTAAGGAATGAATTTAATAGCTACCCAATTTATACAGTATAAAGTGGAATGGGGCAGTTTATGCTTTATAAACTGCGAAGCAGTTTATAAAAATGCATTAACTGTTCCAATCCACTTTATACCGTATAAATTGAGTAGCTATCAAATTCATTCCTTATTATTTAATTTTCATTCATTTAGTGCAAGAAAAACGATGATTGCTCTTAAAAAATGACTTCAAATTGTACAAAATTTAAATGTAACGTCAGGCAGACCAATATGTTTTTGACGCAAGTCATTGTGATGTAGGCAATCCAATTTCTACGATATAAAGTAAATTTTTCATCCAATCAAATGGCATGTTACTATCGGAATTAAATCATAAGAAAGTCAAAGACATTTCTATTTTTAGTAACCATGGCAACATTGTTCGACGAAATCAAAAACTAATGTAAAGAATTATGTATCTTCACGTAGTCTACTTATGTACTGAGTCTTATTGAAATTGAACTAAAACTGTAGGAGGAGTAGCATTTTGAAAGTATTTCAGAAATTTCTTTTTTTAGTAACCATGGTAAAACCATTTGTAGCGATCAAAAACTGATATATACAGAATTATGTATCTTAATACAGTTTATTTAATATGTACTAAGTCTTATTAAAATTGATGTCTACTTGTGTACTAAGTCTTATTGAAATTAAACCAAAACTTAGAAGGAGTAGCATTTTGAAAATAGTTCAAAGAAATTTTTTTAGTAACCATGGCAACACTGTTTATCGAAATCAAAAACCCATACTTATTACACAGAATTATGCTTGTGTGCCTAGTTATATTGAAATCAGACCAAAACTGTTGTAGCATTTTGAAAATATTTCAAAGAAATTTCTATTTTTAGTAACCATAGTAACACCTTCATCAAAATCAGAAACCCATTTACAGAATAATGTATCTTAGTGTAGTCTTCTTGTATGCTATATTATATTGAAAACAGACCAAAACTGTAGGTGGAATAGCATTTTGAAAATATTTCAAAGAAATTTCTATTTTTAGTAACCATGGCAACACCATTTATCAAAATCAAAAACCGATAAAAACAGGTAATCAAAGATTACAAAGCTATCTTTAAGTTATCTTTAAGTAAGGCAAATTTCACATCATATTCTTTTTTTAGTTAGTGTTCATCCCAAGATCAATATACATGCAGGTTTGTTTTAAGTACGACTTATAGTTACTTGGATATAGACCTGTTCAAAAAATGTTTATCCTGTTTACTAATCAAGAAAATTTTGGTCAGTTCCAACATCCAAAGTAAGTCTGGAAGTTTTCATCCTTAGATGCAGCATCTATGCAAGTTTAATCATAACAGGCCATAATGTTATATAGCTACTCCAAAAAAAATCCTGGTCACTCATCTGGAAAATGTAGGTCAGATTCAGAATCCAAAGCAAGTCTGGAAGTGACCATCCCTAGCTACATCATCCATGCTAATTTGGTTAAAATATGGCTAAAATTCACTCATGTGGAAAATCTAGGTCGGATCTAACATCCGAAGCAGGTTGGTTGGCGTACATCCCTAGATGCATCATCCATGCAAGTTTGGTCAAGATAGAGCTAATAGGTACTTGGGAATGGACCTGCTCCAAAAACTTTAACCTAGTCACTCATCTGGAAAATCTAGGTCAGATCCAGCATCTGAAGCAAGTGTGGTAGTGTCCATCCCTAGATGCATCACCCATGCAAGTTTGGTCAAGGTAGGGCTAATAGTTACTTGGGAATGGACCTGTTCCAAAAACTTTAATCTTGTCACTCATCTGGAAAATTTAGGTCAGATCCAGCATCCGAAGCAAGTGTGGTAGTGTCCATCCTTAGATGCTTCATCCATGCATGTTTGGTCCAGGTAGGATTAATAATTAATTGGGAATGGACCTGCTCCAAAAACTTTAACCTGGTCATTCATCTGGAAAATCTAGGTCAGATCCAGCATCCGAAGCAAGTGTGGTAGTGTCCATCCCTAGATGCATCATCCGTGCAAGTTCGGTCAAGGTAGGGCTTATAGTTACTTGGGAATGGACCTGCTCCAAAAACTTTCACCTGGTCACTCAACTGGAAAACGTATATCAGATCCAGCATCCGAAGCAAGTGTGGTAGTGTCCATCCCTAGATGCATCATCCATGCAAGTTTGGTCCAAGTAGGGCTTATAGTTACTTGGGAGATGGACTTGCTCCTAAAACTTAAACCGGGACACCGACGCCGACGTTATAGCATAAGCTCATCTGGACTTCGTCGAGGTGAGCTAAAAATGTTATGTGTCTTAGTGAAGTCTATTTGTGTGCCAAGTTATATTGAAATCAGACCAAAGAGGAGTAGCATTTTGAAAAATTGTTTACAGACAGATGGACAAACAAACAGACAGCTATACGGATGACTGACACCTAACTATCAAATAAGCTTATCTGGTCTTCGACCAGTAGAGATAAAAAACAAGCATTCTGAGAGTATTGCCTTAGCAATACTTGGGGACAAATTATGTGAAATGAGTAAATATACAATAATATATCTAATGCAGTTATATGGTGGACTCATAATCACACAAGAGGCCCATGGGCCACAATGCTCACTGATTCACGTCAACCCTGCTGTTCATCATATATGTATTTTCCCCATGTAATACGTTGCTTCTCAATTGTGACCCTACCTTACGCCTAGAGGACAATGATTCCTTTAATTTATAATCTAAACTACATCACAAACTTTTCAAATAAGTATAATTCCAATCTTGATTTTATTTAATATTGATTTTCTGTGTTTTGATTGGATGAGAACAAATTAAAAAAAAAGTTTACACATCAATAAATTCTTAATCAGAACTACTTTCCTGACCTAGATTTTATTGTAAAAAAAAAAATGAAACAAATCGTCACTTCTATTCTGTGTTTTAGCTAAACAATTACAGAAACTTGAAATTAAATAAAAACAAAACTGATGACATACAGGACTGACAGACAGGAATATTATGTTTACGTCACTGTCAGATCAAGAGTGTGAATTTTAAATCTCTGAAGTCATATTCTCGACGTTCCGAATACGCCTACAAAACAAATCAGCTCAGTTCTCGGTAGCGCTGTGATAGGAAAGAGAAACGTACCTTAGACTCTTGCCTTATTAGCATCAAATTCATTTTTCTACATCCTACAGTGGCTGCAACATTATTGTTGACAAACCAATTGTGTAGAATCGTTTGTGTAACGTGCGTGATCATTCAAGTAACGTGAGAGATCGTGCGTGTATCAGGCTCAATCGTTGGTGGTTTTAATCGTGCGGATCGTGCGGTAAGGAACGTGAAAATTTCGTTTTGTAAGTTTTTATCGGAATGTAATTTGTTAAACAAGCATTTCGATTGTCTGTTTTAATTGAAATAAGAAAAAAATTGGAGCACAGTTTACAATATTGAATGAACTAACTATCGCTAGTAAGTAAGCAATATAGTAAGTTGCACAATATTGTATTCTCTTAAAATAGTGTAACTTAAATAATAAATTTAATGATTTTTTTTTTCTCTGATGTTAGTTATGTTTACTGGTAATTGTGGTCCAAGACATATTTTGTATCAATGCATTTAAAATGTATATCTTTACAAAAAAAATAATTAATAATTCCCAATGCTTAAATAAATATTAAGTCGGCGAATGTACACGACATGATTGTCGGGGTTACTTTAAACAGTGTTTATCCCTGATACTTTATTTCTATAATTTCTGCAATAAATGAATTGTAAAATAACTGCTTATTTTAGAGATTCACCAATGCAAAGAAGGATGTAGTTTTAATTCATATTATGCCATTTTTAAAAATCTTATCCACCCTAGCTTACTGCATATAAAAAATTCAATAGAATCAAAACTCACCATGCTCATGGCCCACCTTTATCACTTAATAGAATATGCAGCAATCGATCATAAATTACATCCGTACGTATCGAAAAGCTTAATAAAATCACTTCTCCTATGTCGGAGAATTACATAAATAATTATTTGTAAATAAATTAATGATTTAATCTTATTTAGTTTTAAAAATATCCATTCTAAATAGTTTTTTCCAGTTTTCCAAAGTCGATAAATTGCACCAATAATTATTCGTAATATAAAATAACAATACTAAGTCTTAATATTTCGTTTTGAAAATATCCACTCCTAAATATTTTTAACTATTTTGCGTGAGGAATCCTGCATTTGCGTTAGGAATCGTGAAAGATCGTGTATCGTGTAGAATCGTGTACCTAAAGGATCGTTCGTGTAACAGGTCTAATCACGCATTTATCGAGTGGAATCATTCATGTAACATGATCGTTTGTGTAAGTTGTTAACAATTACGTTGCAGCCACTGTATATTCTGTCCCGTCTTTGAACAAACCAGAGCAAATCAAGGATGTCGTCGGTCTGCTACTTTCGTTTTAGAGTGTCTGTCAAACATTATATTGTCAACACGTTCAAGGACGAATTCTTTAGAAGTCTACTTGTATTTAGGATATTTGTTGACT
The DNA here is from genome assembly GCF_033153115.1 of Saccostrea echinata. Classification (NCBI taxonomy): domain Eukaryota; kingdom Metazoa; phylum Mollusca; class Bivalvia; order Ostreida; family Ostreidae; genus Saccostrea; species Saccostrea echinata. The sequence goes on from NW_026889779.1 coordinate 18,126,626, forward strand.
TAAACATAAATATTCAAAGAGTTTTTATAAGCTTATTTTATTAAATGTTTTGACAATTAAAGTTGAACTTTATTGACCTTCATCTTGATTGCGATGAATTCATTTCCACATCGCGGCATAAAGTATTCCTACGCTGTACAGAAATAAAACATTGTATGGAGGCTTCAAAGAGAAATAATTTTAAAACTTCGTAATTGGAATTATAAGAAGTAAACATTCTTTTTTCCAGAATTTGTATTTTACATAAAAGTGCTTTGCACTTTTATTCCATTTGTGAGTACAAAGGCATGAGTTTACACATCAATAAATTCTGATAAAAGAATGTTTAATCCTAGTATATTAATCTTTTCTGACCTGTTCTGGTTCTTGATAAATAAAAAGATCTGAAAGATCTTTCCTATATATTTTAATGTAAAACTATGATTCCCTATTGTGACTCACCCCAGCTTACCCCTGGGTTCCTTAAATTGAACAGTTTTGAATCAACACTCTCTCTGTAAGCTTCCAAACGAGTTTAATAAGCTTTTTGGGTAGAGTGGTTCTCGAGGAGAAGATTTTTAGAGATTTTTTCTAAAATATTTCAATGTTAAACTTTTATTCCCTACTGTGGTCCCACCATAACCCCAGGCCATGATTTGATTGATTGATTGTGTATTGTTTAACTTCTATTCGAAAATTTTTCACTCATATAGACACGTCACCATATACCGGTGAAGGGCTTCAAATTTAGACCAATGCTTGGCACTCAGGGCCATTGAGCATGAGGTTTATTTATCACGCCAACGCATGCCGTGAGACACGGGACCTACGTTTTTAAGGTCATATCCGAAAGACCCGTGACTTTCACTTCCAATGTTGGGTGCTTGGCAAAGGAACAGTCACTACCTATGTTTATGTCTTCGGTTTGATGTGGCGCGGCAAACGAGAATCGAACCCTGGCCTCCTGATCACAAAGCGAATGTCCTACCACTAGGCTACTGTGACTGGTGCCATGATTTGAACAATTTGGAATCTACACTTTCTCAGGAAGCTTCCATATAAGTTTCACCATTTTTCGCCCCCTGTTTCATGAGAAAAAAAATTATTAGACCCCACCCTACTTTTGTCTTTTCTCTCCTTGAAAGGGGCTTGGTTCTTCACTTTATTTAAACTTCCTTTACCCAAAGATGCTTTGTACTTGAACTTGCGTTAAAATTGGTCCAGTAGTTCTTGAAAATATGTTGAAAATGTGAAAAAGTTTACAGATGGATGGACAAACAGACAAAAGCTGATCAGAAAAGCCCACTTGAGCTTTCAGCTCAGGTGAGCTAAAAAGACTGATTACTTGCAATTTTCAAACAGTTGATGCATTGACATTTCAGCATCTTTTATTCTTTATTAATTAATTAATTACAATAAGACCCTTGCAATGTCTGTAGGGTTTTATATCATTCATAGTACATGTATAATACTACAATTGCAGGGCTTAACTGCATTACCATTTTTGGATGAGAATCTAAACATTTTTTACATTGGCTGTAAAAGTCTTTAAAAACATTACCTTGGGCAGAACAGGAGGAAAAGGGGCAGATGATATGCTGGGCTCAATGTTTTTGCATCTCTCATCTACTGAAAGAATTTTCGAAAAATGACTATCAATTCATCATAAGGCCACACCAATAAAATTTCCTGTTCTTCGGACAACTGACCCCCAAAAATAGGGGCAAGCAAGCCATCTGATAATTATAATGTTAATATTTTTTATTAAGTCAACATAATGTCCTGGCAGTGAAGTAGAATAATTGCATACTGACTTTACTCCATATGTAAACATAGGTAATCAGAGATTACAGAGCTCACCTCAATGAATGTTGTCTTTAAGTAAGGCAAAGTCCTAAACTAATAATCAAGTAGTGTGCATCCCTAGATGTAACAGTTATGCAATTTTGGTCCGATAGGGCTTGCAGTTACTTGGGAATGGACTTACCTAAAAACTTTAAACTAGTCACTCATCCAGAAAATGTAAGTCATATCCAGCATCTGAAGCAAGTTTGAGAGTGTTCATCATGTGATGCATGACTTGTGCAAGTTTGGTTAATATAACCCTTAAAGTTTACTTTCACCTGGTCACTCATCTGGAAAATGTCAGTCAGATACAGCATCCGAAGCAGGCCTGGTAGTGTGCATCTTTAGATGTATCATTCATGCAAGTTTGGTCAACATAGGGCTTAAAGTTACTTGGAAATGAGACCTGCTCTAAAAACTTTAACCTGGTCACTCATGCGGATAATGTGGGTCAGATCCAGCATATGAAGCAAGTCCAGTAGTGTGCATCCTTAGATGTATCATCCATGCAAGTTTGGTCAACATAGGGCTTATACAGGTAGTTACTTGGAAATGAGACCTGCTCTGAAAACTTTAACCTGGTCACTCATCCGGAAAATGTAGGTCAGATCCAGCATCCGAAGCAAGCCTGGTAGTGTGCATCTTTCAATTTATCATCCAGGCAAGTTTGGTCAATATAGGGCTGATAGTTACCTGGAAATGAGACCTGCTCCAAAACTTTAACCTGCTCTAAGAAGTTTAACCTGCTCCAAAAACATTAACCTGATCATTCTTCAGCTGAAATTGCAGCATCTGAAACCTTGACTGGTACAATAAAACATATTAGAAGCATCCTCCATGCATCTCTGATTAATATAGGGCACAGATGTACTTGAAAAGAAAACTGCACAAAAAACTTTAACCTGGGATGCCGACACCAAGGGTATTACATAAGCTACCCCAACTTCATTGATGTGAGCTAATAAAAAACAATTAAAAAAAAATATATACAAATATATATATATATATTGATTCCTTTACATGTTTAAAATATTATAGTCTTGGTTTTTGCTGACGCTCAACATCTACTATTTAATTCTAAACCCAGACATGACCGACTTGTAAAACAAAACAAAAAGGGGGCTGGAAATGGAACAGAAAATTCCAAAGTGGGAAATTTAAAATATTATTTTTTATATTTCTTTAAAATATGAGTGCACCAATTTTATTGGTGTGGCCTAACTGTAATATTTACAATAAATCATCGAGTTCTTATCTTTTATTGGCATCTGATTTTTTTTTACCTCTTTCTGTCCTTTGCATTTCCCTAGAATCCTCAGGGGGAGGAGATGAACAGGAAGTCTGCTGCCAAACCAAACTCCTTTCAATTTTCTCAACAAAAACAACAGGGGGTCTCTCAATCTGTTAAAAATAGAAATACTATACTTTAGTTTTTATATTTTAAAAAACATTTGATCAGTCAATGAAATGACAACAATTACAAATGAACCTATTATGATCCATATCTGATATGAAAATTTACTTTAACAAAAAGCATATACAGTAAACTGATTATTATTCACAACTTTTATTCACAATCCATTAGTTTGAAATTCTTCAGACAATTTAAATTTGCGGCTATGGAAATTTTTGCATACATACAAAATTAATAATATTTTATAGCAAATAGTATGAGGAGTGATCATCGCCCATGTGGCGCAGTGGTTAGAGAGTTCGCTCTAGAGTCACGGAGTAAGGAGTTGATCCTTACGTTGTGGGTTCGAATCCCACAGGTCAAAATTTGTAGCCCTCCACCGGCAAGTGGTGGTGTCTCCATATGAGTGAAAAATTCTCAAAAGGGACGTTAAACAACAAACAAACAAACAAAAACAAGGAGTGATAATTATATAAAAATGTTAGTGAGCTATATTTATATCTGAATAATCACAACTCCTATTAGAATGAAATTTGGCATACATGTTCTATAAATAGTATGTGCTACAAAATACCCTCCTCTGTGTTTGTGACGTCACAATGTGAAAATGACTTCACTGTGTTTTTGACTTTCGACAGAAAATTTAAGAAATGGGTGTCTCAGTCATACTTGACCAAGGCAAGGATTATGGAGTTTTATGCAGATCTTGGACAACCCTCTGCAGTATATGGTTTATGATGACAAAGGATTTTCAAAAGTTCAGTTAGTAATCATGGTAATTGGATTGATTGTTTTAGTTAAAGAAGGGAGATTATTAAAATCAATGTCTATTCTGGGTACCCACTGAAAGTAGGTAAAAAAGAGATGGCATTAGAGCCAGCATTTTTTTTTTATTTTTAGGTTTACAAACACCTATAGGAGGAGGAAATAAACAAATATATATATATATTTTTTTTTATAAAAATTATCAACTTTTGTACTTTCATATTTGTTTCTTTTTTTATTCTCTCCTAACAGATTCCTTGTCACTGGCCACACAATGGTTACAAATAGGACACAAGATAAAACCTTAAATTATTAATTTTTTCATTGTCTGCCAGCTTGGGGCAGTGATATAAATTTTGAGATGTTGGTTATAATACAGGATTTAAAATGAAACAAGAGGCCCCTGGGCCACAATGTTCACCTGAGTCACTTTGGCCCTTCTGTTCTGCATCAAAAAACTCCATCAGAAAACATTGATTCCCTAATGTGGCCCTACCCTACCCCAGGGGGCCATAATTTGAACAATTTAGAATCTACACTACTCAGAAAGCTACTCAGAAAGATTCAGCTTTCCTAGTCCAGTGGCTCTAGGAAAGAGATTTTTCAAGATTTTTCCCTATATTTTTATGTAAAACTACGATTCCCTATTGTGGCCCCACCCTTCCCTCAAGGGCCCTGATTTGAACAATTTATAATCTACACTACCTCAGGAAGCTTCCACATAAGTTTCAGCTTTTCTGGTCCAGTGGTTCTTCAAAAGAAGATTTTTCTAGATTTTTCCTATGTATTTCAATGAAAAACTTTTGACTTCCTATTGTGGCCCCATCCTACACAGAGGGGCCCAGATTTGAACAATTTAGAATCTACAATACATAAGGAAGCTTTCACATAAATTTTAGCTTTTCTGATCCAGTGGTTCTTCAAAAAAAGATTTTTTCAATGACTCTCACCCTATTTTTGCTTTTTCTTAATTATCTCCCCTTGGAAGGGGGCTTGGCCCTTCATTTTAATAATTTAAAATCTCCTTAATCCAAGGATACTTTACACTAAAAAAAAGCTACAATGCTGCTGGCAGATCTACCTTTATTTACCTGCCATGTTTATTATAAACCAGAAGTATGAGTTTGTAAATTCAAAATCTTGACCCCGATACAAATTCAACAAGAAAGAAAAAATTCCATTTTTCTCAATTTTATTTTTTTTCTTTCAAATTAAAAAACTGGAGCGGCAGGATTGTAAACCTAAACATAAAAAATGCTAGCCTAATTGAACAATTTGTAAAGACACCGAGTCACAGTTTAAAAAATAGATAAATAACTTATAATAAGATAATTCATAATCCTCTAAACTTTTAATTACTTTTTAGATTGTAAACATTACAGCACAAATTAAAAAGCACTGAAACCGCACATGGGCAGTACAATCTCAAGTGGTCTCGTAATTGATATTTAAGAAATAGAATCCCCTAAATTTTCAATTACTGTAGATTGTAAACATTATAGACATAAAAAAGAGAAAGCAATGATTAGGGATCAACACAACAATTTATTTAGTAGTCAATACTAATTCTTGAACTAGATTTATTTTACTTGCCTATGCTTGCCCCTATTTGTCATTATCACAATGCAGACTAAACAATATAATAATGTTTGTGCACTGTAAGTAGACCTATTTCATTCACTCTCACAATGGCCTCTCTTGATCTCAGAAAAATATTTAATACACAAGGGTAATATTTTTGGTCTCATTTTTAATCACCCATTATTTACAAGTATACCCAACCAGCAAAAAATATCAAAAACTCTTATATATAATTCTTTAACTCAATTGACTTTTCAATAACATTATTTACAGTGATTATCATAGGTGTATATTGTTCATAGCAAATGGAAATAAGTTCCCTGAGTCAGTATAATACAAATTAATAGACACCTGATTAGCACCAGAACACCGACTAGGAGGTCTGGAATTTTAAAAATCTGGTTAAAACACCCTTGCTTTTTGCAACGTTGTACTCTGATTGCCTCCTAGATGCCTAAGAGCAGAGAAGATTTTCAAAGAAATTAAACACAACCTAACACCAAATAACCTTACCCAGGAGTACGGATGGGTATCGCCAAAAATTTCGTATCGCGATATATCACGATTTTTTCAAAAAATATCACAATAATATCATGATATTTTTAGAAGCAATTTTTACGATGATTTCAAATGAATATTCATAATTTTTCCAAAATTATGCTGGAAAAACATAACTTCATTTTTTTCATTTTTTTTTTACATTATATGAAGCAATTGTGGATGCTAGAATGCCATTCTTTTTAAGGTTTTCAACATTTTTTACACTTCCTGTCATTGTAATTTGAAAGAATGAACAAATAAATGAATAATTTCTGTAATTTATAACTATGTACCTAAATACCGATATTTTACTCTCCGTATCACAATTATTACATATCACGCAATTAAAAATCACGATATACCGGTATACCGATAAAATCACACATCCCTACCCAGGAATCATGAAATTCACAATTTTGGAAGAGGTATACTATACACTTGCTCATAATATCTTTACACTTAGTTTATCTGTTAAATTCACAGGAGCAAAGAAAGAGATTTTTAAAGAAATAATGCATTTCACTTTTAAATAGACCCCCACCATAACCTTTGACCCTTGGGCCACATACTTTTCAATATTGAAAAGGGCACCCTTGCTTGTCATAATTGTGCACTTACTTTATCTGCTTAATACCCAGAGGAAAAAAATTAAAGAATTAATGCAATTTCACTATATAATCAATAGAGTAATGCCTAACACCTTAACCCCTGACCCAGGGGCCATGAAATTTAAAATTTGGGTAGAGGCAACCTTGCTCATCGTATTCATGCACTTAGTTTATGTGCTTAATACCCAGGAGCAGAGAAGAAAATTTTGAAAGAATTACTGCATTTTTACTATATAATCATAAGAGATTCACCCTTACACCAGAACCCTTGACCCTGGGGTTGTGAAATTCACAATTTTGAATGAAGCACCTTTTTTCATCATATCTATGAATTTATTTTGTTTGCTAAATACTTAAAAACAAATAAGAAAATTTTCAAAGAAATACTGTATTTTTTTACTATGTAAACAATAGATCTCCTCCCACCCCCTCTCCCACTACAATCTCTGACCCTAAGGCCACACTTATCACATAAAAGTCTATTCCATGATATATGTTTTCTTAAGATAAGCTTTATGAGTTCTAATTGACAACTATGACGTACCACACGACCACTATCTAATTAGTGGAGATTTTTACTCCAAAGACCCTACATTATGGGTGATATGTCAATTACAACTGTTTTTAAAATTATTCAATAATTAAACAATATAAATTTACATCTTTCATAGAATATAATAGTGTTTTATTTTAAAGAAATTAAGATAGTTGGACCCTCAAGCTCTGAAAATGTAGAGTTGAGTAATTGAAAATTCTCATAAAAATGTCTCTGAATTTCTCAAATAAATGTGTATTTACCCATGGTATTTCTTTAATATTCATCGTTATAGTTAATCATGTTATATAAGAAAACAAGATGTGTTTGTGAAACACTGATGCCCCATATGGTTTCTTAGGGTTTCTCAAATGCTTATTTAACTCTAATAGATCAAAAATGTTGCTTCCCAAAGAAATGACTTGTCTCAAAGAATATACCTGTGAAATATTAAAGCCCAAGCACCAAGTGTTCAAAAGTTATGGTCAAGGTTAGTGTTTTTCAAATATTGGTCCAACTCCAAGGTCAAGGTCAAAGGGTCAAAATCAATGAGACCCAGGGGAAGAACTTGTCATGAGACATGTGAAATATAAAAGTCCTCAGTAGTTGCTGAGAAAACTGCATCAAAAATTTATTACAGACAGACACAGAGACAGACAGACAGACAGCTAGACACACAAAGGTAAAACAGTATACCCCCTCTCCTTCGGAGAGTTATCATTCATGATGAAGGAGAGGGTTTCCTTAAAGATATTTCTTCCTGTTTGTAATGAATTATGTAAAGTTTGATCACCAATTATGAAGCCACACTAGCTCAATATTCATTGGGGGGGGGGGGGGGGGGGGCAAGCATCCAAACAACTTGGTACTGTTTGAAAATTATTTATTTAGTTTGGCCCTGCTTTTATAAAACTTTTAAATAAGAATTTATTTTCATTTCTTAGATATTAATTCTCATGCATCTGACTGCATGCACTATTTTAGCTCACCATGGCCTCTTAGGCAATGATTTGAATAAAACTAAATTTGACTCCATTGGAAAACTTGCATATAAATAAAATCTTACTTATATAATCCTGATCCTAATGATGGTCCTAATGATATTAAGAAGAAAAAGGCAAAGAATACAGGTGAATTTAAAGCTTTATAAAGAAAGACAGTTAAGTACCTGTTTCCTCCATGGAAGGTCTTTAACTCCATAATCATATCTAACTTCCTCTCCTACACCTATATTCCTTGAAGCAAAAAGAGCCAAGTTAGGCAATCCGTTGTTTGGTACACATCTCATAACTGCATTCTGAAGAACATCTCCTGGAGCTGCATCATTGGCATATCTTCCTTGTTGTTTTGAATTTGTAGCATCTAAACTGTGAAAATCAGAAAAATAAAATTACAAAAAAATCAAAACTTTTTGTTATTTTCAAGCAGTATTAATCAAAATTCAAGTTCAAGTTATTGCACTTGAACCAGAGTATCCCTTATAACTTTTACTCCTAACAACAAGAAGCCTGTTGCTTTTTGTAACCAGATTACACTTGCTGGTAGGGGATTGTATTGCATAAGCAATACTCTCAAAATGCTTGTACTTATATAGAATTGTTTGAGGGCAAATACTGCCCTTTAAATTACACTTTTTGACATCCTGAGACAGTCCAATATTTTAATAAAAGACAGAAGTGTTTGACTATTGAAGCAAGTTATTCAAGAATGCATATGTGATTGAAAACAACTTATTTCCTAATGAGGTATACAATTACAGGTATTTGAAATTATATAATTTTTGGAAATGGATTTTTTGTTTCAGTTGACGTACTCCAAGGACCCAAGATGCAACAAGTGACAAAGTTTGATGCTTCTAAGCCAATTAATACATACAATATTCAATTATAACCATAAAATTTCAAAAGTAGGTCACAGTGACCTACTTTTCAATTGACATACTTTGAGGACCAAAGATGCATCAACTGACATAGTTTGGTAATTCTAAGCCAATTAGTACCTGAAAAAATATTTAATCAGGTCACAGTGACCTACTTTTCACTCGATGTACTCCAAGCATCCAAGAAGCGTCAACCAACAAAGTTTGATGACTCTAAACAAATTAGAACAGAAAATATTTAAATAAAGACATTAAATTCCAAAAGTAGGTCAGAAGGACTTACATTTAAGTGGACATACTCCGAGAATCAAAGATGCATCAACTGACAAAATTTGATGATTCTAAGCCAATTAGTACATGATATATTTAAATAAAGCCATAAAATTTTCAACAAGAGGCCCATACGCCACATGGCTCACCTGAGCATATTGGCAAGGAAAAAGCACAAATCAGTTCAGTATTGAAAAGTTTAGGGGGGGGGGGGAGGGGACTTGAATTTTAATCTACCTGAGGATGCTTCCATATCAATGTAACAAATGGCTTTGCTGTTCTTTAGCAAAAGATTTTTTATAGATTTTTTTCCTTTATATTCCTTGGTAAAAATTTGATACCCCATTGTGGCCCCTCTCTACTCCCCCCCCCCCCCCCCCCTCTCCAGGTCATCATTTGTACAAATTTGAATCTACATCACTTGAGGATGCTTCCATATCAATATGACTTAACATGGCTTTGCTGTTCTGAGAAAAAGATTTTTTTCTATATATTTACTTTGATCCCTCACTGTGGCCCCTCCCTACCCCTCAGGGTCGTCATTTGAACAAACTTGAATCTACAATATCTGAAAATGTTTCCATTTCAATATGACTACTCACTAAACATGGTTTTGTTGTTCTTGAGAAGAAAATTCTAAGATTTTTTTACTATATATATTCCTATGTAAAACTTTGATCATCTATTGTGGCCACACCTAACCCCACGGGTCATGATTTGAACTAACTTGAATCTACAATACTTGAGAATGCTTCCATATCAATATGACTAAACTTGGCTTTGATATCCTTGAGAGGAAGATTTTAAATTTTGTTCCTATATTCCTAGGTAAACTTTGATCCCTCATTGTGGCCCTATCCTAACCCCAGGGTCATGATTTGAAGAAACTTGAATCTACACTACCTAAGGATGTTTACATATCAATATAACTAAACAAGGCTTTGCTGATCTTGAGATGAAGATTTTTAATTTTTTTTCCTATATATTCCCAAGTAAAACTTTGATCCCCCATTGTGGCCCCACCCTAACCCTGGGGGTCATGATTTGAACAAACTTGAATCTACACTACCTGAGGATGCTTACATATCAATATGACAAAACAAGGCTTTGCTGTTCTTGAGAAGAAGATTTCTAAAAAAAATTTTCCTATATATTCCTATGTAAAACTTTGATCTCCCATTGTGGCCCCACCCTACCCCCAGGGGTCATGATTTGAATAAACATGGATCTACACTATGTAATCAAGGTTTCCTATAAGTTTCAACTTTTTTGGACTATTGTTATAGAAGAAGATTTTTAAAATATGCCACTATTCTGAATTATCTCCCCTTGAATGAAGGTGTAGCCCTTCATTTGAACAAACTTGAATCCCTTACACCCAAGGAAGCTTTTTGGCAAGTTTGGTTGAAACTGGCCAAGTGGTTCTGCAGAAGAAGTCGAAAATGTGAAAAGTTTACTGACAGATGGATGGATGGACAAAAAGATGGACTACAGAAAAATGTGATCAGAGGAGCTCACTTGAGCTCCTATTCAGTTGACTTACTCTGTGGACCCAAGATGCATCAACTGAAAAAGTTTGGTGGTTCTAAGCCAATCAGTACCTTAAATATTTAAATAAAGCAATAAAATTTCAAAAGTAGGTCACGGCAACCTACTTTTCTGTCAACTTACTATGAGGACCCAAGATGCATCAACTGACAAATTTTGATAATTCTAAGTCAAATAGTACATGAAAATATTAAAATACAGCCATAAAATTTCAAAAGTAGGTCATGTTGACCTATTTTTCCATTGTCGTACTCTGAGGACCCAAGATGCATCAACTGAACAAAATTTGATGATTCCAAGCCAAATAGTACCTGAAATATTTAATTAAAGCCATAAATTTTCAAAAGTAGGTCACGATGACCTATTTTTGAGTTGACTTACACTGAAGACCCAAGATGCATCAACTGACAAAGTTTGATGATTCTAATCCAATTAGTACCCGATTTATTTAATTATAGTCATATAAATTGAAAAGTAGGTCACCGTGACCTACTTTTCAGCCAACCAACTCTGAGGACACAAGATACATCAACTGACAAAGTTTGATGATTCTAAGCCAAATAGTATCCAACATATTTAAATATAGCCAAAAAATTTTATAAGTAAGTCATGGTGACCTACTTTACAACTGACCTTTTTTGAGGACCCAAGATGCATCAACTTACAAAGATTTATGATCATAGGCCTTAAAATGTCCAAAATATGCCTCTAAAACACTTTGCCTGCAAAGTTCAAAAAGTAGGTCACTGTGTCCTACTTTTTAGTAATATGTTTTATGGCACCAAGATGCATCATCTTCCAAGATTTAACAAGATCTGACAAAGTTTGATGATCATAGGCCTTAAATTATTTAAAATATGCCCCTAAATAATTTTGAAAAAGAATGGCCACACAATTTAAAAAGTAGGTCACTGTGACCTACTTTTGAGTCAACATGATATGAGGTCCTTAGATGCATCAACTGACAAGATTTGATGATCCTACTCCTTATAGTAAGCAAAATATCAACATTTAAATAAAATGTAATTTTTGGTCAACTTTGAAATGACCTTGAGACCACGCCCAGGGCAATTCCCCATGCAAGTTTTAATCTACATCCTTTAGCTTAAGTTTGGTGATAATCTGCCCAGTGGTTCTTAAGAAGATTTTTTAGCAACCAGTGCTTTTCGTTTTATTTACCTAATTATCTCCCCTTGTTTAAGGGTCACAACCCTAGTTTTTGTATAAACGGGAGCCTTTGGGCTAAGGATAATCTGTGACAAATTTGACAATAATTGGCTAAGGGGTTCTTGAGTTATGGCCCATATTCTAAAAAGTTTACACACACCTCACACCGCACAAATGGCCATAGCATTAGCTCTTTGAGTCTTTGGCTCAGAAGAGCTAAAATCAAACATAGCTGTTTTCTAAATAATCATTTTTTAATTTCTTTTGTCAATGTTTGTTCAGTTCAATTTTGAAGACATCAATATAGGAGACCTTCTGATGTTTAACTTAATATCAGACTGCTCACTAATATCAGACAACAGGAGGTAAATTTTTATACCTCAAGAACAAAGGGAATAACATCACAACATTGTTTCATATATATACATGTACACTGAATTGATTAAATCCTAAGGTATCAAATCTATATGTATTATACAATGACAATCAATTGTATTATAAAAATTAAGACAATCAATCAGCAACTGCAGCAGCTCATCATTACTCAGGATAGGGAAGGTGCTACTGTTTTTCAACACCTATGAACAGTATCATTCTCTACATTTGTCAGAAATATACAGTTTACATACCAGTACTTCGTACTGTCCCAAGCAAAGAAGTAAATGTAGCTTCCTTTCTCAAGTGGATAGAATATCTCTCGCTCCAGTCCATCTTTCCTGAGTAAAAGATCTCCAGAATATTCCACTATAAATTCACCTTCGCGATATTCCTTTTCGGCATACAACCCTTTTCCTACAAATGTTATAAATACAGTACTTTAACATTAAGAGCAGCTGTACTGGCCCATAGGCTGCAAATTAGCCTGCAATGCTCACAAGAGATATTTCAGCCCTGTTTTTCATGTTTATTCTTAGAATATTTTTTCTAGATTTTCTCCTACACATCTTAATTTCCATGAAAAATCATGACCCAGGATGCCTACCCTATCCTTACTTTAAGGGGACTCTAAAGTCACACAATATGTCTCATTATGACGATGCTCCAATAGCAATACGATCAATATCATCACTTATCATGTTTATACAGGCTTTGCAATTTATATGAAGAAAAGTAATCATTTCTTGTACAAATGATTATTTTTAAATTTTGACAAATCAAACATCCAATCAAATTGCAGAAAGCTAATTACTGCACTTACGCTACTTTCATCAGCCCATCTTCTATTTAATATATAGTGTTGTGCTGGAGGTGAGTGAACTATGTGTTAAGCCCTGACTACTATTTAGGCATAGTGCATGCAAAGCACAACACTATTGTAATTATTATGCTCACTGTATTTTGTATTAAAACAACTGTGTTACAATATTTTCTCCATTTCCGATGTTTCATCACCTCTTTCAAACATGTTATTATGACGTCACCTTGTATAACATGTATGTCATTTTTTTTTAATATTTTTGAGTGTTTCATGCAATTAGGTATAATATACAGATAGTTTCAAAGAATTTCAGTAGAGTGAATGGAAAAAAGATTTTTTTTTCTTAAACTATCAAATATTTGAAACTAAGTTTATACAGTGTTATAGGTAATGGCATCTTTAGCTCTGTAGCACTACAGACTGACAATGTCAGGGTGATGAGTTCGATCCCCGGAGTGGGTGATGGATTTTCCTGTGAACAGGGCATAAATTATGGACCCCTGGATATCCCAGAGGTGGGATCAGCTGCCTAAGTAAAGTAAGCACCCCTTGAAGCATTGTCGGATACCCACAAGTGATCTCGTTTTTTACCTATCACCCATGGGCAAACTTGCCTAAATATCGTCGTATGTAATTAATATGCATGGGTCATATGATGGGCTGCTGCACAGAGTCGCGATGAAAAATCAATGAATCACAGTTTATGTTACGTATGTATGTTCGGCAGTAACAAACTCTTTTCCCATAGTTACACACCGATTGCCAGCAAATTCACTTACTGGTGCATTTGGTAGTTTGAGAAAGCTACTCCATTAATTGTATTTGAAGCTGTGACCTGATCAACTTGTCGTTTATCATTTTAAAACAAAATTTGTTTTTACGGGTGTCATGATATTAGCATAAATAGCAAACTTATATACAACCAATCATTTTTTGTCCCTCATAATCATTTTATTTCTACATTAAGTAAATAAGTAAAAATCAAATTAAGTTAGACACTTCGTCCATGGATACAATTCTTAAAGTCAGCTGTTTACTAACCTCATGCTTTTAGGCACATTTTGTTTACACTAGTCGTCCATATTGCCTTTCATTCCATAACTTTACATCTTAAACTTTATCTGATAGGTTTAAAGTCTGTTATCTTGTCCAGTAATATGTGTTCTAACAGTTCACGGTTGGGTGACCTTTTCTTTTGTGTATTCACACTATATAGCATTTCTACTGAACGCTAGGGGGAGGCAAAGAACGATAACTCTAAATCAGCGGAAGTTGTGACCTGTTGACAATTTTTTTACTCGTGAGTAGATAAGCAATACACCGGGTCGTGAATTCTTCTTGTAACGCTTTCCTGCTATATGACATTGTCCGAACAAGGTAAATATGATTTTTGTAGGTTCATAGAAAGTTATTCTTACTCAGATTTAATCAATTACAACTTGAAATGTTAACAAAAACCCATTCTAAACGCACGTGTTATGAATTCGTCAAACAGAAAAAAATTATTTGCAAAGGTATTTCTGGCTGCTTCAAGTTGCATCACCGATTAAAAATTGCATAATATAATAAGATATTTTTATGCCAAATTGCAGTTTGAACACAGGAAGCAATTTTTGTCACTCATTTTTTAAGTATATTGAAGCGATGATTTGGTGTTTTATTACCTCCCTGTTGTTTATAGTTTGGTTCTGTGTACATCACATATTTTCACGTTAGGTATGTTCTATGTAGTTTCATTACCTTAAGTAATGGCAACATATGCTTATAAATGATTTTATATATAGGGAATATATTTAATTTAAATGCATCCCATTTTTTCATGTTCTATGGTATGCTATACTAAAACAAAGAAACGGGTTATAGATAGGAGTTATCCTTCCTAACAGAAAAATTATCTTGGCTGTCATATTAGATTATTTCCCTTGAGTCACACATCGCTGTCTGAGGTAGGCTGTACATATCACTTGATTTTATGCAATCTAGAAGGTATTTAAGCAAATTTCATTTAGAATCTACCATTGTATGGAGAAAGAATAATGAAAAATGACATTTGACCTCATAATCATTTATTTTCATTTTTAGGAAGAAAAGCTACACTATATATTAAGGCCGTGTTTCGAGTATATCGGTGGATTGCTCTCCTAGCGTTCACTGCTCTGCAGCCTTACTACGGGTAAGATCCACTTCCCGTATTTTGAGCACTTTGTACCTTTTTTTTTTAATTTTTACAAACCATATACATCTTATAAAGCTTAGATCCTAAAAATTGAAAAAAGGCCAAATTAACATTTCACATTCGGCGCCATTGTGGTCTAATAAATATTTACATTTCGATCCCGATCTAAATTCATACACATTAAAGTACCAAGGATTTATAAATAAGTAAATAAAGTAACAATTTTGATTTATTAGATTATTTCATTCATCTCATTTTTCATACATATTTTTCATTGTTTTATAGCACTGGAAGTACCAGTCAATGTCATTCACTCATTGGTTTCATTTCACCATACCCATATCATTTAATACATTTTAAATAAATAAAACATCATTTTCAATCATTGTTAACTTTGTCTTCTTTTGTGGTCATCTGATATAGAAATCTCAGGTTGAGCCTCCCCCGAAACCGACTGTCACAAGAGCAGAATATAATATATTATCATTATTCCCCTCTTATAGTCTTGGGGTAGCAGTTCCTACATAGAGATAAGTATAGAAAACATGGCTACTATATACTTGTACCCTCTCAATAATAATGGGCCTAATATAAGTTCTGAGAAGAAATGAAATCATGAACAAATCGCATTTTATTGATAATTGTTAATAAGATATGGACTTGTTATATCAAAAAATACTGATTCCTATCTGCATGATTTATACCTGTGCCAAGCAGCCTAACATAGGCCTGTAGTAACATAGATCTACAAATTGATGTAAGATTTTCCGTTTCCTTTCCGTTTTCCGTTCCGCGTTTTAGCAACAGCCCAACCAAGGGAATAATTTAATACAAGAATATTTTCTGTCAAATGACAAAAATACAAACCAGAAAGCCCTCTAATGTCTGACATGGTCATGAACGCACACTACAAAGCTCTGAGAACATTCTAAAAATGGGTTCTCCCCCAATATTGCGGCCAAGGGACATAACTTTTGACAAGTGTGGATTCTTCGTCGTTTGGAAGTGGCCAACATTACACATAATTGATTGATAAACTCTGTCAAATTAACGATCGAACAAAATACATTTTGATTTTACTGGAATTTTTCATTCTAACTTTGCATAGCCCTCATATATCTGTTCTAAAACATTCTTCTCGCGCCAAGGTTGCCAAGGCTATCTATATATAGACCTTTGTTACAATCATGTATTTTATGACGTCACTTACCTCTGAGAAAATATGGGGGGATGAAGACCAAGGGAGTGATTATATTTTAAATACAAAAGAATTGTGCTTTGCCTGCATAGTGACAAAATTCTATTTTATGATAAACCATGTTTAAAGACGTACAACACACTGGGGGAGATAACTCTTGCGATTTCAATTTAACGTTTAACTTGACGTCAAATTTGACGTTTATAATAAAGCGTCAAAATGACGACCGAATCGATCCCGACGTAATTATAAGAAAATGGGATTAGGGGCTTGATGTAGTTTCTTTAGAAATACGAAATCGTATCCTTGATTATTTGCGCTTTTGATTTAAACCCGCCCCTCCCTCCCTCCATAAAAAGGAAAGAAAATAAAGATTATGTCTTAAATTTCTTTAATTTTATATGAAACTCGTATCCGTGATCAATATTATAGCACAACAAAATTCTTTATCTTTTTACATGTATGATACATTGCTTTCTGTTGTTACAGTTGGCTATGTAACATTCGCATTACCAGATCACGAGCCTATCTTCAAATTAAGAATTAGCCATATAAATACTGTTTTGTTCTCCTTTTAAGAAAAAAAAAATGTTTTACAACCCGTTTCCATAAGTTAACTGATCAAAGAGGAACAACTCTAAAAATGTGGGAGATTTTGCCCCTCCCCAAGTTGAGTTATTTCCTCCTGTTTTTCGAACAGTTATGAAGACACAATGAATTCTGATGAACGCAGGAACTGAAAACTATAATATATACCAAGTAAGTACCGAAAATGTAACAGAATTATTTACTGAAATGGCCCGAATTCACGAATATCTTATATGCGACAAACTGGCCCTATCCGACCATCTAGATATACCACTGTCAACAATTTCATTTCCTCGAATCAAAACAAAACGTTTTTATACATGAAAAATAAGATTAAAATTCAATGTAAGTTGAATTCATACGCAAGTATAAAATTAAATGCATGTCAGCCATGTGATTGGACTACATATTGGACACGTGGACATAAAATCCTTAGAGAATAAGTTTTACTTTTATTCTAGTAGAACTTTGATAGTTTAAACTCTTATTATAGTTGTCAGAATTTAAATCTGCATAAATGAATTAATGAATTGGTACTTCAGGGATTTAAAAGATTAAATATATATCTCGAGGGTAATTTATGTTTCATAAAGCTCTAGTGACTGCGTCCAAAAAAGGGGGGGCTTCGACAAAAATTGCCTATACATCTGCATTTCAATGAACTGAAAAGATTAAAGAACTCTGATATATTATGTAAATAATTTTTATTAAGCAAAAGATATTTTCTAGCTTGGAATTTTTCATGTGTATTTGTAGATCTAACAATGTTTTTGTCCCACGTCTGAAAGACGCTTGAGAAACGTTACTTAGAAGAAAGGGGAGGGGGGATTTTTCGCTATAAATTCAAAAAGGGCTCGTTTAAAAAAAGTTACGAAAAAATTATCAAGATTACTTTTGTAACCAGTTACATGAAAAAAGTATTTTTTCCCAAAATTTTTCGTAAAAAAATATTAAAATTTAAAAATACGCATTTTTCAAGGCTTAAAAGAACCATAGTTTTTCAGTTTTAGTTCTTCAAAAAATATTTTGGCGATGTGTACCTCTACAAAAATACTTTATTTGTGTGGTTAATGGTTAAATGAATGAGTCGATGAAATTTGACAGCCAGACTAGCTGGACTTTTTTGAAAATCAAGGATTTTATAGCTAGCCGATTGAAAATTTATTCTCCGCGTGAACAACCAAAGGGAGGTAACTTTTGGAACTTCCTGTCCAAATACGACTCGAACGATTTTGTCCAAAATGTGCATACGCATTGTATATATGTATAAAATATACAAAAATAGCGAAAATTAAACGACAGGGATTTTTTGGTGGTGGGTGTGTTGTACGCCCTTAACTATTCATGCTATATAAAGAAGTCTATAAAACATGATCGTTAGCAGGCCTATGTTCGGGGGAGGGGGGGGGGGTTACAGGTCCTCCCACTAGGAAATTTCAGAGTTAAGTAAATGTAAAGTGGCAAAAAATATCTTTGACCCCATCCCCCATGTAGATATTTTAAAAAACTGTTGAAGTCCGTATAATAGAGAGAGAGTGTGTGGAATGCCTATTATGTCTTCTTGATTTGATCCTTTCCCTTTCTTCCACATGTATTATATAGGTTTAGGTTTTTTTTTTCCTTAAATTTTTTGTTTGGATTTTTTTTTTTTTTTTTTTTTTGGAGAGAGAGAGAGGCTGGTTGATTTTGAAACTGTTTGACGCATTGCATAGAGGAGTCTAATTTTTTAATCGTGAAAAAAAAATAGCAAATAAAAAAAATCCACCATGTACCACCATGTATTAAAAAAAAAATGCATGCTGTTTTAGTCCCTAAGCTAGATTGTGTTCTTGAGGTTAAAAGTCCAAAGTATTTTTTTTTTCATTTTTTTTTTGTTTTGTTTTGTTTTGTTTTGTTTTTTTTTTGTTTTGTTTTTTGTTTTGTTTTGTTTTTTTGTGCAGAAAACTGAGACAATGACCAAAAAGTGAATCTAGATACGTGTCTTGAATTTTACTTCTGACCCTTGGTTCAAGGTTAAAGGTCATGTAAAAGTTAAAGGGTTTGCAGTTTCATGCATTTCACACGACCCAATCCATCAAAATGAAGCCATTATATATTATTTCAAAAGAATGTAATGCATTCACAATGAAATTCAAACGAACAGAAATACTGAATAGAAGGAGAAAGATCTTTTTACTATGACAATTCAATTAATCATTAGAAAAAAATGGTTACACGTATAAATTGATAAATCAATGGAATATTTTTCCGTTACTGCTGCGATCACATGAAATAAATTAGTAAGCCCGAAAATTTGCAACATCTAAATTTATCGTCATTATAGAACACGGAATTAAACATAATGTAAATTGTCAATATCATGCTCGGATCTAGAGTGGGTCGGGGAGGGGGCTCCGGACCCCTGGAATTTGTAGAGTTACTAAATGTACATACCAAAATAACTAAAAAATGGTCTTAGAATCTCCCTAAAAACCTGAAACGCTGAAAAGTTAGTAGGAAGAACCATACGTATGATAATTAAGAAGTAGAAAAATCCCCCCCCCCCTTCCTCAGAAAATAGGTTTTTCACGTTTTGGAGAGAAGTTTAGGTTTTGTCAGGGAATTTTTAAAGCTGGATTTTTTTAAAATTTGAAGGACACCCCTCCCCCTTTTTAAAAAAAAATCCTGGATCCGCGCCTAAACAATGCTATATAAAGTTACACACAACTTTGTTGCTATAAACCAAAGACTTTACTTAGTTCAAAGCCTCTACTTAGTTCTACAGACAACCACCAACACATGCAACACAAGCCCTAATCACTTTCAGGCATTTGTTTTGCTTTAAACATATTTTATTGACAAATAATCAGTAGGATCGGAAACACGTTCTAAACTTATGAGTTTCTCTCCTTTCATGTAACACATATATACATGCAGTTGTCGTGCAAAATAATTTCCTGAACATATACATGTACAAATAAACTTTTTTTTAAATACGCAGCTATTCAATAATAAGTCTGTAAACGGAGGCAATAATACCATTGTTCAGCTCTAGTGATAGGTTTTCAATTTTTCATTATTCCCAGAGTAGAATGTGTACATGCACCTGTATGATATTTAGATTAAATCTAAAAAGATATTCGAAAAGACTATTTCTAGCATTAAGATATTTTTTTGCAAACAAAAGCGAATGATGATTGTCAATGATATCACGTACGTTTGTACAAATCTTGATTGAGTTATGCAGTTATATATGCCTTAATTTTGTATGGATTCGTAGTTTCCCGAATGAAAAATAAGAGGACGTTTTGAAGCATAACTACTACTTTCACTCGCAGAGATTATTTTAAAGAGTTGTTTTTGTTGTTGTTCTTTTTTTTTTTTTTTTTTTTTTTTGTTCTGCATTGAATTATCTGTCACACACCGTGGTTGGCCATTTCAGAGCTAAGTTCCCTTATTCTTACAACCTACACAGAATCATGTAAATTATATTATATTTTAATTTACTCAATGCATGTTCATTTTCATTCAAAGCTTCATTGATACTCATATTCGTCCGTTCGCGCATATTATAAAGCGCAACGTATTTCATACATTAGTCATCCGAGGTTGACACGGTACAAGTATAAAAAATGTAATTAATTTTTTTTTTTTAAAAGCTGGATGCAAGGATAATAAGTCATAGTCACAGTACAGAGACAAATCACTAAAAAAAATCTTTATATTGTAATTTTTTTTAATTTTTTTTTATTTATATATTTATTTTTGTTCGCAATACTACTCAGTGAAACTAATTAAAGCCAAGTACATTAATTTGATTGCAAATTTTAGACTAAGTGCACATTTATTAATTATTGAAAAGGGAAGATTTACGCTTTTTTGCTTGAGAGAATAGAAATGTAACTGGATTAAGTGAAATCTTGAAATTCCTACAGAAAGCAGAAGCACTTATAAAGATTCACATTTTGTAAATTCATTTTTGTTTTAATATTTTAGAATATACAAAACAATATTATGTAGGCAGGATCTTCTGAATATATACAGCTTTAGTTTGGAAATAATTGAACAAAAATTGGTTTACAGGCTACATATAAATGTTTTCTGTATATGTATATATAAATTCTTCAGTTTCAGCCTCGGTCAATATGAATGCTAACATGTATCTACTTAATCAAAATTTCAATACTTGACTGATCGAATGACATTAAACAGAGACGAATATATGTACTCTTATTAGGTCACATAAGAATAAACCGGAGTGGAAAAAAATTCAGACATGCTCGCATTCCTAACGTGATTTTAAATTTTATTCCCCGTGGATAGGCCTCTATTCGTCGCTGAAGTTGACAGGTTAGATTTAGGAGTGTAAAACTTGTGCTTGCTGCTTTTCGTTAGGATCGGGTTTCCAACCAAATGGTTGATTTTTCAGCTTGAAACCAAAGTGCTTGTCTTTTTTTTTCTCAAAGGCGGATCATGCGATGGCGCCCGTTTTTTCTCTTTTTTCTTTTCTTCACCTTTGTTACTTTGGGTAAAGTTTGTTTCAGTTAAATACGCGTATTCCAGTTAGTACTTCACTAAAAATTCCAAGCAAATTTTCAAAGCTTTTTTTAAAACAAATTCAAGATAATGAAATATACTTAAAGAAATTGCAGACCGATGCTTCAAAAGGAAAAAGAAAAATAGTAATTCTTCATAGATTCCATCTCCATGATGAAATAAAGTTTGTTGTGTGTTTTGAAGTATTCTTTGAATTTTTTTCATTCTAGCTATATATACATGTAGGCCTAAATAAATTGAATTTGATTAATTTGAAGTGAAATGAAAAAGGGAATAAAAACAAACTGATTTGATCGCATGAAACGTTTATACATTAAAAGAATTGCCTAAAAATAAAAAAAATCTGAAGGTGTTAACAATATACATGCACGCTCAAATTAGTCAGATCGCTGCACGGCACTACTTGATCACAATGACTTGCATGGAATAATCAAGAACCGAATTGCGAGTGCAGTCGTGTATATTTATTTAAAAATGCTAAATGCTTGTATAAATATATCAGTGTATCAGATCGTCTTATTTTGTCAGAATTCAGCGCTCATCCTCCGAAAACTTCTCCCCTGCTCCCCCTCCCCACCCTTTACCCCTCATTTGAAATATCTGGATCCGCCACTGCATCTCCTTCTTATAATAAAAGCATAGATACATGTTTACATTATTTATTATGGCAAATACGATTTGAATATTTGCATATCCAGACAATTTGTAGTATGTGAGAATTTTTCCGCATGAATTGTTATAGATTGAACATAACAACATAATTTAAGATTGTAACTTACTCATAATTACACGTACTATATAGACATTATTTTCAGGTCGTCATGCTGCTTAATTAAACAATATCAGAGTCTGAGAGATTGAGAGATGGATGCAGGTGGCAAGTCTAATGAAGTGTTGAATGAAATCACAATGTTTTAAAACAGTTCTAAGGATATCTGTAACTTTATTGTAAACTTTGAAAAACCTTATTTACTGCTACATTGTATACAAGAAATATTGTTCAAGATTGATTTTTTTTAAAAGTCCTGATCAGGCAAAACAAAGAGTTACACCTCGACCTCCATTATTAATAGACTAAGTTTTCAATTTTTCTGCGGAAAATTTTTTAATCAACAATTTCTACTTTTGATTTGGCCGGTAAGGAGCTACACATTTAAGGAACATTTTAAAAAAATCATCAAGCATAAACAAAAATTTGTAAGAAAAAGGCGACATTGTTGGATGCTGGTGTAATATTTGAGCAATAACTTCCTGCTTTTTATCATGTGAGAGAAATGAAATATACAAGCATGTATAGACTCATGAAATCATTCCTCGAATTTGAGTGTCACAATTTTAGCAACTTTTGGTCAAAAGTCAGCCAGCCACATTCCTATTACAACAAAAGTAGAAAAAATAACTGAATTAAAGCAAAAGACCCCGCCGATCAAAGGGAAAAGAGACAATATACATCAACATGCAACAACAAACATCCTCTGATGAAAGACCTTAATTATAAGGAGAGAAAAAAAGACAAGGACTCCCACTTTAATTCTGCGAAGGCCAATAAGGCTTCTGAAAATCAGAACCTGCTGTAGAGGACTAGGGAATAATTTATATACTCGTAATTAAATTTTATTTCAAATGCAATCAGTTTAATTTAACTAACTCTCTCTCTCTCTCTCTCTCTCTCTCTCTCTGTGCGTGTGTGTGTGTGTGTACTCACCTATCAAATGATCCACTTGTTTAACTGAGCAACCCGGCTTATCTTTCCCAAGGGTAATGTACCTCAGGGCCTCCTCCTTAGCGACATCGAAGGGTATTGCCTGGAGTAAAACGTTGCACTTTGTTTCCTCATATTCTTTGAAGCAAAGTCAAAGTCATTTGATACATTCCATAGGTTACTCACTCTTTCATTCCTCCGACTGCTTCTAAGTTCTCTGGTTCCTGCCATCTAAAAAAGACAGGAGTTATGGATTTACAAGCGACATCACACGATAAATTCCATGAAGTACATGAAGAATTAAAAGTACTTTTAGATTCTGATAAACATTTCTATATTTTAATTTCCATTATTTCAAAACCATTCAGCAAATGAAGTTTGTACTTACTATTCTTAACAAAATTTTTGATATTTCTTATGCAAAATTAACAAAAACAAAGACAAACAGACAACAAATCTTTCCTCGACTGTTCCTCGGGAACTAATAGCTAACTTTGGAAAAAGAATATGTCATAAACATGGTATTGATATGCACAAAAAAGATTATTGCTACTAACACTGATATATCAGTCCATATTTTTTTGTTTTACCTTCAATTTGATTGTTTTCAGTGAAAGAAAAATTATTCATCATTTAAAAAAAAAAACATGTTGTATATAGGATATCGCAACTCCAAAATTTAAGAATATCAGTATTTAGCGTTGTGGAAAGGGCATACAAAACGCATTAGAACATTATGTTCAGTCAGTATTTAACCATTAGCATTGTAAATACCCGATTATACTGAGTATATCTCTTGATCATACTACTACAAACGTTACAGAACTAAAAACAATGAGTTTTGATATATCGGGATTATTTAATACAACACATGTGAACACTGATATCAGAGAGAGAGAGAGAGAGAGAGAGAGAGAGAGAGAGAGATTACCTTCTTGACTCCGTTCCCGGATTGAATAATCACTGTAAAATCCAAAGAAAAAAAAAAGAGCGCAAACACAAGATATATATAAAGGGTATAACTGTATAAAACGACAAAGCTAACAAAGTAAACACAATTTAAACAGAAAAGAAACAAAATATGAACTTATTAAATTCAAACTAAAAGTAAGAAAAATAAGAATATTCCAAATATCAAGATAACTCTCTGGTGAGCGTGGTCTCTTGTTGACTTCGCAAAGCGAAAAGAGAACGCATGTGCTTTTTTTTTCAGGGCGTTGGGAAATCCTGTGATAAGGTCACGAAAAAAAAAAGTGATCCAGTCGGCTCTCAAACGAGGGTTTCAAACAGCTAAAGATAAAATGATAATAAAATATATGATAATATCTACTTAAAACGTAGAGTAATATATATTTTTAATTAAACAAAAAAGAAAAATCGTCGATATTGGCTACATCTATAATCTGATGAAAATGTAATTGTGAAAAAGACGATTTTCCTCAAAGAACGTCACCGTTTTAATATACAACAGTTTTTTTGGTCTATATAGAGAAAAGAGTGTTAATCTTTATGAACTAGTTTTCGATCATTATTTATTTTGACTACAGACTGATAAGGTAAAGGTGTACTCCGGGGGGGGGGGGGGGGTGTCACCTTTGAAATAGCGACAAAGTATCTTTACATTTTTCGGTCAAAAAGTAACCAAGTCTTTAACATGTAGGCTGTTTATGAAATGGCTTATTTTTCTTGTCAAAGACCTTCATCGCTAAGCTGGGAGTCATATATCCCCAACTGTGCCCCTCTCTAGCAACATCTAGAAAATGTTCGTTGTGAAATTGTTAAATACCCCCACCCCCACCCCCCGTTTTTGCTTTTCAAATATTTTTTTCCTTG
This sequence comes from Saccostrea echinata, assembly GCF_033153115.1. NCBI lineage: Eukaryota > Metazoa > Mollusca > Bivalvia > Ostreida > Ostreidae > Saccostrea > Saccostrea echinata. The sequence continues at coordinate 18,151,988 of NW_026889779.1, forward strand.
GTGAAACACATTTACATGTATTTGATTGAACCTTCACCCTCCCCACAATCCCCCCTACCTACCCCCCCCCCCCCCACCACCACATACACTGTTCACTTTGTCACGAAGCCAACCGAGCATCCGTAAGTCAGATTACAAGTACGAGAAATTGCATAGCACTATTTATTGCATCCAAAGTTATTAGTAAAACAGCAGCGAATGTAGAGATTGATGGAACATTCGCTTCTGACGTTGTAAAATTTTTCAGCATTATCAATTCATTCCAAAATTCCGAGTTATTATAAATATGAAATAGAGGGAGAAAAAAACTTCGTTTTTTCAACGCTTTCTTTACATCATTTCGGATTGGTAATTTATTAAAACACCCTTTTTTATTTAATATTAATAAAGTGGATTGTGGGGAAAATAGTATTGATAAGCGTATACTTATTCGGCCTCTTTTATAACGAAGTACCTTGCACATAATAATTCGCAATAAATGAACTTGAAAAGGACATGTATATGCTTCACAACCTCCAGACGAAAACAGTTGCACTTTTTAAAAAGATAATATGATATATAAACGTAGATAACACCTATGCAAAATATAGATAAGTTTTCAAGATAATCAAGCCATTACTCTGCTGAAAATGAATTCTTATAAAATAAACATTGTTTCTATGGTAGCATATTTCTGCCCCCTATTAGCAAGTTATTTTTTTATAGATTATGTCAACATGCAAGATAATGATGTCAACATGTAACATAAATATGTCAACATGCAATATAAATATGTCAACATGCAACATTAATATTATCAACTAAAAATTTGGAAAATTTCCGAAATGAAATATTCACATATCGACCACATGTGACTTCCAACATGCTAGATGCAACTTATTTATGTAAATATCAAATTTATGTTAATATGCGAAATAAATATGTTAACATGCAACATATATACTAGTATGTCAACATGCAACTCATTTATGTTGACATGCAATTTATCTACGCTGACATGCAAGATAATCATGTCGACATGCAACTTATTTTTGTTGAAATGCAAGATATATTGGCGTGGTATACATTTTTTATCCTAATAAAACTTTTGAGTAAAAGTAGAAATGATTTTGGTTCAAAATTTGCGGAAATGTCCATTAGCATACGTTCCGCAATTTAATCTTTCCGATAATTTCAACCCGGTTTATTAAATCATAGATGTGTTGAAAATACTCAAACAACAACATTTAAGTCCTAAAGAAATATTTTAGAGCACCATCATCATTACAAAAGAATAACAACTGAATTTGAACTTACGTGAAAAAAATATTTTAAAAGTATATGAAAAACGATGTTTTTAAGGACCGTTGGGTACAAAATTGGTTTTTGAACAAACATAGTTGTTCTTGCACAAAATTTATATCCGAGGCTGCTATATTAGTAACTTATATGCAAATATATACATATTGTACATTTTATGATGTAGGTCACGCCGGTTACACCAGCAGTAGACCGGTCACACCCGCTATGAGTATAGATAAGGTAGACGGAACTATCAGTAGTCAAATTCAGTATAAAAACAAACGTCTAGCAATTGGTTTGAAAAAATTGAAACATGTCAGCCAAAATACGACCCAATTTTGATAGGTTTGCTAACAAGATCATTATAATGTTCATAGAATTTACGAAATGCCGACTTTAAACGTGATTGTTGAAACCCTGTAACATCAACTTATCAGTAAGTAGCATGCCTCGCTTTAAGATTTGATCGTACTCAGAACAAGCTTTGAGTGATGAGTAAGTTGGGAGACATAAACACCATAAGAAGGAGATAGTAGAATATTACTACATAAATAAAGTTGACGATGGAAAAGCTGAAGTCATCTCTTTCGTCATAGAAATTAGTTGTTAACACATCTTAATATGAAACAGATGTGGCAGACTCTATGGTGTCTTTTTCTCACATAGGCGTCGGAAGCAAATTGAAAATGGGGGGGGGGGGGGGGGGGGGTAATTGAAAGGGGGGCTAAACAAACAAAAAAAAAAAGTTTGGAGACTAAGCCCCAATTTTCAATGCCTATACCATGTCTATCTTATGCCCCCCTTCCCCCGGTTCCGACGCCTATATTTCAAGTTTACTGGGATATATTGAATAGATACATGAATGAAAATAACTCTTGTCAATTGATAAAACATCGTCGGTATATCTGAATGCTAGTGGTCTACTGCGCTAGCAACTACCTTAGTCTTTTTTGGCAGGAATGCGCATGCTCGATTTCACGATTTCACGATTTCAGGATATTCTGGGAAAACATACATAATGTCAATTTCGAGTAAATCATCGACATCTGAAATCGAATTGAAGGCCACAGCAAACGTTTTCCTCTTCTCATATAGAATTTTTTAAATAAATTCTCCTTCATAGGTATATAAAAACAGGCTAACAGGTGTGTATTTCTATCGCTATTAGTATGAACGCTATCTACATGCAGAATCTACAATATATATGAAATAAACTGATCATTGCAATCTTAAACCTGAAAACTTTTTTAGTAAAAGGTCTGTCTTTTAAAACTGACGCAAGAATTCCATTGGATACCCAATAGTGCTAAACACCCTAGATCTGCCAAACAACATCACACTTATAGTACCAAGAATGTTATGCATATTGTCAGTTGTTATATTTCTTTATGGAACATGGCTATGAATTATATTAATTGGAGTGTTACTTTTTTCTGTTCAAAAAAATTTTTACTGTTACATGTAGCATTCATACGAAAACTACGTGTACAAAGGTTTGTTAAAATCTTTAAAGTCCCTGATTTTTCCCTAATAATAAAAGTGGATCATAATTTTCTCATATTCTGTCACAAATTTACATCTAAAAATTCCCTAATTGCTCTTCATGGACAAAATAAATCATTTTCAGGCAATTAGATTTTTAAGTTTGGCATCACTCAATCAATGTACATAGAAAATGCAATCACTTATTCCCTGTTTCAAACCAATTAGCTTGTGCTAATGTACACAAGGGAATCTGAGTGAAAAAAAACTAAGTCCAATTTGATTGACCGTTCACGGTAGCTCAGTCGGTAGAGCGCTCGCTTCGTGATCGGGAGGTCGTGAGTTCGAATCTCGGCCGCGACTGACCTAAGTCGATCAAAAAATGGGTAGCAACTGTTCCTTCGCCATGCGCTCGGCACTTTGAAGTGAAAGTTGCGGGTCCTTCGGATGAGACCTTAAAAACCGAGGCCCCGTGTCACGGCAGGCGTTGGCATGATAAAGATCCCTCACTCTTCAATGGCCCTGAGTGCCGAGCAAAGGTCAAAATTTGAAGCCCTTCACCGGTATATGGTGACGTCTCTAAATGAGTGAAAAATTCTCGAATGGGACGTAAAACAACATACAATCAATCAATCAATCAATCCAATTTGATTGAACATTTTGAGATTTCTTAAGAATTTCAGAAGAATTTCATGAAATCTTTCATGCACCCTTACTTGGCATTGGCAAAGTGATGAAGATGGCACTGAGCATTCAATAATCCCTGTACATTATCAAAATATCTCATCCAACATCATATGTCACATTGCGATAACAAGTAAATAGCTGCCATTTCCCTTGTTAAGGCCTGTACACTTAGTGCATTTCAAATCATCCCCAAAATGCATGAAAATCTTATGGCTATGAAATGAATATGATGATTTTAAAGTCATAAAGTCCCTGAATTTTCCCTAATAATAAAAGTGGATCATCAATTTCTCATATTCTGTCACAAATTTACATCTAAAAATTATCTAATTGCTCTTCATGGACAAAATAAATCATTTTCAGGCAATTGGATTTTTAAGTTTGGCATCACTCAATCAATGTATATAGAAAATGCAATCACTTATTCCCTGTTTCAAATCAATTAGCTTGTGCTCATTTACACAAGGGAAATTGAGTGAAAAAAACTTCAGATTTCTTAAGAATTTCAGAAGAATTTCATGAAATCTTTCATGCACCCTTACTTGGCATTGGCAAAGTGATGAAGATGGCACTAAACATTCAATAATCACTGTACATTATCAAAATATATCATCCAACATCATATGTCACATTGCGATAACAAGTAAATAGCTGCCATTTCCCTTGTTAAGGCCTGTACACTTAGTGCATTTCAAATCATTCCCAAAATGCATGAAAATCTTATGGCTATGAAAGGAATATGATGATTTTAAAGTCATAAAGTCCCTGATTTTTCCCTAATAATAAAAGTGGATCATCAATTTCTCATATTCTGTCACAAATTTACATCTAAAAATTCCCTTATTGCTCTTCATGGACAAAATAAATCATTTTCAGGCAATTGGATTTTTAAGTTTGGCAACACTCAATCAATGTACATAGAAAATGCAATCACTTATTCCCTGTTTCAAACCAATTAGCTTGTGCTCATTTACACAAGGGAATTTGAGTGAAAAAAAACTAAGTCCAATTTGATTGAACATTTTCAGATTTCTTAAGAATTTCAGAAGAATTTCATGAAATCTTTCATGCACCCTTACTTGGCATTGGCAAAGTGATGAAGATGGCACTAAACATTCAATAATCACTGTACATTATCAAAATATATCATCCAACATCATATGTCACATTGCGATAACAAGTAAATAGCTGCCATTTCCCTTGTTAAGGCCTGTACACTTAGTGCATTTCAAATCATTCCCAAAATGCATGAAAATCTTATGGCTATGAAAGGAATATGATGATTTTCAAGTCATAAAGTCCTTGATTTTTCCCTAATAATAAAAGTGGATCATCAATTTCTCATATTCTGTCACAAATTTACATCTAAAAATTCCCTTATTGCTCTTCATGGACAAAATAAATCATTTTCAGGCAATTGGATTTTTAAGTTTGGCAACACTCAATCAATGTACATAGAAAATGCAATCACTTATTCCCTGTTTCAAACCAATAAGCTTGTGCTCATGTACACAAGGGAATTTGAGTGAAAAAAACTAAGTCCAATTTGATTGAACATTTTCAGATTTCTTAAGAATTTCAGAAGAATTTCATGAAATCTTTCATGCACCCTTACTTGGCATTGGCAAAGTGATGAAGATGACACTAAACATTCAATAATCCCTGTACATTATCAAAATATATCATCCAACATCATATGTCACATTGCGATAACAAGTAAATAGCTGCCATTTCCCTTGTTAAGGCCTGTACACTTAGTGCATTTCAAATCATTCCCAAAATGCATGAAAATCTTATGGCTATGAAAGGAATATGATGATTTTCAAGTCATAAAGTCCCTGATTTTTCCTCAATAATAAAAGTGGATCATCAATTTCTCATATTCTGTCACAAATTTACATCTAAAAATTCCCTAATTGCTCTTCATGGACAAAATAAATCATTTTCAGGCAATTGGATTTTTAAGTTTGGCATCACTCAATCAATGTTTATAGAAAATGCAATCACTTATTCCCTGTTTCAAACCAATTAGCTTGTGCTCATGTACACAAGGGAATTTGAGTGAAAAAAACTAAGTCCAATTTGATTGAACATTTTCAGATTTCTTAAGAATTTCAGAAGAATTTCATGAAATCTTTCATGCACCCTTACTTGGCATTGGCAAAGTGATGAAGATGACACTAAACATTCAATAATCCCTGTACATTATCAAAATATATCATCCAACATCATATGTCACATTGCAATAACAAGTAAATAGCTGCCATTTCCCTTGTTAAGGCCTGTACACTTAGTGGATTTCAAATCATTCCCAAAATGCATGAAAATCTTATGGCTATGAAAGGAATATGATGATTTTAAAGTCATAAAGTCCCTGATTTTTCCCTAATAATAAAAGTGGATCATCAATTTCTCATATTCTGTCACAAATTTACATCTAAAAATTCCCTAATTGCTCTTCATGGACAAAATAAATCATTTTCAGGCAATTGGATTTTTAAGTTTGGCATCACTCAATCAATGTATATAGAAAATGCAATCACTTATTCCCTGTTTCAAATCAATTAGCTTGTGCTCATTTACACAAGGGAAATTGAGTGAAAAAAACTTCAGATTTCTTAAGAATTTCAGAAGAATTTCATGAAATCTTTCATGCACCCTTACTTGGCATTGGCAAAGTGATGAAGATGGCACTAAACATTCAATAATCACTGTACATTATCAAAATATATCATCCAACATCATATGTCACATTGCGATAACAAGTAAATAGCTGCCATTTCCCTTGTTAAGGCCTGTACACTTAGTGCATTTCAAATCATTCCCAAAATGCATGAAAATCTTATGGCTATGAAAGGAATATGATGATTTTAAAGTCATAAAGTCCCTGATTTTTCCCTAATAATAAAAGTGGATCATCAATTTCTCATATTCTGTCACAAATTTACATCTAAAAATTCCCTTATTGCTCTTCATGGACAAAATAAATCATTTTCAGGCAATTGGATTTTTAAGTTTGGCAACACTCAATCAATGTACATAGAAAATGCAATCACTTATTCCCTGTTTCAAACCAATTAGCTTGTGCTCATTTACACAAGGGAATTTGAGTGAAAAAAAACTAAGTCCAATTTGATTGAACATTTTCAGATTTCTTAAGAATTTCAGAAGAATTTCATGAAATCTTTCATGCACCCTTACTTGGCATTGGCAAAGTGATGAAGATGGCACTAAACATTCAATAATCACTGTACATTATCAAAATATATCATCCAACATCATATGTCACATTGCGATAACAAGTAAATAGCTGCCATTTCCCTTGTTAAGGCCTGTACACTTAGTGCATTTCAAATCATTCCCAAAATGCATGAAAATCTTATGGCTATGAAAGGAATATGATGATTTTCAAGTCATAAAGTCCTTGATTTTTCCCTAATAATAAAAGTGGATCATCAATTTCTCATATTCTGTCACAAATTTACATCTAAAAATTCCCTTATTGCTCTTCATGGACAAAATAAATCATTTTCAGGCAATTGGATTTTTAAGTTTGGCAACACTCAATCAATGTACATAGAAAATGCAATCACTTATTCCCTGTTTCAAACCAATAAGCTTGTGCTCATGTACACAAGGGAATTTGAGTGAAAAAAACTAAGTCCAATTTGATTGAACATTTTCAGATTTCTTAAGAATTTCAGAAGAATTTCATGAAATCTTTCATGCACCCTTACTTGGCATTGGCAAAGTGATGAAGATGACACTAAACATTCAATAATCCCTGTACATTATCAAAATATATCATCCAACATCATATGTCACATTGCGATAACAAGTAAATAGCTGCCATTTCCCTTGTTAAGGCCTGTACACTTAGTGCATTTCAAATCATTCCCAAAATGCATGAAAATCTTATGGCTATGAAAGGAATATGATGATTTTCAAGTCATAAAGTCCCTGATTTTTCCTCAATAATAAAAGTGGATCATCAATTTCTCATATTCTGTCACAAATTTACATCTAAAAATTCCCTAATTGCTCTTCATGGACAAAATAAATCATTTTCAGGCAATTGGATTTTTAAGTTTGGCATCACTCAATCAATGTTTATAGAAAATGCAATCACTTATTCCCTGTTTCAAACCAATTAGCTTGTGCTCATGTACACAAGGGAATTTGAGTGAAAAAAACTAAGTCCAATTTGATTGAACATTTTCAGATTTCTTAAGAATTTCAGAAGAATTTCATGAAATCTTTCATGCACCCTTACTTGGCATTGGCAAAGTGATGAAGATGACACTAAACATTCAATAATCCCTGTACATTATCAAAATATATCATCCAACATCATATGTCACATTGCAATAACAAGTAAATAGCTGCCATTTCCCTTGTTAAGGCCTGTACACTTAGTGCATTTCAAATCATTCCCAAAATGCATGAAAATCTTATGGCTATGAAAGGAATATGATGATTTTAAAGTCATAAAGTCCCTGATTTTTCCCTAATAATAAAAGTGGATCATCAATTTCTCATATTCTGTCACAAATTTACATCTAAAAATTCCCTAATTGCTCTTCATGGACAAAATAAATCATTTTCAGGCAATTGGATTTTTAAGTTTGGCAACACTCAATCAATGTACATAGAAAATGCAATCACTTATTCCCTGTTTCAAACCAATTAGCTTGTGCTCATTTACACAAGGGAATTTGAGTGAAAAAAAACTAAGTCCAATTTGATTGAACATTTTCAGATTTCTTAAGAATTTCAGAAGAATTTCATGAAATCTTTCATGCACCCTTACTTGGCATTGGCAAAGTGATGAAGATGACACTAAACATTCAATAATCCCTGTACATTATCAAAATATATCATCCAACATCATATGTCACATTGCGATAACAAGTAAATAGCTGCCATTTCCCTTGTTAAGGCCTGTACACTTAGTGCATTTCAAATCATTCCCAAAATGCATGAAAATCTTATGGCTATGAAAGGAATATGATGATTTTAAAGTCATAAAGTCCCTGATTTTTCCTCAATAATAAAAGTGGATCATCAATTTCTCATATTCTGTCACAAATTTACATCTAAAAATTCCCTTATTGCTCTTCATGGACAAAATAAATCATTTTCAGGCAATTGGATTTTTAAGTTTGGCAACACTCAATCAATGTACATAGAAAATGCAATCACTTATTCCCTGTTTCAAACCAATTAGCTTGTGCTCATTTACACAAGGGAATTTGAGTGAAAAAAACTAAGTCCAATTTGATTGAACATTTTCAGATTTCTTAAGAATTTCAGAAGAATTTCATGAAATCTTTCATGCACCCTTACTTGGCATTGGCAAAGTGATGAAGATGACACTAAACATTCAATAATCCCTGTACATTATCAAAATATATCATCCAACATCATATGTCACATTGCGATAACAAGTAAATAGCTGCCATTTCCCTTGTTAAGGCCTGTACACTTAGTGCATTTCAAATCATTCCCAAAATGCATGAAAATCTTATGGCTATGAAAGGAATATGATGATTTTCAAGTCATAAAGTCCCTGATTTTTCCTCAATAATAAAAGTGGATCATCAATTTCTCATATTCTGTCACAAATTTACATCTAAAAATTCCCTTATTGCTCTTCATGGACAAAATAAATCATTTTCAGGCAATTGGATTTTTAAGTTTGGCAACACTCAATCAATGTACATAGAAAATGCAATCACTTATTCCCTGTTTCAAACCAATTAGCTTGTGCTCATGTACACAAGGGAATTTGAGTGAAAAAAACTAAGTCCAATTTGATTGAACATTTTCAGATTTCTTAAGAATTTCAGAAGAATTTCATGAAATCTTTCATGCACCCTTACTTGGCATTGGCAAAGTGATGAAGATGACACTAAACATTCAATAATCCCTGTACATTATCAAAATATATCATCCAACATCATATGTCACATTGCGATAACAAGTAAATAGCTGCCATTTCCCTTGTTAAGGCCTGTACACTTAGTGCATTTCAAATCATTCCCAAAATGCATGAAAATCTTATGGCTATGAAAGGAATATGATGATTTTCAAGTCATAAAGTCCCTGATTTTTCCTCAATAATAAAAGTGGATCATCAATTTCTCATATTCTGTCACAAATTTACATCTAAAAATTCCCTTATTGCTCTTCATGGACAAAATGAATCATTTTCAGGCAATTGGATTTTTAAGTTTGGCATCACTCAATCAATGTTTATAGAAAATGCAATCACTTATTCCCTGTTTCAAACCAATTAGCTTGTGCTCATGTACACAAGGGAATTTGAGTGAAAAAAACTAAGTCCAATTTGATTGAACATTTTCAGATTTCTTAAGAATTTCAGAAGAATTTCATGAAATCTTTCATGCACCCTTACTTGGCATTGGCAAAGTGATGAAGATGGCACTAAACATTCAATAATCACTGTACATTATCAAAATATATCATCCAACATCATATGTCACATTGCGATAACAAGTAAATAGCTGCCATTTCCCTTGTTAAGGCCTGTACACTTAGTGCGTTTCAAATCATTCCCAAAATGCATGAAAATCTTATGGCTATGAAATGAATATGATGATTTTAAAGTCATAAAGTCCCTGATTTTTCCCTAATAATAAAAGTGGATCATCAATTTCTCATATTCTGTCACAAATTTACATCTAAAAATTCCCTTATTGCTCTTCATGGACAAAATAAATCATTTTCAGGCAATTGGATTTTTAAGTTTGGCAACACTCAATCAATGTACATAGAAAATGCAATCACTTATTCCCTGTTTCAAACCAATTAGCTTGTGCTCATTTACACAAGGGAATTTGAGTGAAAAAAAACTAAGTCCAATTTGATTGAACATTTTCAGATTTCTTAAGAATTTCAGAAGAATTTCATGAAATCTTTCATGCACCCTTACTTGGCATTGGCAAATTGATGAAGATGGCACTAAACATTCAATAATCCCTGTACATTATCAAAATATATCATCCAACATCATATGTCACATTGCGATAACAAGTAAATAGCTGCCATTTCCCTTGTTAAGGCCTGTACACTTAGTGCATTTCAAATCATTCCCAAAATGCATGAAAATCTTATGGCTATGAAATGAATATGATGATTTTCAAGTCATAAAGTCCCTGATTTTTCCTCAATAATAAAAGTGGATCATCAATTTCTCATATTCTGTCACAAATTTACATCTAAAAATTCCCTTATTGCTCTTCATGGACAAAATAAATCATTTTCAGGCAATTGGATTTTTAAGTTTGGCAACACTCAATCAATGTACATAGAAAATGCAATCACTTATTCCCTGTTTCAAACCAATTAGCTTGTGCTCATTTACACAAGGGAATTTGAGTGAAAAAAAACTAAGTCCAATTTGATTGAACATTTTCAGATTTCTTAAGAATTTCAGAAGAATTTCATGAAATCTTTCATGCACCCTTACTTGGCATTGGCAAAGTGATGAAGATGACACTAAACATTCAATAATCCCTGTACATTATCAAAATATATCATCCAACATCATATGTCACATTGCGATAACAAGTAAATAGCTGCCATTTCCCTTGTTAAGGCCTGTACACTTAGTGCATTTCAAATCATTCCCAAAATGCATGAAAATCTTATGGCTATGAAAGGAATATGATGATTTTCAAGTCATAAAGTCCCTGATTTTTCCTCAATAATAAAAGTGGATCATCAATTTCTCATATTCTGTCACAAATTTACATCTAAAAATTCCCTTTTTGCTCTTCATGGACAAAATAAATCATTTTCAGGCAATTGGATTTTTAAGTTTGGCAACACTCAATCAATGTACATAGAAAATGCAATCACTTATTCCCTGTTTCAAACCAATTAGCTTGTGCTCATTTACACAAGGGAATTTGAGTGAAAAAAACTAAGTCCAATTTGATTGAACATTTTCAGATTTCTTAAGAATTTCAGAAGAATTTCATGAAATCTTTCATGCACCCTTACTTGGCATTGGCAAAGTGATGAAGATGACACTAAACATTCAATAATCCCTGTACATTATCAAAATATATCATCCAACATCATATGTCACATTGCGATAACAAGTAAATAGCTGCCATTTCCCTTGTTAAGGCCTGTACACTTAGTGCATTTCAAATCATTCCCAAAATGCATGAAAATCTTATGGCTATGAAAGGAATATGATGATTTTCAAGTCATAAAGTCCCTGATTTTTCCTCAATAATAAAAGTGGATCATCAATTTCTCATATTCTGTCACAAATTTACATCTAAAAATTCCCTTTTTGCTCTTCATGGACGAAATAAATCATTTTCAGGCAATTGGATTTTTAAGTTTGGCAACACTCAATCAATGTTTATAGAAAATGCAATCACTTATTCCCTGTTTCAAACTAATTAGCTTGTGCTCATGTACACAAGGGAATTTGAGTGAAAAAAACTAAGTCCAATTTGATTGAACATTTTCAGATTTCTTAAGAATTTCAGAAGAATTTCATGAAATCTTTCATGCACCCTTACTTGGCATTGGCAAATTGATGAAGATGGCACTAAACATTCAATAATCCCTGTACATTATCAAAATATATCATCCAACATCATATGTCACATTGCGATAACAAGTAAATAGCTGCCATTTCCCTTGTTAAGGCCTGTACACTTAGTGCATTTCAAATCATTCCCAAAATGCATGAAAATCTTATGGCTATGAAAGGAATATGATGATTTTCAAGTCATAAAGTCCCTGATTTTTCCCTAATAATAAAAGTGGATCATCAATTTCTCATATTCTGTCACAAATTTACATCTAAAAATTCCCTTATTGCTCTTCATGGACAAAATAAATCATTTTCAGGCAATTGGATTTTTAAGTTTGGCAACACTCAATCAATGTACATAGAAAATGCAATCACTTATTCCCTGTTTCAAACCAATTAGCTTGTGCTCATTTACACAAGGGAATTTGAGTGAAAAAAAACTAAGTCCAATTTGATTGAACATTTTCAGATTTCTTAAGAATTTCAGAAGAATTTCATGAAATCTTTCATGCACCCTTACTTGGCATTGGCAAATTGATGAAGATGGCACTAAACATTCAATAATCACTGTACATTATCAAAATATATCATCCAACATCATATGTCACATTGCGATAACAAGTAAATAGCTGCCATTTCCCTTGTTAAGGCCTGTACACTTAGTGCATTTCAAATCATTCCCAAAATGCATGAAAATCTTATGGCTATGAAAGGAATATGATGATTTTCAAGTCATAAAGTCCCTGATTTTTCCCTAATAATAAAAGTGGATCATCAATTTCTCATATTCTGTCACAAATTTACATCTAAAAATTCCCTTATTGCTCTTCATGGACAAAATAAATCATTTTCAGGCAATTGGATTTTTAAGTTTGGCAACACTCAATCAATGTACATAGAAAATGCAATCACTTATTCCCTGTTTCAAACCAATTAGCTTGTGCTCATTTACACAAGGGAATTTGAGTGAAAAAAAACTAAGTCCAATTTGATTGAACATTTTCAGATTTCTTAAGAATTTCAGAAGAATTTCATGAAATCTTTCATGCACCCTTACTTGGCATTGGCAAAGTGATGAAGATGACACTAAACATTCAATAATCCCTGTACATTATCAAAATATATCATCCAACATCATATGTCACATTGCGATAACAAGTAAATAGCTGCCATTTCCCTTGTTAAGGCCTGTACACTTAGTGCATTTCAAATCATTCCCAAAATGCATGAAAATCTTATGGCTATGAAATGAATATGATGATTTTCAAGTCATAAAGTCCCTGATTTTTCCCTAATAATAAAAGTGGATCATCAATTTCTCATATTCTGTCACAAATTTACATCTAAAAATTCCCTTATTGCTCTTCATGGACAAAATAAATCATTTTCAGGCAATTGGATTTTTAAGTTTGGCAACACTCAGTCAATGTACATAGAAAATGCAATCACTTATTCCCTGTTTCAAACCAATTAGCTTGTGCTCATGTACACAAGGGAATTTGAGTGAAAAAAACTAAGTCCAATTTGATTGAACATTTTCAGATTTCTTAAGAATTTCAGAAGAATTTCATGAAATCTTTCATGCACCCTTACTTGGCATTGGCAAAGTGATGAAGATGACACTAAACATTCAATAATCCCTGTACATTATCAAAATATATCATCCAACATCATATGTCACATTGCGATAACAAGTAAATAGCTGCCATTTCCCTTGTTAAGGCCTGTACACTTAGTGCATTTCAAATCATTCCCAAAATGCATGAAAATCTTATGGCTATGAAAGGAATATGATGATTTTCAAGTCATAAAGTCCCTGATTTTTCCTCAATAATAAAAGTGGATCATCAATTTCTCATATTCTGTCACAAATTTACATCTAAAAATTCCCTTATTGCTCTTCATGGACAAAATAAATCATTTTCAGGCAATTGGATTTTTAAGTTTGGCAACACTCAATCAATGTACATAGAAAATGCAATCACTTATTCCCTGTTTCAAACCAATTAGCTTGTGCTCATTTACACAAGGGAATTTGAGTGAAAAAAAACTAAGTCCAATTTGATTGAACATTTTCAGATTTCTTAAGAATTTCAGAAGAATTTCATGAAATCTTTCATGCACCCTTACTTGGCATTGGCAAAGTGATGAAGATGACACTAAACATTCAATAATCCCTGTACATTATCAAAATATATCATCCAACATCATATGTCACATTGCGATAACAAGTAAATAGCTGCCATTTCCGTTGTTAAGGCCTGTACACTTAGTGCATTTCAAATCATTCCCAAAATGCATGAAAATCTTATGGCTATGAAAGGAATATGATGATTTTCAAGTCATAAAGTCCCTGATTTTTCCTCAATAATAAAAGTGGATCATCAATTTCTCATATTCTGTCACAAATTTACATCTAAAAATTCCCTAATTGCTCTTCATGGACAAAATAAATCATTTTCAGGCAATTGGATTTTTAAGTTTGGCAACACTCAATCAATGTACATAGAAAATGCAATCACTTATTCCCTGTTTCAAACCAATTAGCTTGTGCTCATTTACACAAGGGAATTTGAGTGAAAAAAAATAAGTCCAATTTGATTGAACATTTTCAGATTTCTTAAGAATTTCAGAAGAATTTCATGAAATCTTTCATGCACCCTTACTTGGCATTGGCAAAGTGATGAAGATGACACTAAACATTCAATAATCCCTGTACATTATCAAAATATATCATCCAACATCATATGTCACATTGCGATAACAAGTAAATAGCTGCCATTTCCCTTGTTAAGGCCTGTACACTTAGTGCATTTCAAATCATTCCCAAAATGCATGAAAATCTTATGGCTATGAAAGGAATATGATGATTTTCAAGTCATAAAGTCCCTGATTTTTCCTCAATAATAAAAGTGGATCATCAATTTCTCATATTCTGTCACAAATTTACATCTAAAAATTCCCTTATTGCTCTTCATGGACAAAATAAATCATTTTCAGGCAATTGGATTTTTAAGTTTGGCAACACTCAATCAATGTACATAGAAAATGCAATCACTTATTCCCTGTTTCAAACCAATTAGCTTGTGCTCATTTACACAAGGGAATTTGAGTGAAAAAAAACTAAGTCCAATTTGATTGAACATTTTCAGATTTCTTAAGAATTTCAGAAGAATTTCATGAAATCTTTCATGCACCCTTACTTGGCATTGGCAAATTGATGAAGATGGCACTAAACATTCAATAATCACTGTACATTATCAAAATATATCATCCAACATCATATGTCACATTGCGATAACAAGTAAATAGCTGCCATTTCCCTTGTTAAGGCCTGTACACTTAGTGCATTTCAAATCATTCCCAAAATGCATGAAAATCTTATGGCTATGAAATGAATATGATGATTTTCAAGTCATAAAGTCCCTGATTTTTCCTCAATAATAAAAGTGGATCATCAATTTCTCATATTCTGTCACAAATTTACATCTAAAAATTCCCTAATTGCTCTTCATGGACAAAATAAATCATTTTCAGGCAATTGGATTTTTAAGTTTGGCATCACTCAATCAATGTTTATAGAAAATGCAATCACTTATTCCCTGTTTCAAACCAATTAGCTTGTGCTCATGTATGTACACAAGGGAATTTGAAAAAACTAAGTCCAATTTGATTGAACATTTTCAGATTTCTTAAGAATTTCAGAAGAATTTCATGAAATCTTTCATGCACCCTTACTTGGCATTGGCAAAGTTATGAAGAAGACACTAAACATTCAATAATCACTGTACATCATCAAAATTATTCTGGGAATTACTTTTATAAATTTCCACACGAGCATAATTTAAATGCTCACAAACATGGAATAATACATCTGTGACTTATATATCTGCAAAAGTCAATATTAAAAACTAAATATCCTTTTCTGTTTCACATTTCTTATCTACTTTCCAATAATGTCCAATCCTAAAATTTGACAACTTCTGCTTGCAAAAGTGTCTGTGACATCATTTGATCTGGAGTTAGAGGATCTTTACATATATGCTTTTGTTTGCAAAATGTCTTTTATCCCTCACTGGTATACTTCACTTCACCTTTTTTTTTGTTGTGATTTGTTGTTGTTGTTTATATTGAAGATTACCCGTATTCAACGAAATGTTGAAATGTTTTAGAAAGTTATAAGCCTCAAACTGACCATGTCAGATTAGGCTCTCCTCAGCGCTAACGTGCCTCGGCGGACCGTCTAATATCTGACATAATGGACAGTTTTCGGCTCATGAACATTACATACTTCCCTCTTTAACCATGAACCATGTACCCTGACCATGCTGACAAAAGGAATCGACCGCTTCGTATTTCCATAATATTTAATATTCAGGAGCAGAACAGTTTAGTCCGAAAATAATTAAGAAAAAATACTATAAGGAATGAATAAGTTGTCAAACCTTTCAAATCGAGTACATGTAAGTCTCGTTATTAAAAATGCGTCTTTATGCATGTATACATGTACAATTTATTTTAGAGCACAGCTCGAAAAACGAACTTCACCTAGGCAACAAATGAAATATTTATACATTTCGTGATCTTCATAGCTGAAATGGTATTGTGAAAAATATGACGCCGCAGCGTTTATGTGTGCACGAAATTATAAGAGTACGCATTATATGCATATATTTACGTTTCCAACTGATTTTTCTGTGATAATTCTTTGAATGTTAAGCGCAGACCTGTAGTACGCGGGGAGGGGGAAGGACACTTTTTTTTAGAATAATCTTTTGCTGTAGTTATAATAAGTAAGTTCTGATTTGGATGCCGTTTACGCCCCCCCCCCCTCCCCCCTTGTCAACGTTATTGGAGGTTGCCCTCTCCTTTTCAAAACCTTTGCTACGGGCCAGAAGTGTATTAATTTCTCTACATTTTCAGCTGGGTGTAAATTTCGCCAAATGAAAGCTCAAATTCTTTTATGCATGTTAATTTCTCCTACTGTCATTGTCTATGATATTAGTGGGCGGTTACTATGGAAATTAAAATTAAATTTTGTGTATTTTAATTCTATTTGATAGCATAGATACATTTCTATTTCACATATAATTGTAAATATAAGGAATCACATTATAGTTTGTTGGGTATATCAGGGACATCAACAATTGTTGGAAACATTGAGTAATTTATGCATAACGGGCTTCGCCAGTTATGCAAATTATCCCACGTTCCAACTATCTTTTAATGCCCAGGAATACCCAACAAACTAAACACAGATTCCTTAAATATACTTACATATTGTAAAAAAAAAAGGGGGGGGGTCCAATAAAAGGAGTGTATCATGTCATTTATTTTACATTTACTGAGTGGAGGTAAATACAAAATTTATTTTTTGAACTTTACATTATGATAAGTGTCTTCCGTACGAATTTAGTTGATTAAAATACACAGTATATAAAGGTAACAAAGACTTCGAACTGTGAACCCTCTCAATTCGTCAAAATAAGTCTCAGTTTAGATCTTCATCTAAATACTATTCATGACAAATCGATGACTAAACACTAACAGAAAAAATTGTCTTGCAGTAACACGCACATTACATTACCAAATGTGCATGTATATATATATTGTCTGTTTTCTTCGTTTAGAAACTTTAATAACTGACAGAAATTAAAAAAAAAAATTAAGGTTTTATACACAAAATATAACCTTGGTCCTCTATTGTAAACTACATGTAAGGATGAGATCCTAATCTACACAGAGATAGCGACATCAGAACTCTAACTCTGACTGGAACCTCTTGCGTCTTTGTAATTTTGTAATTTTATTTTTACTCATCTGAGATTGCATATAGCGAAGTAACCAAGAGGACGAATACTTTGAACTTTTTAAAAAGAGAAATAGAGCATGTAATGTACATTTACGTTGAGAAAATTAGTTTAGATGCAACCTCTACATCTGCCGATATTAACTCCTTTTGTAATTTTTTCAAGAAAAACGGGAATTATATCCTTATTTATAAATGATAATCACATAGGTCTATCTATTAAAAAAGAGTTTTAAGATACATATAAATTTCTCGTGTTATCAATAACTTAATTTTAATGTAGTGTGTGTGTGTGGGGGGGGGGGTGTAATTTAAGTGCAATTGGACAAGCTGCATAAATGATAATTAAATTCTTACAGAAATTGGTCTTCATTTTTACTTGTCTAACATATAAGAACCATTATGCATTATCTTCTACAAAAGAGGCAACATGGCTTCTATTCTTAACCCCGGTTTCCATGTAAATTTAATGCAGGTTCCAGATACTGTCTACAAAATTATCTTCTGTAAAATGCATAGCTTTTCACAATGCATGTATATGTTCCCATTAATTCAAATTAGAAACTCATCACTTTGGGTCAAAGTACAACTTTTCAAGATACAGTCACTGCCCCGTTTTGGAGAGTATAACTTCAGTTTGTACATTCAAATGTTACAATCAGCCACATCCAAATCCTTCTTTCCGAAAAACGATATAAATAATGAGTACTACATGTACGTACTGAAAAAAAAACGTGTGAGACATTTTGTAAAATAGGTCCTATGGAAGCATAAATATTTTTATAAGTTTTTTTATCTTATACTTTTCTCTATCATCTTTTGTAGTTCCACACTTGCCCCTGGGCTTTTGATTTGAACAAACTTGAATGTACACTCCACAAAGAGATTGACAATTTGTAACTCCCGGCCCTTATATTTCGAAAATATATTGTTTTTAAAATTCCTTCTACCTTTCTTTATAGTTATTATATTTCTTTGTTAGGAAATTAAAAATGACAGAAAAAGATATACAAATCTTAACCGATATAAGACAATATTCTAGTGTCCTCTACCACATTTAGATTTTTTTCCTTCAAATTGAAAAAAAAAATGGTACAGGAGAAAAGTATGAAGTACATACTTTCTTGACACTCCTATCTATATTTTTACCTAGAAAACATTAACAAACTTGATACAATATTTCCATGTCTCTTAATAATGATGAGAAAAAAGACCAAGAATCAGACATAGTTAACAAATACCCCCAAATCGCTATTCTGTAGCAAGGAAGTGGTATATATCAAAATATAATGACGAAACATTCATTAAAAAATTTACGATAATCATTATAAACATAGTAAACCACATTCGCAATTCTGTATTAAGTTTTGATTTATTCCATCAATTAAAATGAAAGATAATACACTGTATCATTATAATAATCACATGTAGGGGAGCACCTGTTCTTGTATTTATAAGTAGCTATTATAATATTCTTAAGGCTGCGTACGAAATAATACACTATATATGCAATGTAGAAATCGTATCCCCTTACATGCAGACTATTAGAAATCCCAATGTTCTCGATTTATTAACCGAACGATTGAAAAAAAAAAAGCATAGCCAGTATTTCTTCCATGTGCATGATTTGAACGCGTGTCAAAGAGGAAGTAACTTGGAAAAGGTCATTAGGTTCGTGCTCTGGAATGCAATGTAAACAAAACACTAGCAACTTGTTCAGTCAAAGAGAGGTAATCAGCTAATAGCGTTTGTAGGTCAAAGTTGCAAAACTGGAAAATTTTCTATCTCGATGGAATGCATCAATTTCTATGATCTTTATTAAATTTCAATTTGATACACTTGTCAAATCATGCCAATGTGCCTCTATAATTATTTGTTATAACTGACAACATAAAATTATTGAACAGAGATTGATTCTTCTGCAAGATGGTTAGCATGATTGTCTGTATATAGATAAAACATTTCATTACAATGCATGGACTAGAAATATTAAAAAAAAAAAAATCTTATCGCATTCATGTATTAAGTATCTTTTACATGTTGAATTTGCTTTATAATTTCAGAAATTAATAGTTAAAAAAATATAATTTGACAAATCATATTAATCTCTGTATTTTTTAAAAAAAAAAATAAATAAATAAATAAAGAATGAAAATTAGACAGGAAATTATTTTTGAATTGAAAGAAATGCACTATATAATATGATGTTATGTACGATTAATTATTTTGTTGTAGTCAACTAAAATTTTCTAGAAATTTCTTAGAAGTGACATTTTTTTTTGCTGCAATAATTTTATATACCCAGAACTTAATGTAAATAGATAGAGCAGGTGATATTTTCCCTAAATTTAGATCCAGACCAGGACTTGAACCTGGATATTCCATTAGTGATTAATGGTTGCTTTACCAATTAAGCTATCTGGACTTTTGTAAGAAATTACCCTGCTCATGAATAAATCCCTTAATCTCATCTTATTTATTTTTATTCAGTATATTCTTTAAAAAATACAGTTCTTATTCATAACAACATTATTACAATTATATTTATTTATTTAAAAAAAAATTAAAAAATAATTAAATAAGTATTTTTACATTAAACGTCATATTTCTACATTTACTCAACCATTTATTTCAATGTATGATTTTTAAAGACAATTCACTACATATAATATGTTAGATTTTTTTTTAAAAAGTTGAATTAAATATACTCCAACTTTATAAATAAAGTATTTTAGTCATTGCCATTACCTCAGTAAATTTATACATAAAATTGCATTAGAACATCTGTTGAACATGACAGATTTATTGCGGTGTTTTCTCGGACAAAATTAACTGAAGGAATTTATCTTAATTTCAATACTCTGATCACCAAAAAGTTGTTTTTTTTTTTTTTTTTTGTTTGTTGTCTTTTTGTTCTGATTTGTTTTGTTTGTTAGTTGCTTTTTATTTCTCTAGGTTTAAATGACCCATCGTATTTGCTGAAGATGTAACATCGCATTTTGCTTAACTTAAGTAAAAAATTCAAATATACAAAATCAATTGACAGATATCTTTTGATATTACCTATAAATACAACATGCTTGACTGAGATAACTTTCCATTCTCCACATTTTGCAAACCTGTTTTTGTTAATGGCGTACACTATGAAAATAAACAGAGATCGGGCAAACAATCACTTTGTTGTTCACAAACTGAATATCAGTAAATTCCTCTTCATGTTTCTAATTTGAAAGAAAAACAAACTGAAGATTCGTCCAGTAGGCAAAAGTACATGTATGAATTTCCTTGTGTTCCAGAAAGAGTGAATATTTCCAACCCACGGAAATCTCCCACGATAATGCTTATGAAATATCTGTACACATAATTGTACACAAAATACCAATGTCTTTCTTAGTACCTGGAGATTATAAGAAACGAAGCAGTACTAAGTATATTTTCAATCGCCATTACTTTTCCTCTAATGTAGGTCGGGCATGCGTACATCTCATATATACAAGCGACGAAGAAAATTGAGCACAAGGATTTATAAAAGCAACGATTTCTTTTGATTTCTAGATATATATAGTGCTGATAATTTTATTGCTGTGAGATATTGCGTTTTTACATAAACACTGAGAAGAACTCTCTCATATATATCAAATTTAAGAAAGAAAACGACGAAAAACGGCAGTTTGCCTCTATTGGCACATGCAGACGACATCGATATATACGACGGAAATGGGTACCCTCATAAACATCGTTCAAATAATATGTTATTATTAACATATAATATTTTAATGGTACTCAATGAAACGACAAAAGATTGTTCTTTCTTTTGGTATAAATATCAGGTTGCTTTGCGTTAGAATAAAGAGTTAGTTGAGATTTGAAAATCAAGCAGACCATTAGCGGCAAACGAAATTTTGCACCTATGTTCCGTTTGCCTCCATTGGCACACACAGACGATTTCGTTTGCCGCTATTGGTACAGATAGATTTATATATATATATATATATATATATATATATATATATATATATATATATATATATATATTGACAGAAATGCCTTCCTTTCAACTCCATAATTCTATCTAAGCTTCTGTAGTGTTTCCTGCAATTTACGTATATTTCATCCATCAGCTAGTAAGTAAAGTTATAATTTGGTGCTTTGTGTTATATTCTGCACATTCAAGAACCTCTCCGAATAAATAATCAGTTTTAATTTGATTAATAAATCTGGTACATATTCCTGGTACTTTTCCCAACAATCAAAAAGCTTTCACAATAGCTTTTCAGATGTGATATTCTTTCCAATAATACTTAATGAATATTGATGATTGTCAAAAGTAATTCATTAAAAAATAAAATTCTATCTGAATCTAAAATAAAATTTCTGAAAATGTGCAGTTGTAAATTGTTACCGTTGTAGTTCTATTTTTCCCACCCCCTTTTAACCCTGTCGCCATGAAATAAACTTCCTGGTCTTCGTGCACATGACTGTTCATTGATGTTTGAAATTAAGTGAAACAAAAGGAGCAAAACTAAAGATATTCTATTTGAGATGAAAATGTGTCATACAAACCGTATCCTGCAGAAATATCCATACCGACAAATTGGACAATCTAACATCTGAAATAAATACGCATCTTTAAAGCTTGATGTTCAGGTTATTACGTACATTAGTCATGTGCATTCATGGACATATATATATATATATATTGACAGAAATGCCTTCCTTTCAACTCCATAATTCTATCTAAGCTTCTGTAGTGTTTCCTGCAATTTACGTATATTTCATCCATCAGCTAGTAAGTAAAGTTATAATTTGGTGCTTTGTGTTATATTCTGCACATTCAAGAACCTCTCCGAATAAATAATCAGTTTTAATTTGATTAATAAATCTGGTACATATTCCTGGTACTTTTCCCAACAATCAAAAAGCTTTCACAATAGCTTTTCAGATGTGATATTCTTTCCAATAATACTTAATGAATATTGATGATTGTCAAAAGTAATTCATTAAAAAATAAAATTCTATCTGAATCTAAAATAAAATTTCTGAAAATGTGCAGTTGTAAATTGTTACCGTTGTAGTTCTATTTTTCCCACCCCCTTTTAACCCTGTCGCCATGAAATAAACTTCCTGGTCTTCGTGCACATGACTGTTCATTGATGTTTGAAATTAAGTGAAACGAAAGGAGCAAAACTAAAGATATTCTATTTGAGATGAAAATGTGTCATACAAACCGTATCCTGCAGAAATATCCATACCGACAAATTGGACAATCTAACATCTGAAATAAATACGCATCTTTAAAGCTTGATGTTCAGGTTATTACGTACATTAGTCATGTGCATTCATGGACGTCTTTTATATTTTTAGGTTAGTATTTCAAGATAATAAGGTCATTTAAATCTTGGTAA
Organism: Saccostrea echinata; assembly: GCF_033153115.1. Classification (NCBI taxonomy): domain Eukaryota; kingdom Metazoa; phylum Mollusca; class Bivalvia; order Ostreida; family Ostreidae; genus Saccostrea; species Saccostrea echinata. The sequence continues at coordinate 18,175,233 of NW_026889779.1, forward strand.
AAAATTATTTGACAGACTTTAAATCGTTTAGTTGTCGGAAGGGATAGGCGTACATGTAGATGTGTAGTTTTAATGTTGTGTGGCTGCAAATCGGTAACCTAGGATAAAGCTGAATCAATTCAATATTTGACAAATTTTTTTTCAGTTTACAAAATATTTCTGTATGAATATTTATATTAAAAAATTTTTACAAGCGTTGATTCAAATTAATGCCTCAACTGCGATAAAATTTTTAATAATCAAAAGCTTTCAAATTTAAATCGTATGGCATGTCAAACGTTGCAATATTCGATCTTTTGCATTTGCATTGTATAATTTTCCATTTGCATTGTATAATTTTTATTTGTATTGTATAATTTTCTATTTGTATTGTATAATTTTTCATTTGTATTGTATAATTTTTATTTGTATTCTATAATTTTCTATTTGTATTGTATAATTTTCATTTGTATTGTATAATTTTTATTTGTATTGTATAATTTTCCATTTGCATTGTATAATTTCTTATTTGTATTGTAAAATTTCTTATTTGTATGCGATAATTTTTCATTTGTATTGTATCCGCGGACAGTTTATTTGTTTCGTTACGAAGGATTTCATTGGTCAAGTTTCAGCCTGTATCGGGTTGAAGATGTTCCGGATGCTCAAAGCAAACTGGGCTCATATGTATTTGCTTGCTTGCTTGCTTGATTATTGTTAAACACCGAGTCGGCAATATTTCAGCCATATTTCGGCGGCATATGTATTTGCGTGCATGTTAGACGGTCATTGGACTCTAAAAAGGGAGCGCTGGTAGATGGCAAATGAATAATCTGTCCTTAGGAATGCTGACTGAGAAAATAAATAAATTGACCTTGAGTGGTGGTAACTACCCCCACCCCCAAGAAACTGAGTTTTCGGGTTTGGGCGGATTTTCTTCTTTTTGTTTTTCTCCTTGTCTCTGGTCATATTGGAAATAAATATTCTCTCCTGCGAGAGAATGAAAATAAATAATCGGATTCGACACCCCCCCCCCCCCGAGAATCAAATGGTCGTCCCTTAGCATGCACCGCAAATAGAGGAGCCGAGTTTGCGCGATCGGAATTGTGGGAAGGGTACCAGACTAAGTTTGTGATGGGCACCTGAGACCTTTATACAGACTAAATTTTATTACCAATGACATCCTTCGTAACGAAATAAATAAACAATCCTCGGATACAATACAAATGAAAAATTATCGCATACAAATAAGAAATTCTACAATACAAATAAGAAATTATACAATGCAAATGGAAAATATAGAATACAAATGAAAAATTATACAATTCAAATGATTTTTTTACAACACAAATAGAAAATATAGAATACAAATAAACATTATACAATCCAAATGGAAAATTATAAAATCCAAATGGAAAATTATAGAATACAAATAAAAATTATACAATACAAATTGAAAATTATACAATACAAATGAAAAATTATACAATACAAATAAAAATTATACAATACAAATGGAGAATTATACAATACAAATAGAAAAGATCGAATATTGCAACGTTTGACATGCCATAAAATCGAGCACAGCGAGTGGCGCGAACTGCGAGCTCTAACGACAACGCCTGGGCGATGAGAAAATTTTGACTTGAACAGGTTGGAGAGAATACTCGAAATCGGGTATTATCCGTGAAATCGCGTATAGTCCTCGATATCAGGGTATCGTTGAATCCGCGAAATCGGGTATACCGTGCAACTTTCTGTAAAAACAGAAAAATAAAGCAACGGCGCATTGTGTTAGTTAGTGTTACTTGTACATCAGTATCTTGGGAGTTTATTTTTATTGAACTCAATTTAAATGGTTGTCTGACAAGTTTAAAATCACAGGACAAACACTGCTGGGGTAGCAAAGAAGGCACGGTGGCGTCATTATTTTTCAGTACAGGTTCTAAAAACAAATAACTACATGCCGTCTGTGTTTATTTCCCTATAAATTATTCCCCAAGCTTAATTTCTTAACCTGTGCATTATTCACAAAATGTAAAACTTTGAAGAAATTTAACGACTAACGCTGTGTTATGTATTTTTTACTTCAAAATGTATGGTGTCCCTTTCACGTTAAATTTAAATTATTCCTCAGTTGGTAAGTACATGTATTTCTCATCGATATAGAATACTGACGTTTTCGTAAGGGAAAAAAAAATAAAATAAAAACAAACAAACAAACATAAAAAAAAACAACAAAGGGAAAGCAGGTTGAAAAATGATATAAAATGAAATAAATTTAATATCTACATGTGTACATGCATGTAAACTTAAATACATTTTTAAAAATTAATACAATGTATATTGATAAAGGTAAAGAATCTTTATAAAATTAACAGTTCCTCCTATGGTGTATGTATACAGTCCTGCAATTCCCGCGGGGAAAGGGGGAGGTGCGTATTTTTTAAAGAAAATATTTAAATGTCAGTTTACCATGAAAATTTTCATTCAAAGAACCCGCCAATGTTTTGGTTGCATTTTGATTGATGCAAGCGACGTTATTTTACCTGTGTGTGTTTGTGTGGAAATTGAGAACGAGATGTCTTGTTAAAAGGATTTTCGTTTAGCTCGGGGGGGGGGGGGGGGGCTTGGTTCATATAAATAAATAAAAAAAAATCCAATTCGCACATCTTCTCATGTGCTTAATATACATTCTCAATATAGAGCTAATATTCAAATATGAATTATATTTTAAAGTTTTCACATATTATACTGTTTTTACTTTATATACATATGAACAAACTGAAGTGGAGTGTTCAATCGCGTCTTAGCTTAAGTCTTGAGCTGCATTGTTTTTAATTAATCATCCATACAGATTGGAGACACTTTCTTTTATTATTATTATAGTATTGGATAGACAGGGTAGATTTTCTCTTCAGAGTCTGTAGTTTATTTTAGGTTATATCGCTTTAAACCTCAGTATAATATGCTAAAATACGTTATCTGATTGATTCTAGACAGTACGTCACGTGACAGGGAACTAAAACTTCATAATTCCCTGTCTTTTCTGTAATCTGTGATACTTATTACTCATGGTTATCACTTTTTGTTATTATTCATCTATGGTGAAAAATGTGTTAGAAAATAAACATGAAGTTTAGTTTTTTTTTAAACTTGTCGAATGTGGTAAAAAGTAACAGGTTTCTATTTTAACCTCATATTGTTTCGGTATATAAACAATTATTGCATGAATGTTTTGGAGATATGAAGAATTCTATTCACTCAAGAGGGCAAAATGATTTTTATTAGATGAATAGATCTTCTCTCTTTATCATGCAATGAATATATACCATTCAATGACGTTTAGCACAAAACTCTACAATAACATTTTACATTTAATTTGATTATTTTGAAAGGGGAGGGATGTTTCTCTTGGACACATGCATAACACATTCGAGGTTAATTTTCGCTTGACCGAGATAGTCCGGACAAGGAATAATTAATGTAAGCAGCTATTCACTTTCGTCCCCTGAAGTCGCCGAAAAATGGCAAAATATTGCCGACTCAGCGAAATTAAATGATCAACAGTTATTTTCTCTCACAAGCTATGTTGCTGAGAACATCATTGTCTTTGCTAAAACGTTGGAGGCATGTTGAATCCAAAGGAAATTTTAATAATTTAAAAAAAAAATAAGAAAGAATATGTCGCCTTTTATAATTAGCTTTAATTGTCATTCTCTGTTTATTAAACATATATATATTGGTACAAGATATATGTAAGGAATGCTATTCAACGACAAAAAAATCAACTGATGAAAATAGATTCATAACACACACACACACACACCCTCCGAAAAAATACGCGTTATATTAGTTTTTGCCGTAATTTGAAACATTTTAACCATTAAATAGTTTATACATTTTGTAATGAATTATTTTTATGCACAAGATGAATGTTAAAGCAATTAATGACGCATAATTGGGTATGACATGAAGAAGATGCAAATACATTTAACATTATATAAAATTTAAAAGCAGAACGAACGTTTGTTTGAGTGAAGATCATGAAAGTACTAAGCTCCACGGGTATTCGTTGTCCAATGCGCATTAATTCGGACTTCCAAATTGTTATTTGGCTAGTGATACCTTTAGATAACATTTGTCTCTAGGTGAAAGTTGACTCGGCAAAATGCGCCATCCCATTGTTTAAGTTTTATAGGGTGATTACACCGCCTATACCCGATTTCGCGGATACAACGATACCCCGATTTCGGGGACTATACGCGATTTCACGGATAATATTTGATTTCGAGTATTCTCTCCAACCTGTTGAACATTCATCCAAATGATTTTTTTCCGCAGTAACCTTTGGACCCACAATGCAACGCTAATGTGTTTCGCTGCTAAATTCGTTCTCGCGGTAACAACAACTAAAAAATTCACACACAAAAAAAATAAACTAGCTCACACTTGATTTAATAGTTACTGCATACAGATAGTAGATTACACAGCTAATTGTGCCACGTACGTGTAACGTATGGTAGCACATACATGTACCATATGTTACACGTATGTGAAACATACGTAACACATACGTGTATTCCAACCGCATGTTACACGTACGTGGTATAACGTATGGATAACATGCGTGTGACAACATACGTTTCACATAACGTACGTGAAACGTGCGGTTGGAATACACGTATGTGTTATGTACGTTTCACGTACGTGTTACATATGGTATGTGCTACCACGCGTTACACATACGTTTATAAACGCATGGTTTACATGTGTATTGTCAACCACACATGTTACATGTACGTGGTATAACGTATGGATTGCGTGTGACAACATACGTTTCACATAACGTACGTGAAACGTGCGGTTGGAATACATGTATGTGTCACGTACGTTTCACGTACGTGTTACATATGGTATGTGCTACCACGCGTTACACATATGTTTATAAACGCATGGTTTACATGTGTATTGTCAACCACACGTTACACATACGTTAATGAACATGTGGTTTACATATGTATTGTCAACCATACGTTACACATAGTGATTACGTTAATAAACGCACAGTTTACATGTGTATTATAAACCACATATTTCACACACAGGGTTTACATTTATTATCAACCACACGTTATAAATACGTTAATATATGCATGGTTTACATGTATTAAACACCACACATTACATGTACATTAATGACAAGTATGAGTGTTATCAGCTATGTTACATGTAGGTTAATAAAAATTGTTCTACATGTGTGTGAAAAGCCGGCTGTGTTTGAGAAGGCTGTATATTTTCTATATTAATGGTACTTTTACATACATGTATACAATAAATGTAGGTCAACTATAATTAAATTCAATCCTTTTTAATTCGTTTAATTAATTAGTAAAATTATTATTTAATTTTTGTCAACAAGTGAAAAAAATCCCTAAAAGTTTTATTGTTGCTGGGACTATATAATATTCTTAAACTGGTGACATTTTCAAATACTGTAACAGGAACTTTTTGTACAAAAGTACACCTCAGACCAAATACTTTTTTTTTACTTAATAGTTCAGAGTGAATTTGGAGAACTAATCAAGATAATGTTTAACAATCAACAGGTCTGACACAATCTCTTGATTAAGCTTTATAGCTTGAAATAGCTATATAGCTTTATTAAGCTATTCAAAATAGCTTGATAAAGCTATTTATATGCAGGTTTTCACAAAAATGTTATTTGTACAAAATAGACAAAAAGTCGCAAGTATTTGACTATTCATATGTAATATGGGTTATCAAATCAACAACCCAAATCAAAGATAGTTCTAACATTGCAGCATTTGAATACTTTTAAGCAAAAGATGAATTTCCATTGTTTGGGTAACTGTACACTACCTTGTATGAGTTGAGGCATGATAAGTATGATTGCTTCTCATTGTACTGAATTATTACCAATCAATTATCTTGTTGACCATAATTGGCCTCCTTTAAAATTTCATTGAAGAGGTAACTGTATCAATTGCTTTATATAGCCCCCAAAACTTTTAGAACTTTGAGTACAAAGTCTCTTATGGAGACGCAATTTGATGAGTGATTTTTACATGCATTATTTTCATAAGAGTTCAAGGTTGAATATCATCACTGCACCAAGGTGCGACTTTTTGTACATACTTGGAAAATAACACATTTGAGAAAAAAGTGTGATAAAATAGCTAAATCAAGCTATTCTGAATAGCTTAATAAAGCTATATAGCTAAATCAAGCTATATAGCTTAATCAGGAGATTGTGCCGGACCTGATCAATAACCTGTAATTCATGAAACAGAGTATTGCGACCAACTTGGTCCAAGTATAAAATCCCTCTTAAAATGGAACCCTAGATCATAAGTTGCGTGGATTTTAATCATAATACTGTAATATATTTTAAAGATTTAACTTTTTTTTTTCAAAAAAATAATATCATATCATGATCTATGATGATGATTAAAACCCAATCACCTCTGAAAGCTCACAGGTGTGTGCGTTGTTGACTTGTGCGTGTTTTGCGTCTTTAATGTTCCAATTTATTTCACATTGTTTACCTTACGTCCACTTGCATGTCTGACATGGAGTAATCAGTTCGCATTGGTGTATAATTTACTCTTAGAGCAGTAAAACATAGTCTACATACAAGTACACCAATCTCGTAATATGTATATCGGATATCGGTAGAGGCACATAAAATTGAACTCGATCATCGGTAGATATAATCATTCCGAATTCAGGAGCAAAAGCTGAATTTGAAAAAAAAAAGAAAGAAAATCACGATAATTTCACAACAGAACTCAAATGGAATTCACCTAAATAGGTATTACATAATTATACAGTTGGTAGCGTCCGTATAACACTAAATATGTAAAATGTACGTTCCGGAATGTTCACCTCCGATTATTATTTACGTTAACGGGTGACGTCACTGGTAAGAAGTCTGACGTCTGCAAGACAGTGTCTGGAGTTAGGCTAGGAGTAACGGTGAGGAATATACATAACATCAACAGTTATTTATTTACTTTATATTTCAGACTGTGTTGCTTGTAAACTAACGGGTGTGTTTCTTTTATTTTAGTGTATAACATAATGTACGAAATTATTGACGCAGTCAACTGTAGGAGTGAAACGGTTCACCGCGGTATCGATGCACCGCGGTATTTTTTCTCGGTTTGATACACGGTGCAAAATCTCTAATTTTCGGTTCGGTTCATTTTTCGGTCGGGATCGTTATTCAGTCGGGTTTGGCATAAGGTATAACACGTTACTCAGTATAAATAAGTATAGAAAACGTAAATTTTTGATGACTGATAGCTTGTAAGATAATTTTTGACAGTCAAATAATTTTAATCAATTCCTTCTAGTCAATTTGCAAATAAAATTCGTAAAATAGGTGACTAGATTTAGAAAAAGAAAGCATAAAACAACGTTGAATTTGTTTCCTTCTATCAAAATGTATCGTATCGAAAATAACCGAACCGAGACAAAATTATGCAATACGTATCGAACCGTGAAGGAGGTGTACCGTTTCACCCCTAGTCAACTGTCTTGGTCAGCACCCCAGCCCAGGCGTGAATCAACACTGGCACATTATATCAAAATTAAGGTGAGGTATAAAACATACTGTTATAAAAAATATTTATTGTAAGATTTTTTTTAGCCTACCAATAAGATGCAATAAAGCCCTTGATGGAAAAAGTTCCACCCACCCAATGTATTTCTTTACAAAACATGTAGAGGAAATATAAATTATCTTTTAGGGCAATAAGGGTGTAACACTTATTTTTCAGATGTCTTTTTCATACAGTCCTTATGAATATAAATAATGTATTTTGAGATTGTGATTTCTTTATGTGATTTTAAATGTACACTCCAGGATGGTGGCTGAAGCTCATCTCCTATGTAAACACCTAAATGCCAAGTCTGGACTTCAAAAACAGATTCTGAAAGTTTAACCAGCATTATGGTAAAACTCTTAAAAAAGAAATCAAATTTTCTGATCCCATTGCTTTTAGACTTGCAATTTAATACATATAATATCATGTAATGATGTGCATTACATTTCAATCACAAGAGGAGAAAATGTTAAATGTTATCAGTAAAATAAGTAATTTTTCATATTGTTTGTTTTGCTTTACAAGTCTGAAATGCAATTTTTTTTAACATATATTTTCTTTTTTACCCCAAGGACAAAAAGTATACACTTCGAACAGACACAAAAACATATAGGTCCATGCCAAGCTATGAAAGATTTATGCTGAGGGTATGTTCTATTATTATATAGAATTTAATTGTCAGACATATGGTTATGTCTAAAATTTTACTGTTGTATTTATATCAGTGATAAGCAATGTTTTGCACCTGAGCTGACTTACATGTAATCACAAAAAAATGTTATAACTAATTAGACAAGAAAACATTGATGTAACCATCAATTGTCGCCCGGGAAATAAATAAAGTAAACAATGGAAATGAGTCTTTATCATCAAACCGCTTCGATATGTGTGAAAAAGGCATGCGTCTAAATGATGGAGACGATAGTCGAGAATATTTTGAAAACTTATAGTCGGATGAAAATCGAACAAAAACGATACCCTTTTAAACTTTATCAATTCCTCAAGTAAATGTTGGCTGCATAAAATATAATTTGAAACCAGACACATGCATCACCTATTTTCAAAAATATCTTTCACTTTAAGAATATAAAACACGAACTGTGTAAAGTACATTTTTACGTTTTTATGCGATATGTAAAATTCGATGTTCTAAAAAAAGGGACCTGTCGTTTTTCCGATAGTAAATGATAAGCAACTTTATATATTAAATATGAAAAACATATATATTTTTACAGATTCACTTTATGGAAGTAAATATATTGTGTATCTCGTAATTTATAAAGGGAAAGAACATTCTGATTAACAATCTTTTTAGTGTTTAGAAAACCTTTAATTCTGAATAACTTCTCCCACCTCAATCCCAATATACCAACACTTAAACTTATATGTATAGAGCAGCCCGGTCCTCCGGGCTGCAATAACCTTAGTCAGTCATGACCTATTGCTATCTGTTTTTAGCTCACCTGAGCTGAAAGCTCAAGTGAGCTTTTGCTGATCACATTTTGTCTGTAGTCTGTCTGTCTGTCTAGCTGTCCGTCTGTCTGTAAACTTTCACATTTTCGACTTCTTCTCCAGAACCACTGGCCTATTTCAACCAAACTTGCCACAAACCATCCTTGGGTAAAGGGGATTCAAGTTTGTTCAAATAAAGGGCCACACCCTCAATATATGGGAGATAATTAAGAAATAGTGAAAATTAAGTGGGATGTTTTAAAAATTTTCTTCTCAAGAACCACTGGGCCAAAAAAGTTGAAACTTATAGGAAACCTTGTATGTCAAAGTGTAAATTCAAATTTGTTTAAATCATGAGCCCTGGGTTTGGTTGGGGCCACAATGGGGGATCAAAGTTTTACATAGGAATATATAAGAAAAAATCTTAAAAAATCTTCTTCTCAAGAACAGCAAAGCCTTGTTTAGTCATATTGATAAGGAAGCATCATCAAGTAGTGTAGATTCAAGTTTGTTCAAATCATGACCCCCCAGGGGTAGGGAGGGGCCACAATGGGGGATCAATATTTTACATAGGAATACATAGGAAAAAAACTTTAAAATTCTTCTTCTCAAGAATAGCAAAGCCATGAATAGTCATTTTGAAATGGAAGCATCCTCAGGCTGTGTAGATTCAAGTTTGTTTAAATAATGATCCTCTGAGGATAGGATTGGACCATAATGGGAGATCAAAGTTTTAAATAGAATATATAGGAAAAAATCTTCTTCTAAAGAACAGAAAAGCCATGATTAATCATGTTTATATGAAAGCATCATCAGGTAGTGTAGATTCAATTTTGTTCAAATCATGAACTCTGGGGTAGGGAGAGGCCACAATTGGGGATCAAGTTTTTACAAAGGCATATGTAGGGAAAAATCTTTAAAAAATTTCTGCTCAAGAACAACAAAACCATATGTTATTTTAATATTTCTTATGGCCTGCGGGTGTGTCATCACCTTGACCCAAGGTCATTTGGGCAAGTTCAAGGTCACTGACAGAAAAAGTTCATAATTCGTGTTCGGTCTGTATCTTTCCTATGGAGGATAATTTTGGATGTTGGGAGTATCCACTTCACACAAAGATTGTTTATGACCTGAGGGTGTGTCATGATCCTGACCTATAGTCACATACTGCAGAAAAAATGGATAAATAATGCATCCATACTTTCCAACAGAGAAATACTTCAAAAATTGTTATTAATTTTTCAATGTAATAAAAAACAATATTATTATTAGTATTGCTGTTTTACTAGGCTATGCCAAAGTTTCATTCATTAAAAAAATATAATGAGCAATTACTGGTAAATTTTCTCTCTAAATGTATAAACAATTTTTGAACACCTTTTAGATCCTAAAATACTAGTATTAGTGACTTGGCATCTTCTCTGAAAAACCCAGTGGGGGCTATTTGTCCATATTGGACAGTTCTAGTTTAGTTCTAAAGGAAGTCAACCAGGAGTTATATGTAGAAAATAATAATGTTCTGAAAAAAAAACTATGTGTTTTTCCATATGCAAATTCATTTAATATTTTCTTTTTCTTTACAGATGAAAGGGAATTGCAGAAGAATGAATTGATGTTAACATCTCAACATTAAAATTGGCTTAAATTTGAATATGTCTTTTGTTGTGATTGCCTAAAGAGCAATTAGGATCAGGAAATTTGAGGTGAAGGATATATCCAGATATGTACCTTCAAAATGTGGATCATTCAACAGATGAAAAGAAAATAAGTCCCTGAAGAAAATTATGTCAAATGCATGAAATGAATATTTTAATTGCACATCATTTTTGTTTCATGCATGTTTACAATATATATGTGAAAAAGAATGTTCGGTGGTCAAAACATATGTTTAACCATGGTTTGGCACATGTATGGTACTTATACATTTATCATATGAGCAGTGCATTTAACAAACATGTTAAACGCATGTTTCTAAAAACATACGTTACACACACGTTGAATGTACGTTATTCATACGTGAACCGTATGAATAACGTACGTGTGTAATGTATGGTAGTCAATACGTATGTTTAACGTACGTGTCACGCATGATATTCATACGTGTGAAAACGTATGTTTAAAGTACGTGGTGCTTTTTTCATGTGATACGTACGTGAAGTCACGTATGTATCACATACGTTTAACGTATGTGATACGTACGTGGCACATTTTGCTGTGTAACCTTCTTTGTTAAAATTTTGAACTTTTCAAACGTCGATTATGGATTTGCAGCTAACATACCCTAGACCTTCTAAGTGTCTCGTACGGTTTGAAGAGGCGGATCTTAAAATTAAATGAACAACTGCTCTCACCCCAATGGCCGGACCGTCAATATATTATACTGATACATCTATATCTGTTTCGACTTTTGTCCGAATATTTTAATTAGATATATGCAATACTTTATAAAATATTAAAATAAACACAACCTTAGGTTTCGTCTAGCACCGCACTACAAGAATGACCCACGTCATCAGGCGTTTCTCTGGGACACTAATTTTGACTGATGATACTTAAGATTTACAAAAAAAGGAAGGGTTTTAGAAAAAAAAAAATTAGGACAAAGTTCAAATTATTTAATATTACAACTTAAAACAAGACGGTCTACAGCAAAATGGCAGGAAAGATTACTTAAAAAGCACGTGAGAGGTTAAAAAGATGTGCAGATGAACTGAAAAAGAGTGCCAAAAAGTAACGTCATAACGACGTCGGTAACATCTTGCCGTTGCGGCGAGAGACGAACGTTGTGTTTATCTTCATATTTTAAAAAGAAATTTATGCAATTAAATGAAATCTTAAGGCAAAAATCAATATATATAGGGGTATTAGTATGTCAAATTTTGTTGAAAACACTTGATTATGAAAGATTTTATAGCAATTGTGACATTACTGTTGGATCAACCCTCGTACATCAATTCAAATCAAGTCCAAATGTATAACATGTACATATATTACTATATTTCCCTAAGGAGGAGGGTTAATTTATTGCATCATTTACATTTTTTGGGGGGTTGACATGTAATAATTTCACGTTACAATTTTTTTTCAAGTAATTCACAGTGAAAAGGTGAGATATTTGGTACATGTAGCATAAAGGTTTTTGTTGCCTAAAATGTTCCAAAAATTTTACTTCGACTAATAAACTCAAATATATATTTTTGAGGCATTAATGATGATGTGTTTTTTATCTCACATTTTACCTCTTCAGTTACAAAACATTGTTGATTTATTTACTCTGCTATCTTACAACAGGCTATATATTGGGGGTAGTTTTTAGCCTCACCTGAGCCGAAGGCTAAAGTGAACTTTTCTGATCAAAGAGTGTCCGGCGTCTGTATGTCGTCTGTAAACTTTTCATATTTTCGATTTTTTCTCAAGAACCACTGGACCAATTTCAGCCAGACTTGCCACAAAGCATCCTTAGGTGTTGGGGATTAGAGTTTCTTCACGGGAAGTGCCACGCCCTCTCCAAAGGGGAGATAATTTAGAATTTGGTGGCATCTTTTTAAAATCTTCTTAACGAGAACCACTGGGTAAGAAAAGATGAAACTTAAGTGAAAGCTTCATTACATACTCTAGATTCAAATTCGTTTATATCATAACCCCGGGGGTAGGACGGAGCCACAAGAGGGGGTCGAAGTATTACATGTACTTATTTAAGAAATGTCTTTAAAAATCTTCTCCTCGAGAACAGCAAAGTCATGAATAGTCATATTATAATACAAGTATTCTCAGGTAGTGTAGATTCAAGTCTGTTCCAGTCATGAACCCTGGGGGTGGACAGAACCACAACAGGGGATCAAATTTTTCAATAGGAATATATAGGAAACACTTTAAAAATCTTCTTCTCAAGAACAGCTAAGCCATTATCAGTCATATTAATAGAGAAATATCCTCAGGTAGTGTAGATTCAAGTTTGTTCAAATCATGACCCCCGGGGGTAGGGAGGGGCCAAAACATGGGTCAAAGTTTTACATAGGAATTTATAGTTGTATGGTTAAGGGGCATTTGAGTTAAACGCATTGAAGACTTCAAATAGTGGAATAACCTGATAAGTCTTGGAATAGGCTATAGCCAAACCAAGGGGTATATGAGGCAAAGCCTTTGGGAAATGTTCAGAAGCTAGCTGAAGTAGTTGGATGTTGAATCAGCTGTAAAGAAGTTAAGGGTAAGGGTAAAATAAAAGTATAGAAGTTATAAGCACCAGTGGCAATTGTCCTAAGGAATTGATGTTAAGTTCTGGGTGTAGTAACTCTGAAGAAGATTGGGACACCAGGTTCTTATCTATGATGGGAACCTAGGGGAGAAACATGGTGCAAGTAGTACCTCACCCAGTTCTCGTCTCTAGATAAGAGAAAATTGAAGTACTGTGTGATATACCCTCAGATAAAGCTGTCTTAATAATCATTCCAATCATTAACTCAGAGTAAAAGGAAAACTTATATATCCCTTGTAAGAACCTGATCATACACGTTACATAGGAAATATCTTTAAAATCTTCTTCTCAAGAACAACATAACTATTATTAGTCATATTTACACAGAAGCAATCTTAGGTATTGTAGATTCAAGTTTGTTCAAATTATGACCTCCAGGGATTTGGGGCACAACAGAGAGTCAAATTTTACATATAGAAATATATAGGAATCATCTAGAAAAAATCTTCTGCTCAAGAACAGCAAACCATGATTAGTCATATCATTATAGAAACATCCTCAGGTAGTGTAGATTCAAATTTGTTCACATTTAGGGTGGGTAGGGTGGGTTCATAATGAGAGATCAGAGTTTTACTTAGCAAAAACATAGGAAAAAAATCTTTAAAATTCTTCTGTTCAAGGACTGCAAAGCCATGATTAGTAATATTGATATGGAAGCATCCTGATGTAGTGTAAATTAAAGCCCCCCCCCCCCCCCCCCGTTCAATACTGAACTGAATTCTGCTTCTTCCTAGCCAATGTGCTCAAGTGAGCCAGTGGGGCTCTTGTTATAACATTTTTTGTGAAGGGAAAGAAAATTTCGAGTTTTTTTTTTTTTTTTTCATAGTATGAAAAATGCCACTTTGATTCTGTTATTAATTTCAGTACATTTATGTTGAAAATGTAATAAATCGAAACCCATCTCAAGAACAGCAGAGCCAAGATTTGTCGTTCGAATATACAAGTATTGCAGTCTCAAATTTGTTCAAATCATGGTTCCTAAAAGGAGGATGGGGCCACAATAGGAGATACAAAGTTTAACATCAGAACATAAAGGGAAAACTTTTTAAAAATCTCAAGAACAGCAGGTTATTATTTGTCAAGATATATTATAATGCATTTGAAGTTTAACTGCCCCTTGTCGGATCCCTTCTTCAAAGAGCAATATTGGGTATTATAAAAACATTTAGTTATAATAGGGCAATCTTTAAACAAAAATAGTTCATAAGTATTTTTTTCAACATTTTATTAAGAGCATGCACCTTCACCACTTCACTCCACGTGTCATTTAGAAATTATTTCCACAAAGATTGTCAAAATCAATATACTTCCAAAGGTCTTTGGTAAGATGCAAATGGTGACTTCACTGGAAGACCATTATACCATTTTTACAAATACTAGTGACAAATGGTGACATATACCAACTATAGTTTTTCAGTATGATAATATTAATTTATGATAATATAGGCATATGAAATCGTCATAAAGGTCTAAATTAAAAACACACATTTTTGAAGTTCTTATTATGAAACTACATGTATTGAGGAGAGCTTTATGTTCCAAACACAATACTTTTTTGTCTACCTGGCTACACAATAAAGGGAAAATATATGCGGATTAAGTATTAAACAATCGATCCAAGCAAAATGCGTGTAAATGATTAGGACTTCATCATGTTTTTACAATACAAATTACCATCATCTGTTGTTTTTTTTTTAGCATTTGGTTACAGATTGTGACTTGACAGGGAGACCGCTTAGTATGAAATTTTCATGTTCAAAATCATTAATGTTATCCATCAAGAGCATCCATTACACTAGAGTTGCAATAGCAGGGACTTTTGCGATTGAACTTCCGGATTTCAGATGCATTTCCACGTGCGCAGAGTATGGATTGTATGTTCCGAACACTGGCCAGAGAGGTTCCGTAAAGTCCAAGTTCCGGAACGTATAGAGGACTTTTTGACTAGAGCAATCAATAACCGTCCACTGGCGATTGTCTGTATCTAGCAGAAACCCGTAAGACATCGACATGTTAGTTCCAGCAATATCGGCAGAAATCGGACTGTGCAACAAGAGCGTCCTCTTGTGGCGAAACTTGTGACAAAGTTGCTTGTGTTCATTACACCTTTCAGCAGAAAAAGACCAAGCGTACATTTGCGCACCTACATAGAAACTGTTATGTATGCTTTCCCATCGCCCTATCCCAATCTCAAATATCAGGGCGTTACGAACGAGATTTACGTGGATTCGATAGGAGACATTAACCTCATAATAATAACGTCCCGGAGTTCGGAATGGTTTGGTGCCCACCACGCCACAGTATTTCTTCAGTCTCTTCCCTTCAAATGTCTTGTCGTTAGTAACGATGTCTAAATGGGCGTCTAGTGACAGAGCTTCCGGTCTACCTTGTGCTTTTGCTGTGTCCTGTTTGATGTGTCCGTTTTCATCCCAAGGGAAAGATCGAACTAAAAATAAAATTGGATTTCGTCGATAATCTTTCCAAAATTGCTTGCAAAAATTCTTAATTGAGATAAATTATTTGAAAGAAATTTCTTCTTATATACCTCTGGGCTTCTTTAGCCCGCGTATTGTTTTCCGTTTAAGTGTCGTCACGTCTGAGCGAAGAATTCTTCCATCAGGTGCTACTTCACGTTCTGCATGAGCAGTCTCAATGTCAAAGGTAAAGCCGGGACCTATCAAATAAAAAAAAAATCATTTTTTTGTCCACAGGTTCCGGATAAAACATTTATCATATATTAATTGAATGTCAAAAAATGATGAGTTCTGTTCTGATAAGAGTTTAATACTTACAAGTTATGTCCCCATATCTTTTGTCAATTTCACCTAAAATGAAGACAGAGATATTTTTGAAAACATCTTTGTTTCAGAATCGTTAAAATTCAGAAAACAATTGAAGCATCAACTAGTTACAAATTCAGATTGATTTACTACGAAAGTGTTTTGTAAGCGACATTCAACACTGCAATCTGTAGAGGGATTGGCCTTTTGATTGTACCTGGAGATCTAGCAGTGAACAGATATCCATCCTCCTTGACCAAGCGATCTAGCACTCTGACTAAAGCCCGATGTTGTCCCAGCTGATTAGCTGTGTAGTAAACCCTATAGCATCCATCCACTGTCCTGGCGTCTTCAACTGAAGCTGAGTTCATCCGGCCCTTTGGATCTCTGATTTCAACTTGGACACAGTCAAAGGAGTCCTTCTGGGGGATACCCTTACTGTCATACAAGAAGAGCTTCATAACCTCTGCCTCGTTGTCGACAGGAACATCGAATGCCTCCGCCATCGTTTTGGGAGGATAAATGGCGGTGGATCTGATTTTCCCCATTCCTACTGCAAAAACTTTGAATTCAGATCCCATATGATTCTTATCAAAAGCTAAGAATGAGTTTTCTAAAGGACAGGATTCAATTTGCTTATCTTTTAACATGGAAAGTCTTGCTGAAATTGTATCCGTTAAGATGACGAATTCAGCAGGCATCGCATGAGCCATAATATGGGAGGAAAATTCTTTCCCAGCATTCATCAACACTAAGGTGTACTTCAACCCCTCTCGTTGTTTCTGTAATATCGCACGTTTATCTTTGCATTTTCCTTTCAAAGTGTCTTTGAGTTCTCGTCGTCTGACTTCCAGCATCTGTATACTCTCGTCAATTTCTTTGTCGATGTCTTTCGTTATATCCAGGTACTTCTTGTCTAGATTCTTCATTTCCTCCTCTGTGTCAAACATCACGTTCTTCGTGAAGGTGATTCGATCTTCCATATCTTTCGTCAGATTGCTAATGATTGCCTTGTGGTCTTCATAAACATCAGCTAGACGTCGAGTGTTATGACCACTTGTTTCATCGTGGTCTAGGACGGTGCACATCTTGCAGACAGGCTTGTCGCATTCCTTTCTTGTGCAATAATACACAAGCTGCTGTCCCTCGTGTCCAGGCATATCGCACGTCTGTTGTCGAAGGAAAGGTTCGATGCCTGAATTGGTCAATTGATCGACTGAAGTAATGGTATGGCCGCGGGACATAAAATTCCTTAAGTGAGCTTTTCGACATTCAAAACACATAAATGAATAACAATCTTTGCAAAAGAATCCAGCAATTCCGCCATCGGGACAATCTCTACAAGGAATTTTTGTTTTCTTCTTCAGTTGAACAAAGTCTCGTAGTGTTCGGCGTGTATTTTCTTTAGGGAAGTTTTTAACGCTGTCATTTGGTAAGGTGTGTTGTGATTTGCAGCTTGGACAATAAATAAACCAGTCCCTGACGTGCTTTTCGAGACAACGGTTACAGAACGTGTGTAGACATGGTAACACTCGTGGTGTGTGTTCCTTTTCGTCGTACTCGGACTTGCACACTTCACAAGTTAAGAAATCATCTTTAAGGTCGTCAATCCGAAGAGAAGCTCTGGGAAGAATTGGCATATCCTGAATGTCCTATAATGTAACAAGACGGGGTTTTTTTTCACCATAAGCGTTTACCTTTGACTGCTACTTTTCCCTAACACTTTAAACAATGAAAACGTTTTAATTCTGTTGTCTTCAATTTATCGTCACCGTGTTGGAATTATTTTATATAAAAAAATCTTGTGGAAAGGATTGAAATTTTCGGTGATCAAAAACGTCTTTATAATAAACAATCTACATTTGTTATGTTACTTATGTACATGTACTTGCCTTTACTACTTCTGCTGCTGGAGGTGCGTCACGTGGTGTTTTTCCTTCCATTTGATTGGGCTTCTCTGCTGCCTTCTTTTTGATTGGTTCCCTGAAACTGATTGGTTCTCTTTCTTTCTTTTCCTTGGGTTCCTTTGCTCTGAAATCTACTTTTTCGACATCTGTGGGTCCCTCAACTGATCGATCTGTTTCCGGTAGCGGAATCAGACCGTTTGTAAGTGCTTTCCGCCCTTTGTTTGTCATTATAACTCGGGATCTTGGTTCCGGAATTCTGTAACTGATTGGTTCTCGGAATGTCCTTGGTTCTCTCTCCTTGGTGTACGTTTTGGGTCGTTCGCTGCTGTGATAGCCTTCGTCTCGGGATTCACGTGATTTTCTTGTGTGAATAATTTGGGTCTTTATTTAAAAAAAAAAATAGAATAAACGTCATTAATATGTTGAAATCCGTTTAAAAAAAAATTCTAGTAACAAAACGGTGTATAATATATTTTTAAGTGTGTTTGCTCTGCTCCTGATTTGTATTGTTTGAATGGACTTTTGAGCTTGAATACTGCTCGATATCTCCATTTTCCATTAATATTTTAATGCTTGTAATATTTTTTTTATATAGAATTTTCCTTTAGCATTTTTCGGGTTTCTATATGTTGATATTTCTTGAAATTAAAGATTCTATTTCTGCTTTCTGGTTCTGTTTGAGATTTAAAGTCTTTATTTTTAGAAATTGAAAACCTGTCACTGTAGCCTAGTGGTAGGGCGTTCGCTTCGTGATCGTGAGGCCCGGTTTCGATCGTTTCTCGTTCGCAAGCCGCGTCAAAGTGAAATCTAAGACGTAACCATAGGTAGTAGCCGTTCCTTCGCCAAGCGCCCGGCATTAGAAGTGAAAGTCACGGGTCTTTTGGATGAGACCTTAAAAACCGAGGCCATATGTCACGGTAGGCGTTGGCACGATAAGGAACCCCCACTGCTCAAATGACCTTGAGTGCCGAGTAAAGGTCTAGATTTGAAGCCCCTCACCGGTATATGGGGAAGTCTCTATATGAGTGAAATATTCTCGAATGGGACGTAAAACAACATACAATAAATCAATCAATCAGAAATTGACTAGAGATTTAGGGGTACTTTAAGTGTTTCTAATCCGACGTAAATTTCCCACGGTAACTGATTTTTTTTCCCTAAGGCCAATGCTTAGGAGAGCTATGGACATCTTTTAGAGTGTGTCTAATTATTTTGCCTTACAATCTGAAGTTTTGCAGAAAGGATGCGCCGAGTAGTATTAAATTTTTATCTTACTTTTTACTCTTTTTCAAAACTAGTCATGAAAGGCTATTTTCAAAGTATAATAAGCAAATAACTTTATTATTCTACATTGTTTAGATTTAAAATTCTCAATTCAGACCATGACATTTGGTGCTGGGAGATTTCTTTCTTTAAAGGAAAGCTAATTATGCAATCTTTATAAAAATATACTAGTAAATAAATTATATGTTGTCTTATTCTTTGTTAAATTTTCACAAATCTTTTAATAAATAGCTTGTTTTCAACAAATGTTGTATTTTTATTGCTATATTTTGTCTTTCTAAATAAATTATTTTCTCGTTTCTGCTGGGTGTATATTCTGCTTTTCGTGTTGAACGGTTCACATTTTCCAGCCAGAAAACCTTTTCTGTGATACACACTTTGAACTGATCTTACCTTCTCTAGTCCAGTAGCCTGCATAACCCTGGCATACCCCGGAAGTCCGGTTAAATCCCGGGTGTCCGTCCTCTGCTGGACCAAGTATCCAGCCTAAAAATAATAACTTATTGAACAGCAACTGTATATTTACACTAAAATATAGATATATATAGTTACAGAAATAACTCAGAAATACGCCTAAAAATTGAAGGATTTACACACCATTATCAATATTCTTTCCTATTGGACCAAATAAATACCGTGACTGAAAGCAATATATTTAATGTATTGAAATAGCTAAGCTTGCTTGCTAATGGGAATTAAATATTGAAAATGCTCCTGTTTTTATATTATCAAAGAGAGTAAAAGTTTAACGATATTAGTAGCTGACCTACATTGCTGTACATAAAAAAGTGTTGGGAGTTTAAGTGATGTGGCATTACAACTACACTATGTATTCACTATGTATGGAGATGTCGTAAGAAATTGTGTTGCAAATAGTGAGATAAAAAGAGAAGACATCAGGACACGACTGAGCAAGCAATGGAAGTTTATGCAGGACTCATCAATCGATTGTTGTAGAGATTAGAAACGGATCCAGGTTATCTTTTACTCACACCCTAGGGCATACTAGTGAACAATCAACCCGGAAAGAAGGGGGTTACAATTGTAAAAGAACCCATTGCTCGGTTCATTGTTTGAGAGGTCAATAAGCTAAATATGCATACAGGTTAATTGTTTCTGAATATAATCTTGACCACTGATTTATGGCCACTCGTGAAATAAAATAAGAATGCTCATGTCGTCATAAAACTCCCGGGCTATCTCGAAATGTTCAGTGCAATGTATACATGAATAGTCATTACAAGTGTGTACATTTATATTGGGCCATTCCAAGTTTTTTCTCTGTTTAGCGTCCACCCGTCTTTCAAAAACCTACCTACCTATTCGCAAAAAACACACAAGCCAAAAAATAAAAAACAGACTTTATAGTCATAAAAATGACGACATTCAAAGGATTTTATTTCATCGATCCGTTTTTCTTGTAGAACGATCTATTCCCTAGTAAAACCAAAGTATTAAATGCTAAAAATATATCAAATATGACATATTGAAGACAGATATTTAGAGAAATTGACAGAATTAAAAGATTTTGACCAGAATATTCAATTTTAGGACTCGAGATTTTGTTTGTTTTTTCTGGTATTGGGTGTCAAAAACCAAGGCGCACGCGGACGCTAAACAGAGAAATAACTTGGAATGGCCTTGTACTATTTAATCCAACAAAAAGCAGGGTGTACATATATGTTGTACTATTTAATCCAACAAAAAGCAGAGAGTACGTATTTATTGTACTGTTTAATCCAACAAAAGACAGAGTGTATAAATATATACTGTACTATTTAATCCAACAAAATTGTTTATATATACATGTACTCTACATGTTAGCAGAGAGCACATTGTGCATCTTATTTACATACATCAAAAAAAAACTTTTGTACATTTGTATGATTTGAATTGCAACTTATGACATACCTCGATCAGTAAGTAAAAAAAATCATTTATACAGAGAGTACTTCGAGGTTTTCATATGACAGAATGATGATGAAATATCTTTGAGATATACGTAAGTACCTGGTACATTTAACAACGTACCTGCATTTTAAAAATATTCTCTCCTGTCCCAAAATTTTGGCCGACAATTTGAAGAGATCGGAATGGCGTCCACTCTGTGCCTCTTTGTTTGTTGATAGATACGAGAGCTCAGAAACAATCGCCCAATAATCAGTAATGAACATTCTAACGGAAAGTGTTTATTGGAAAAATTAAAAGCGCGCACCTGCCTGATCATCCGAACCAATGCCTTTATTGTAAAGATAATGCTTGTTGTTTCTAAGGCATTAAATTCCTTTTCGTCCGTTTATACCGTGTGTACTCAAGAGAAAAGATAAGATTCTAGCGATTCTAGTGTACAATGGATCAGAGTTACAGTCTCTATATTGTATTAGTATTTCTACTGCATACAGTTGAAATGGAGAAATTAATTGTGGTCGAAGCGCTACACTTTTAACAACTTAAAATTGGATCAAATAAGTTTTAAAAAATTATTTCTGATGATCACGTCTATATCACCATGGCCGTAGGAACCGGGCTGGGGGATGGGGTGGGGGCGTGTCCTCTCCAATAAATAATTTTGTCGATAAAAAGAATACTATAGAAAACATACATGTAGCTGTGGCCCCTCAATAATCTTTGTTTTTCATTTCATTTTTTTTAAATTAATTAATTAATTAATTTATTTATTTATTTTTGCTCATCAAGGAATTTTTGGTAGTTGGTAACTAGTGCCCACTCAACTGAAAACTAAAAATGTATGGTGTGTGTGCGCCCCGCCAACCCACCTCCACCCCCCAAACTTAGAAATTGAACGTAGAAACGTAGAAATTGCTTCCTACTGGTCTGATCAAGAGAGAATGAGAAAGAGAGAGAGAGAGAATGAGAGAGTGCAAACCTTGTTGTTTAAATTACTTCAGTTCAAAATCATGCCCGAACTTTACAAAAAATAAACTTTTCTTTGTTTGTGATATGGAGTGAATGAAAAGAAATAAAAACAAATTAACGAGTAAGCCAGCACTTTTCTTTTATGTTATATGATTTTGAAATCAAATCTGTAAAATACAGAGCCCTTTAAGATGCTTTTTCATTGTATATATATATATATATATATATATATATATATATATATATATATATATATATATATATATATATATATATATATATATATATATATATATATATATATAGATGTCCTGAAAAAGGAACTATTAATTGATCTTAATTGTTTCAGGTCGATCGAAAACGCGTACCTGAAGATATTTTTGACCTCGGAAGCAAATTAAAATCGAACGAAAATATTCTTTCGTCCTTTATTTATTTATTTATTTATTTATTTATTTATTTATTTATTTATTTATTTATTTATTTATTTATTTATTTATCTATTTATTCATTATTTATCTATTTATTTATTTCTATTCGTTTATTTTCATTTTTGTTCCTTTTATATGTTTGAATTGTTTGTCATTTTAGCCTTTGGTTTTCGCTAAATTAAATGATAATTAATCTTAATCATTAATTAATCAGATATCGTCGTTGATCCGCTGAAAAGATATACAACACTCGGAGTTCTCGTCCTTGGTAGATGTCGTCAGCTTATTTCCTGTTCACTTTCTAGCAGATGATGGTTCGAAGATCGTTGATAGAGTAGGTAAAGAAGATGATAAAATCGATAGGAGACTTAACATCAGGTCTGAGATGACATGGGGGAGAGAAAAGACGCTGACAATACCCTCAGAAGGTTCGTGCTCTAGCGACGTTTTACTTTTTGATGTCTGTAGTTTAGAAAATGCAGGGACATGTTTTTGATAAGGGGGTGGAAGGTTTTAATAATTTATTACTAGATCTATAACATCGCAAGTTAACAACAGATAAAATTTTCAGAGCAGTTCTAAAACCAGAGTATTTAATCTTGTAACTTTATAACTATATGTTACCGCTGTATTTGAACTTGATGCAAGTTTACGTATTACACAGGCCTATGCTATTACAGTAATAATCTGGAAGTTTGGATAAGACCTTAATTCTCCCCTTATCATTTCGTTTAACAGCCAGGTGGACGGGTATGGTTTTGACAGGAGCCAGGACCCAAACTCAGACGCTTACGATGAATTCATGGCTGGTTACCTCCCTGTCTTGGCTCGAAGAGAATCTCGCTGGAAGTCATTAGTGTCCAAGGGAGAGGATATTGCTAAAAATAGGAAGGGTGAGCTTATGAAATGGTTTCTAAAAGCTGTTATACAGTAAATGAAAGTTGTCAGTCAGCTTCCTTTGCCATATGGCTCATAACTCAGAATCAGTAGGGAACCTAGATTGCATTTTGTCCCTTCTTTTAGCATGTTTAGATGTATTTAGACGTACCACAGTGAAAGTACTCGAAGTACCATGGAATATGATGAAAATGTAAACTTTTTATAATTTATACAAACCCCAAGTTAGGCCAGAGATGGACAGAGATCTAGAGATATTTCAAAACTCTTTTCTGGAAGTAGACTCCAAACTCCAAAGCCAGTGGAAACATAATAAATATACCATTGCAAAAGTCAAAAACAAAGCTTTTGTGTTAAATTAGTTTGCATGAACATAATGATTCTAATTTCTTATTACATGGTCCAGATTGAGATAGACATTAATTAACATTTTCTGCAAGTAGACTCCAAACCCAGTGAAACACATGGGAAAAAATCAATTAAAAGTTAATGTGAAATACTAAAGTAGATAAAGTGATGATTGTAAGGTTGTCATGTTGATTAATCAAAAAATAATGAATTGCTTTTCTTTTGATCTTGTGCACATGTACAATTTTGATTTGGTTTTCGGTGTCATTTTTCAGTTTCCAAGTGAAACAACATTGGTCAAGACCAATTTCTAATAATCATGTTAATGTAAATGTATGACATTATATAACATGTATGATTATTTGTTAAAATATGCTTGCATATTTTAAAAATGCCATACATGTAATAAGGTCATATCTTGGTCTTGCATTAACTCACCTCTCCAATAGGTAACCCCCCAGGCTAGATAGAATGTTCTATCATTATGAAATGATAATATATCCTACAGAGCCGTTTTGTGGGGGCCTGTCCCAAGACACAGATTATTCTAACTACCCAAAGTCAAGAGCAATTTGAAGGCAACTTTTATTAGATTTGTTAATTCTAATATTAAATGTACCATTGTATGGAAGCTATTAGAAATGTTATTAAAAGGTATACTGCTTCCTTATGTTTTCATTAGAACTAGGAAGTATATAGGATTTGACATATGTGTGAAATGGAGAGGAAATCTGTGTTATAAGCCATATTTTAAAATTACTTCCTTTTATGGAACTGTTTAGAATTGAAAACAAATTTTAGGGCTTAAAATCTTGACATAGTGTCATATAAATGCTAAAATCTCATCATATAAAATTAATGTATATATTTTGTATCCGCTATAAATTTATCATTTCTATTGAGACAACAGCTTGAAAACAGACTTTTCAGAATTGATCAAAATAAATAGATCAGTATCCCCATATTGTTAAGCATCTATGTGATCCACATGTAACAATACAGCATGATAATTCAGTTAACCTGAAGCAGAATAAAGCTAGGTTTAACTATATACAGCAGTAGTAGCATGTGGGAGTTTTATTGATAGATTTTTCCATTTGAAAAAAAGATCTGGTAATTTTGCAATCTCAACATTTTATAATATTTTCAGGTTATTCTCTGTCAATATAAGAGTAAATCATTAAAAATCTTTCTGTATTTGCATGGGTGCTATTCTTTTTATCATATATTACATATATGTAATTTCGTTTAGTTATTCGTAAACCTGATGAAAGAATTGAACAAAAATTAAAGGTTTTCCCTATTTTCCCTATATATGCATATGTATGCATATATGTACTACATGCAACATGTATATATGCAGGTGTACATGTTGCAGCTTCATGTATATGGCATAAATTTGTACTTTGTTTCTTTTTTAAGGGGGGGGGGGGGGGGGATGGGGTGTCACAGAATGAAAATATTTGAAAGGCAAATTAAAGCCTTGATTTTATGTTCTTAAAATTAGCAAAAACATTACAAATCAAATTTTTAAAAAAATAATGTAGATTAATTGATGTACTTTTTCATTTCAGTTAAAAGATTTTGTAGAAAGGGAATTCCAAATGAACATAGAAAATATGTAAGTCATTTATCTTTGTGAATCATTTTCAAAGTATGATAATTATTATTAAAAAATGTAATCTTTCTTCCAAAGATTTAAATTCATAGATCACTGTAGTATTAGATAGTTTTATTGAATTGGGTAGAAATCCATTACTTTGTCATGTTTGTTCAATATTTGGACAATGTCATATTATACTGTTCTGCCAAAATTGTTCTGAATTTGCATTTAAATTTTATTAAAGGTTTGGATGTTGCTGAGTGGAGCAGAAGAAAAAAAGAAAATGAACCCCAAAACATATAAATTACTCCTTCTGGGTGAAAAGGACACAACTGTTGTAGAAACTATAGCTCTAGGTTTGTCTTTTTACCCATGTTATCTTAATTACCTGGGTTTTTTACTCGTTACTTTTATTAAACATGTTAAATCACAATAACAGAAGAAGTGATGATTGAAACAGAGTTCTTGATTTGGATATATAAGGAAGATGAAATTCATTCATTTGCAAAAGTTGTCAAAAATGAGAGTGAAAATATCAAGCAAATAGAAACTTCGATCCAAATATTCAAAACAAAAAAATTTTAAATTTACTCTCTAAAGTTATGTCCAACAAGTGTATACACTTTATTTACTATGTATGCCTTTCAATCATAAAAATGAACTGTAGAACATAAAGCAATCCATAATATTAAGTTAAAGTTTATTGGCATCTGCAATTCTTGTTTATTGTATGTAGTAATCTAAGGGTGTCTTACAAACTATACAAACATGCTAGATTTATTGAAGGAAATGTTTTCTAGCTAAGTTTATAGTCCTTTCTGTTTATCTTCAATACAATGGATGAAGTACTGTCTATGTTGTTTAGATTTACACAGGACATTTCCTGAGAATATATACTTCTCTACCAAGGACGGTCTACGTAGCTCCCTCAGTAACGTCCTGATAGCCATCTCACATCATAACCCAGACAAAGGTTATTGTCAGGTGAGTCACTGTCTGGTTCAAACTTAACAATGGAGTCACTGTCTGATTTAAACTGACCAATCAAGTCTCTGTCTGATTTAAACTGACCAATCAAGTCACTATCTGGTTCAAACTGACCAATCAAGTCATTGTCTGATTCAAACTGACCAATCAAGTCTCTGTCTGATTTATACTGACCAATCAAGTCACTGTCAGGTTCACACTGACCATTCAAGTCACTGTCTGATTCAGACTGACCAATTAAGTCACTGTCTGGCTCAAACTGACCAATTAAGTCATTGTCTAATTCAAACTGACCAATCAAGTCACTGTCTGGTTCAAACTAACCAATGACTGAGTCATTGTCTGGGACTGAATTTTATAACCAAATTGCTGTTTTTTACAGGGACTGAATAATATAGCTGGATTGTTGTTTTTTACAGGGACTAAATTTTATAGCTGGATTGTTGCTCCTAATTGTTAAGGATGAAGAGAGTGTGTTCTGGCTTATGGACTGTCTGATGAATGAAATATTACCAGGTCAGTATAATATACAGGTCAAAGGTTCATGCAGTTTTTCCTCTTGTCATATACATTGACACAATATTAACGGGATAACTTTTAAGATCATATTGGTTAACCTATCCCCTGGATATATGAACAAACCCTTCTACTAGCCAGTAGATGTCAGATTTCCAGTTAGCCATTGTATCTCAATTTGAGATTTACATGTATCTGTTTGAAGTATATATCTGTTTTAGAAAACTGTTTTTACATATTTATGATGTTTTACAGATTTTTATTCCCCTGGTATGGAAGCCGTCAAGGCAGAACAAGAGCTGTTAGGAGAAATCATTAAGTAAGTCTGTACTATATGATTTAAAAAGTTTGTAGTGAGTTATGTGCTCCAAACATTGAAAATCATTTGAAAGTATGTTGATGTGTAGTTTGATTTTAAAACAGTTTATAGTGATGCATATGCTTCATGAATGCATATAGGAGAAATCATAATGTAGTCTGTGCTTTGAATATAAACATGTATATACATGTATGTGGTAAACCTCTGTTCATGTAAGTCTGTGCTCCATATATAGAAGAAATAGAGAAGAGGGTACTCAGAAAATGAAGAGAAAATTGTTAGTTATATGTAAGTGTAGTTTGTATTTTTTTTTAAGATGGAAGGACCCAGTCCTGTATGAACACATGGATACAGTGGGGGTCCAGTGGTGCCTTGTAGGAACAAAGTGGTTCATGTGTCTATTTGCTGATGTACTGCCAACAGAGGTAGTTATTGTAGCTTCTGTAACAATTTTATAATTTTGATTTACCAAACAAAAGTATGTAGAAAGCTGGCCCTCTATATTTGCAAAAGGTGTTCTGGGACAGTTGAGATTTAGTTGTTATAAATTTCAGTATTTATGAAAATTGTTCCATTTTATGTTTATCATTATAAATAAAGGGTGACCAGAAATCATATAATGAGACTAGAAAATGAAGAAGCCAATTATTTTATTTGGCCAACATAAAATAATTAAATTGTTTTTCATCTCCCCCTTCACCAGCTGTATCTGTGAGTAATTCTCAAACTTCATTTATAATCTCCCCATCACCACTGTATCTGAATAATTCTCTTTGTAGACTGTTTTACGTATTTGGGACTGCATGTTTTATGAGGGCAGTAAAGTTCTACTTCGAGTATCAGCAATGTTAATCCTTCAGAACAGAGACCATCTAATGGCCTGCAGTAATTTCACATCAATGGTGAATGAGCTTCAGTCCATCATCAAAAACCCACAGAGTCTGAACTGTCACAAGTTGATGAAGGTAAGAGAGGGTATGGAAAAGTATAGGTTCTTATGGCTGCTTCTACAACAAGTGAAGATAACAAACAGTGATCAGTTTCATAAATCCAGTTAAGAACTTGGAAATAAAAAATCATGAACAGCACAGAAACACAAACTCTCGAAACACCAAGGGTGGGATCAGGTGCCTAGGAGGAGTAAGCATCCCCTGTTGAGTGGTCACAACCACCATGAGCCCTCTGTTTTGCTCAGGTAAATGGAGTAATTAGTAGTCCAGTTGATGGGATAGAAATGGTCATGGATGATTCATATACATCAGTTCATTTCATTTCACTGATGTTTCATTTAATTGGTACTTTACATGTATATTGTTTGAATGAAGATCATAATTTTATACAGTCAAACCTTGTTACATGTATCTTAAACTCAATGGGATAAAAAAATTGAAATATCCAAAGATTTGTGATACTTACAGAATTAAAAAGTGGTTTGGATATGGAAGTTTGAGATACTGAAGTTCAGCTGCATAGATACATGTATGCAGTAGAAATTATTACTGTAATTGCATTGCATTTCATTTTCCCAATCCGAAATGGAATTCACAGATTCTTTTTCATTTACTGAATAACTTCTTTTGCAGCACTGTTTTAAGAGACTGGGTTCATTCCCCCATTCTCGGATTGAGAAAATGAGGCGTGAGTGTCTGGCTAGAGTGGGGGACTGACATCTACAAAAGTAAAGAGACTTCAAACATGCCTCAAGCTTGGATGTCATCTGGAATAATCTAAAAAGGCAGTGAAATTATTTTGAAGATTACTGAGTAGTTATGATGTCATCTTGAAATTTTTAAATGGCCTTGTTGTAAACTGAAGAGCTGCAGAACCTATGATATCATCTTGAAGATTTCAAAAAGGTTATGATTTTAAGCTCTTGTTGTACCTATTACTCAGTGGATTTTAGTGAGGACCTGATTTCAGTGTATGAAACTCCTGTTAGCTTACACTCTCTATACTAGCTACTCTTCATCAGGGATGATAATTTTTTTATTCAGTACTTTTATGTCACCAGAGTCACCAGATTTTTTTTTTCAAAGCCTGAGAAACTCATGAAAGTTGCTCAATACTCAGGTGACTGTCATAGCCCATGGGCCTTTCGTTATGGGCCTTTCGTTAGTTAATTTGGAAAATTTTGCCTAACAAGTAGATTTTTCAGGAGTTTCATACACTGCTTGTTGTTAATGGAAGATTTCTGAAAGGTCTTGGTGTCATTGGGGTATCATTTCTATTGGAACTAAATATCATAAAAATCAATGTATGATTTTCCTGCCATTTTAGCATTACGTTCATATAGATTTTGTTGAAATGTTGGTATATATTTACAATTTTAAGGTTTTTTTCTGATCTCATTATTTATTATCAGTAGATGAACATGTTTTCTTTGTTTTCAGTTCAGTTGAATTAAGGGCCATGTATTTGTTCTTTTTGTGTAATTTAAGAAATATTTACATATCTTTTTTAAGTCCAGCAAAACATGTTGATTAGTGTATCTTCTAATGCAAATTCCAGTCCATAAATGGCCATATCTTAAATATACACAACTTATCTACCTGGAAATTTTGTGTGCATTTAGCTAACATACAGGGGAAGCAGGGATATCTTTATAGCACAGTATAGCATAGCAAGTACAACCAGAGCAAAGTAATACCCTTAGATGTTTCTTTTCAAAATGGCTTTGACACAGCACTCTGGATTGATATAAAGAATTTATTCATAGGTTGCAGTAAATCACACAAATTTTGAACACAAATTTTAGCTCATATTTTCCAGCTGGGAGTAAATAGTTTATAATTGATCCATTTTGCTGTATATTCATATAGATTACTAATACAGTTGTTCTATAAAGCTAAAGAACTATCTCTTCTATTGTGAAATCGGTATTTTATCAACTGTAAAAATTTTGTAAATGCTGTCCTATAAAATTTTTTTTATAGAATTTTAACAAAACACAAAGCTAAAAATATCTTCTAAAGAATGGATAAAATCCAGGATGTGTTAATTGGTACTTATTGAACTTAGCAATTTAGTTGGGATTTTTTTTTTTTTTTTTTTTTGTACATCTTTGAGTACGAATGTACATTTTGTGGTTACACGTTTTAGAAGACTGTACTCCCAGACAATAAATAGACACACAACATACACTTTTTTTTCTGGAAAATAAATTATCATCTTATTGTCTGAAATCATACAATTTATTTTATACAGCAAACATTTTTTTGCAAAATGTTGGAAATTTTTTTTAGTGAATTTGGTTTTTATTCCAATTATTAATCAGTTAACTATATCAGTAGCAAATCTTTTTTGCAAATTTTTCAATTTTGAAATCCATCTACTGTGTGTTTTTGTATAGAATTAGTTTCTATTTATTATCATGCTAGATTAATTAAGACATGTTTTTGATTTTTGATGATATTAATACTCCTGTTTTGTCCAATCCGATGCATTCCGTTATTTATTGTTAATCATTTCATTTTGATTTACTATTTTTTAGGTTATCTGAATTTACTAATGGAAGGAAGGGAGAGGAGGTACATTTTAGCCTCTGAACTATTACAACACCAGTAAATTCAGAAATTCAGGGGGTTATACCTTTATAACCACACCTCCTCTCCTAGAACCTCTCTCTGTTCCTTTATATCCTTGTTTGGTCATCACTTATCATTATGGATGGCAAGGCATATTTTTGAAATGGATTTATATGTATATATTGATTTAGAAGAGGGATAATTACCATATACTCCAAAATTGATTGTCATCTCATTATGAACAAAAAATATCTATTAGAAACACACAATTTACAGTCGAACCTTGTCATCTAAAACTCAACTGGACCAATAAAAAACTTACATATCCAAGCATTTAAGATATTAAAGTTAAAATACTTTAAAGAAAAGTGGTTGGGTCTTCCAGCTCATTTCTACATATCCATTGTATTGGTGATATTAATGTTCAAGACACCAAATAGCAATTGTTCTAACTTGTTGCAAGTTCTGTCGTAGTGACTCATGTGAGCATTATGGTCCATTAACCTCTTTTCTTTTTTTTTTCTTTTTTTAAGGGGGAGGGGGGGTTAAGGGTCACTTTAATCATGATCCATATTGCCATGGTTCATTTATTTTGGATTTACTAGATCAGTTTGAAGACTTTCAATGATCTCAGCTACACTATCAAAAATGACTTAATATGTCTACAGTAAGCCAATGGTGTCAGCTGAATTAATAATTAATAGAGCTTGGCACCTGTTCATTATAGAAAAACCTGCTTTTCTTTTAAACATGCAAGCTACATGCACTTTGAGAAATTTTCTAAAAATAGTCCTTGGTCTACATAAAAAAGAATGTCTGTCTTGAAAAAAATACAAAATTACTGATTTTTTTTGTTTATTTTGCATGTGACTGCAAAAATCATGAAAGGTTTATTTACAATGCAACAGTACTACATGTATTTCAATTTTTTTTTTCATAAAAAAAATTGTCGTCTTTATTTAGCA
The DNA here is from genome assembly GCF_033153115.1 of Saccostrea echinata. Classification (NCBI taxonomy): domain Eukaryota; kingdom Metazoa; phylum Mollusca; class Bivalvia; order Ostreida; family Ostreidae; genus Saccostrea; species Saccostrea echinata. The sequence goes on from NW_026889779.1 coordinate 18,206,988, forward strand.
TATCCATATTTTTTGTGCCATATCAGAAATGGGACCAATCATAAAATAATTAATAATTCAGATATATATACACAATTATGTACTTAATGCTAGACGCAAAACTTATCATTTCAGTATTTATTTTTAAGACAGTTTTTTTTTGTTTAAGATGATTGTTTATGTCAGTGCAATACCTTTATATGTATGTATACACATCACCTAGCTTAATTAGCAATAAAAGAATTAAAAATATCTCCTTGTTTCACGTCTTGTTTACTGAAACACTGGATCAGTGTTTCAGTTCATTTGGTTAGGTGTAAATTCCTAGTACATATTCTGCTGTATATTCAATAATTTGTTTTGATCTCTAGACGAATTTGTCAGAATAAGAGAATGGTGCGAGTTATCACAATACATATAAGGCTATCTTTAAAAAAATTGTTGGTTGCCCTCTCCCTACCGACTGGCTAGAAATGGCCCGGCTCAAACTTCTTTAACCTCCAGAATTTTTTTTTTACGCATTTCAGAAAAAAGATTTGGAAAATTCAGCATTGATGTTGAAATTTTCCAGGAAAAAAATTCCCACCTACCTGCCGACCCAATTTTTTTCAACTTGAGTTGGGGGAGAGCAAACAAACATTATTTTAAAGTTGGCCTAAAAGATAAATAATTATAACCCAAGCTTAAGTTTACATAGATATTTATTCAATCTGTTTATACTCTTGTTTACTACATATTTAGGAGATATCTACATCAACAGATAATTAAATTACCACAACAGTCAAACACCCACACATGTTACACTTACAAACCTAATAAACACAAATATTCTCTAGCAAAAATCACACTCGTACTCACACAAAACTGATTTCCAACTGCAAAAGTTAGCATTTTGGGGGGGGACAGTACATGTTATTCATGATCATGCTGAATTAACATTTCCATAAATTCCCCTTTCTAATGTACACATCACAGCAGTCAATACATAATTAGACAGTGTCATGAGATGCCATATACATTCTCAATTTAACATACATGTATAAGGAACAAGGTCACATTGGAATCCTCTGTTACTGAATCCTACGAATTAAATGTTTAGCTCAAGTTTCATTTCTACTAATCTGTTTCTAGTATTTTACAAGTAGCATAAAAGCTTTGGATATGTTATACTGAAGATAAAACTTTATATCATTTTTTTCCAGTGTTTGAATCAAAATATAAGACAAAATTTGAAAAAAAAATGTCCCTGTATACCATGTAAGATACCTACAATACAATCCTCAGTGATTTATCACAATCTTCAATTCCAACCCATAATAATACATGTAAATATTGTGCTGTTATATTTGATACAGAGAAAGTACAATTTTTTTTGTAATCAATCCTTTTTTATAAAAGAATCCACATTGACTAACTACAAGAACATACAGAACATGTAATACCCTCACTAGTAACTAGACTAGAACTTTGCAAAAAGTGTTTATACACACACATTCTACAAACAATATTGTAAATTTCGTAACATACTAACATGCTGGAATTGTTGGTTCAATATCGTATAAAGGGACCTAGAGAAAATGGCCCCATTCTTGAGCACCCTCCCTGAATAAAAACAAGTTTAGATTTGTTCATAGCATTTACACACTGGACTTCAATACACAGGAGTACTTTATAGCCTTATCTTTAAAATGTATTTTTTCCATCTAAAATTTCACTGCTGTACCCCGTAAATTAAATATTAAAAATGACAGATATCCTCTCCACTGTTGCAATAGAGAAGGGATGTAGGCTCAGTACATTGATTCACCTTATAAATATTTTAATTTTAACTTTCATAATTTCCCTGTTATTAGAACAGTATATTGAAAGAAACATTCGATAGTAAATCACAGGAAATAGCTAGAGACAGGAAGTGACTAGTCCTTCTTTAGGCGGGTTGTGGTCATTCTGTAGATAATACTATCGCGGCCAGGGTCAATGTTCCACATTCCGTAAGATACTGCGAAGATGACGACAAACATGGCGATCATCATCCACAGAATAATGTTAAATATGGCAGGGTAGTTCTCGTCGTAATCTTTGGAGAGATTGATATTCACTTCGGAGTCCTGAAATCGGAGCAAGATTTTTATAGACATTCTTTAACTCAATATCAATAACAGTTACCAAGGCCAAAATAGTTGACCTGATAGACAATTGACTACTACAGATTTATTTTGCTCAAGACCTCTAAATACCAGTACATTGTTTTCGAATACATTGTAAAACTTTAAGGTAGAACCTATGTCGGAAAAGTCTTTGTCACAAGATTTTCAAACTTTTCAAAATGATAAATTAGCTCTCGCTTATCAATCAGTTAAAAATATATGGTGTTTCTTCGTTATTAAATGTAGTGCAGTCCGTGCAACTTGGAAGGATAATTTTACATAGCAACTACATATTTTCAGCCATTTTTAGGGGTACTGGTCATAAAGAGAATATAATAAATCACTAAAATACTTCTTCAAACATCGTCATTTATAGACTTTATTAACTGAACCATTTTAAGCAATATTATTCAAGAATGAAAGAAAAAGTGAGCAAGCTCACATACCCCACGCTCCCCCAAAACTCAACAATGGAACATGTTTTAAATACACAGTATAATAATTCAAAAAGGGGCATTACTTGCAAAAAATCATCACATCAAAACTTCTTAAATACATGTATAAGGAAATTCAAATCTTTGTATGTAACAAATTTAACTGGGCTGAAGTTTCTAGATAAATAATGGAATCAAAATTTCTTAGTAATATACAAATCCATACATTATGTCTGAAATACCTACAAAGTTTCAGGAAATTCAGTGCAGGAGTTATGCTGACAAACTGTTAATTAAATTCCTCAGTGATTTCGATTTGTTAATGAGTGTAAGTCCATGTCCAACACATGATAATTTACACATTTAAATAATTGATGGAAACAAAATTATGATGTAGTCATATGAATTTGTTTATATACTGTACATATGAAATTATTTAAGGCAAAGCACCAATTTGAGGGGTAGAGGGGGGTTGAGAGCTATCCAAGATTTTGTGTTGCACTAACAAACTGTTCATCTCTATATTCAAGATATGGCCAAAAATCTAAGTTGAAAAGTGCCGAAATTCCCAGAAAAATAATGGAATCGAAATTTCCTGGTAATATGCACATCTCCACACTGTGTAAGATATATCTGCAAAATTTGACCAAATTCTGTGCAGCGGGTTAAGAGGAGTTGCGCTGACAAACTGTTCATCTCTATATTCAAGATATGGCCAAACATCCAAGTTGAAAAGTACTGAAATTCCCAGAAAAATAAGGGCATCGGAATTTCCTGGTAATATGCACATCTCCACACTGTGTACTAAATATCTGCAAAGTTTAACCAAATTCTGTGCAGCAGTTTAAGAGGAGTTACACTGACAAACTGTTCATCTCTATATTCAAGATATGGCCAAAAATCTAAGTTGAAGTGCCGAAATTCCCAGAAAAAATAAAGGAATCGGAATTTCCTGGTAATATGCACATCTACACATTGTGTCCTATATATCTGCAAAGTTTGACGAAATTCTGTGCAGCGGTTTATGAGGAGTTGCGCTGACAAGAAAACAGGACTGACGGACTGACTGACTGACTGACACACTGACTGACTGACTGACACACTGACTGACTGACTGACTGACGGACGGGTCAAAAACATTATACCCCCCGCAACTTGTTGCGTGGGGTATAATAAATTCTTTTTTATTCAATTGACATAAAAGATTAAGTCCACATTTCAACGAATATAGGCAAATATGCTCAATATTTTTTTTTAGTCAATTTACCACCTAAATTTGTAAATATTTTTCAAAAGTCTTTGTCAAAATGTTTTCAATCTTTAATATGATGAAGAACATACCCAAATAATTACAAAAAGTGATTAAAATATATACCTTTCCCCCAAGCGAATGAGAACACTCTATTTATCCATACTTCTTTTGTTGACCTTTTTGCACTTACACAGGATTTAATTATTAAATTACTGTTTTGGGGTTACATTCAGATTTACAATGTGAATATTTATCAAAAAATGTATTTTTTTTTATTTAAAAAGATAATATTTTCGGGAAACATTATTATTATACACCAACCATTATGAATAATTAACAAATAATTATGAAAGGGAATGCACATCATTTCAAGATAGACATTACAAAATTTACACACAATTTTTAACAGATCTTCGACTCGGACACTTTTCATCAAGATATTGTACTATTTAAATTTCTTAGGATGTTTGATTTCCTTCAAAATAGTTGCATGTCATTCACATTATCACAGTTGTGTAACTTCATTACATGAGACATTCTTGAAGAAAGTACGGGAAAAAGTAACATTAAATTAATTATGACGTCATAATGGATCTAGCACCAAAAAGACTGTCTAAACTGATTTTCTCAGTATGACGTCATACGACGTAGGTTCTACGTTAAATATTGAACTGTAGAGAAATAGATGACTTTCACATTTATAAAAGTTATTTCCCTTTGCGGGGTCAATTTGGGGTCATCTGGCGTAAGGCACTGTTTTCCCTCTATAACATTACCAAGGTTGAAAATATTTACAGGTAACTTACAAAGCACAAAGTGAGAAAAATGAGAGTTATGCCGACAACGGGAGATAACTCTTAAGAATGTGAAATTCGTCCATTGAAGCATTGTCTGAGATTTCACTTAAGACAGATTAGGACTATTACAACAAAAAATGTAGGGGGGAATAAAACTTTCTTTAGAGGACAACCAATCATAAAATTATTTTTTTTTCCTTCCTCCCCACCCATGAAAATAAATTAAAAGTACCATCCCATGTAAATTGTTTACTGATTAAAACTCCAGCCATCCTCTTGTATGACTTTAATAAAACAAATGAAGTTATTCTTAAGTTACTTCCCTTGTACATCACAAACTTCAATCAATATTATCAGCACTGTGGCTTATGTATTACCCCTCTAGTGTTCCTTACATCAAATGCCAACAGTGAATAATCATGCAGTAGTATGACCTCCATCCCTCAATATGCCCCCCTTCCCCTCCATCATGCCCTGTTCCTACCATTTATTGCCATCAGTAAATGATCACAGCAATGCAGCAGTATGACCTTCACCCTCTGGTCCCCTTTCCCCTCTGTTACTTACATCCACGGCCATCAGACTTCTCGTTTTCCTGATGTATTTTTTCTCAGGATTAATGGCCAGCACCTCCACCACCACATTATCTTTGTACAACTTCTTGAAATCCTCCGTCATCTAAAATCATATATATTCCATTTAGATATCTACAGGTGTTTTTTCATCTGAAATTATACCTATTCCATTTACATATTTGCAGGGGTATTTTTTTTTTTTTACTTTCTTTGATTCAGACAGTCTGAAAAGAGCCTTATACAGGGAGATTTTGGTCGCAATCTATTATTGCACCTACCACCATTGTCAGTAGGTGAATTCAAAGTAAGGCAAATTCAACAAAGACAGATTTATCTCCCTTTAACACAACTAGGGATGGATATCGGCAAAAATTTCGTATCTTGATATATCACGATTTTTTTCAAAAAAATATCACGATAAATCCTGATATTTTTACACACAATTTTTACTACAATTTCAAATGAATTCCCATAATATTTCTTTAAAATATGCTATAAAAACATAATTTTACTTTTTAAATTTTCATTTATTTAATATAAAGCATGTTTTGATGCCGTTGTTTAACTGTTTTCAAAATTTTTTACACTTCCTGTAATTGTCATTCAATAGTTTGAACAAATAAATGAATAATTTCGGGAATTTATAGTTATGTACCAAATACCAGTATTTAAGTCTCCGTGTCACGATACGTATCACGCAATAAAAAATCGTGATAAACCGGTATACCGATAAAATCGCACATCCCTAAACACAACTTTGGGCAAATTTTAAAATGGGGCAAAATGTTTGCAAATCTGAATGGTCTGACAAGGGGTGAAAATAATCCCGTAAACGTTCAACTTAACTTCTGTTATTGATTAACTATACATCTGTTATTTGGTTAACTCTAGTCAATACTTAAGTATGTTCACCCTCTATGTAGTGATGGGAATCGGTAAGAATTTCATAATCGATGATCAGGCTACTGTAACTAACTAATTATCAATTATAATCGGACATTTACAAAGTCTGTCAATTTTAGTTTATTAAATGGTAAGAATGGTTGAATAACTACTTTCTGTGGTGGTCCAGCTGTAGTTGGAATAACTGTGTCTCGGAACAACCCCTAGTCCTTAGGACAATATCATTTTAATGACAGAATGTGCTATCTAGTCAAGCTGGTTTTACGCTCATTTTGTAGAATCCAAAGTACGTCCATACCCCGGAATGAGCGTTGTTACCCAGGTATGAATACAATGTCTCTTCGTCTGTGCCATTACGATACGCATATAAGTTAATAGAAAAGTTGCGGCTGGAATATTTGGCTTAAAAACTATTACGCTTTTAAAATAAAATAAATAACCCGATTAATCAGAATAAAAAATTTGTAATCGAGCACTTGGATTATGCCAGCAATCGACTGATTTTCGATTATAATCGATGATTGGAACACCACTACCTCTATGATTATCATACTTGTACACATCATAAAAGCCTGTTGAAGTCTGTGTGTTGTTTGTCTTACCTTTGTAATAAAGTCTGATATCAATCTGTGAGCGTCCTCTGTCTGCGGGCACTTCCTTCCATGTTTGGTAACGATATCATGTAGACCAGTGATGGTGAACGAGAAGAGATCTGGGGTTTTACTCTTTAGCATCTCTGGATGATCACTCACCTACAAATGAAAGCTTTAAATTTAATTCATCTACAGATGTACATGCATCTGTACTGTGTGCTTACAATGCCTTAAAGGTGCTTAGACACAGATTTGAACTTAATATTTTCTCAAATTTTCTGTATGAAAACACGACTTATATATTGCAATAGCATTTCACACGAAAATATAATTAAAAACTTATTTTATCTGGAAATTATTGAAACTACGAATTCTGGGATGCGTTTGATTAACACATCTTTGCACTTACACAAATTTTAACTTTATCCTTAATATTTAAGAAAAGAAGCGATTTTGTTATGTATTAATGAAAATATTACATTTATAATCCAGAAAATTAAGAGTAGAAATGTTCGAAAGCAAAACCAACTCACCAGGTATTGTCAGTCTGTGCTCAGTGATGTGTGCAGTGTTTAACAAATTGAATACACCCGTGAAACGTAAACTATTTTTGTAAACAGGGCACGAGCTCTGTTATTGTTAATGTTTACGATTCACCGGGTGTGTTCAATTGTTAAACTCTGCACACACCACTGAGCACGGACTTACAATACTGCGAGTGGGTTTTGCTTTCGAACATTTCTACTCTGAATTTTCTGGGTTATAGTTTTAATATTTATCATTAATACACAACAAAATTGCCACTTTTCTTAAGTATTAAGAATAAAATTAAAATATGTGAAAGAGCAAGGATGTGTCAATCCAACACGTCCAGAAATTCGAAGTTTTAATAACTTGGAGATGAAATAAGATTTTTATTATATTTTAGTATGAAATGCTATATCAACATACAAGAGGCCCACGGGCCTTATAGGTCACCTGAGTATCATGCAACAACTTCGCCACAATGGATTCATGTTTTCAACCAGAGGCCATGAAATTCACAATTTCGAAAGAGGCACACTTGCTCCTCATAATTTTACATTTAGTAAGCTTACTTAATACCCAGAAAGAGAGCAGAGGATTATCAAAGAATTAATGCATTTTCACTATGTAATCATTAGAGCCCTGCCCTAACACCAGAACCATGATGCAGGGGCCATAAAATTCACAATTTTGCAAGAGGCATGCTTACATATCATAACAATACTCTTAGTTCATCAGCTTAATACCCAGGAGAAAAGAAGAAGATTAAATTTTCAAAGAATTATTGCATTTTTACGATGTAATCATTAGAGCCCCACCCTAACACCAGAACCCCTGACCCAGGGGCCATGAATTTCAAAATTTTGGAATAGGCACACTTACATATCATAACAATACTCTTAGTTCATCGGCTTATTACCCAGGAGAAAAGGAGAAGATTGTCAAAGAATTATTGCATTTTTAACTATGTAATCATTAGAGCCCCGCCCTAAAACCAAAACCCCTGACCAGGGGGCCATGAAATTCACAACATAGGAATAGGCACCCTTATTCATCATAACTATGCCTTCGGTTTGTTTTCCCTGGATCAGAGAAGATTTTTAGAAGAAATAATGCATTTTCACTATACATGTATATTCAACAGAACGCTGCCCTAACACCAGAACCCCTGACCCTGGGGCCATGAAATTCACAATTTTGGAAGAGGCACCTTTCATCATAATAACTATGTATTTATTTTGTTTTCATAATATCCAAGAGCACAGAAGAAGCTTTTTAAAGAAATAATGCATTATCACTATATATTCAACAGAGCCCCACCCTAACACCAGAACCCCTGACCCTTGGGCCATGAAATTCACAAGTTTGGAAGAGGCACTATTTCTCATCATAACTATGTACTTAGTTCATCGGCTTAATACCCAGGAGCAGAGGAAAAGATTTTTGAATAATTAATGCATTTTCACTATATAACCATTAGATACCCGCTCTAACACCAGAACCCCTGACCCAGGGGCCATGAAATTCACAATTTTAGAAGAGACACCTTTCCTCATCATAACTATGCATATTGTTTGTTTCCTAAATACCCAAGAGCAGAGGAGAAGATTTTTTAAGAATAATGCTTTTCACTACATATTCAACAGAGCCCCACCCTAGCACCAGAACCCCTGACCCTGGGGCCATAAATTTCACAATTTAGGTAGAGGGCTCAATGCTTATTACATTCATGCCAACAGTTTGCCTGCTTGATGCCCAGGAGTAAAGAAGAAGATTTTTAAAGATTGCATTAATTCTGATGGTTTTAGCCCCACCCCTCAGGCCCCAGGGGGGTAGGGGTCATGAATTTCACAATTTTTACTCCCCTTCACATATAGATGCTATGTGCCAAATTTGGTTGAAATTGGTTCAGTGGTTCCAGAGAAGAAGCTGAAAATGTTCAAATGTTAACACACGACGGACGACGCACGACGCACGCCGACGGACGAAAACAGATAGCAATAGGTCACCTGAGTAAACTCAGGTGACCTAATAAGTCAGAAAATCGTACAGAAAATTTGAGAAAATATTAACTTCAAATCTGTGTCCAAGCACCTTTAACAATAAATACTTACATTTATTCTAATTGTTAGCCATCTTACTTATTTGCCTTTCATATTTAACATTACTGTGGGAAAAACCCACAAATTTAATAAAAATTGTTATTTGAACTACTACAATTTAAGCATTTCTCCAATTCCTTAAAGATAAAAAGCAAACTAGCATAAATTAATGTTACAAATTACTTATCAAACAGAATTTAGCCTAGTAAAGGCTAGTCAACTGTCAAGTACTGTAAGTCCTTTTAATTCCACAGTGTTAAAATTTCACAATTTCTCAAAGAGTACCAATCGCGATGGTTTTAATTTCACGCTGCAAGAAATTAATTTAAATTTAAATTTTGTATAGGCATTTAAATGTTTTAAAAAAACTAATGATAGCATTCACGATGGCTTTCATTTCGTGGAAAATGATGAATCGCGAACATAGTGAAATGAAAACCATTGTGATTAATTGCCAGACTACAGTATATGGGATGTAATTTTTATTTTTATTTCTGCATTAATTAAATTGATTAAATAAGTTTTATTATAATACATTTATTCCTTTACCGTGTTAATTACATCCTGTATCAGCTGTAATTCCCCCATCAGTTTGAGGTCACTAGGTTTACTGGAGTTCAGGGACCCCACGGAATGTCTCTGTAGCACGGAGTCCGAGTCCAACAGCCGGTCAGACATCTTCCTCAATGTATCAGGAAGTTTACGGAAAACATCAAAGTCAGAGTGGACATCAAAAAACTACAAGAAACATGTACTTCTGAATCAATTATTGAACCATAAACTTCAAAAGAAATATGTACAGAAAATTCTTGAAGTTTGCATGCACATGTATGTTTTATAATAGACAATGAAAGGTGAAACTGCGGATGAATTATATTTAATTTATATTCAATAAATATATGAATCCACTGTAAAATTTCCACGTAATTTTAATGGATTCTGAAATCTGTTATGTCTATGTACTATTGTATTCTAGAGGTATGTATTTGAATACAGCTACAAATTATAACAAATAAAATTACCATATTTCAATGGAATCTAAATTCATTAAGACTGTATGCTCTTCTAGGAGTATGTACTTGAATGATACACCATACTCAAAATTACCACATTATCATAAACGCAGAGTAAACAGCTTTAAATATTTACATTGTTATCCATGCCTGCATCAAGTAACAATGGGCTCTGATCAAAGAAAACACCCTGAAGTGTGTTCATCAGAGAGGCAATGTCCACCATAGGAATATCCTACAATTAAAGGAAGAACTTTTATTGGTGACGGTCAAGACATCATTGTATCGTATATCTTAGTAAAGGAAAGGCTTTCATGTAGCAAGGTACAACCAAAGCATTACATAAGAATTAACATCAGATGACTGTGTAAGTTAACTTCATTTTTCACCAAATACTTACTGTTTTTACAGGAAAGCGGGCCATGTTTTTGACAGTTAGTGGCTTATTCTTTAAGTCATTGTGTCCAAGAATTGAAACTAGTACATTAGCCTTAGGTCTTTTGAAGAAGGAATTCTGTGCAAGCCCATTCCAGTTGACATCCTAATTTAAAGAATATAAATAGTCAAGAATGATAAAGTGTACACAAGCCATCTGCAGGCTGTCAGAAAATAGCATTTTAACTTCACTAATTAGAAGGCATGGATTGTGCTGAATTAAAATAAAAATAAAAAAATCAAAAGATATGAATAATGTAATTTTTCATAATTTTTCATATGTATCTTGCACTTCAGGAATTTTCATATTTCGTTCTTGTATATATCCCATTTCTGTTTGAATTGACTATATTCAAGCTTTTTATGACCCATATTTACAGCCAAGTAGAAGCAGTTTCCCCTGAGAAATGTGTTCTTAATTTACCCAGAAAACATATTTTCAAACTGATTTTGAAATATCATGTAAAATTCTTCCCGCAGTGGATGAAAAAGATTGCTTTTGAAATAAGGGTGAAAAGCACTGATGGCATTAATTATGTGACATTTTCTTCAATACCCCATCTGTTTGAACACCAAGTGTATGTGTGATGACATTAGGAACATTGCTGGTTGATAGCGGTTCCTTCTGTTCCTGGAATGTAACATAACTCGGGGCATGTGTGACCACTAACTCCTGTCCACAGCACACTCCTAAAATAAACCAGGAAAAAAAATACTGTATAGGGGATTAATTTCACGGGTTGTAATTTTCACGTTTTTCTCTCCTCGGACACGATCGCGGTTTGTTGAATTCGCGGAATCAGTGTATAACAAAAGTTCACTCCCTTGTCTTTATCCGTGTAATCCATAGCTAGTATAGCAAGAACGAAATTTATCGGCGTTATGTATTCACTTCACGAACAGGGTAGGTTTATATAGAATTATTAGATTTAGTAGTTAATTGATTATTAATAAAAACAAGTGCCATTATTAAAATTTTTTGACTATAAACGTCAAATGACTTTCCTATTTGCTTTTACGGTGAGTGCATGTGTACACATCTTTCCGAAGGTATACACATCGCATCGAGAGAAAAAAAAAACACTGGACGCTAATAAATGTTTTAATGTAGGTGGACATAATAATATCCTTCCAGCAAGTTCGAAAGTTATTCGAATGATATTCTTTTAACCAAAATTTCCATAAAAACTAATACGCATAATGCTAATGCAGGTAACAATTACAAGTGGTAACGTTATCCACGAATAATCAAAACCCATGACCCATGTGTTTTGACTGATGAAACGTATCTATCAAAACAGCTTTTTAACGATAAATACAGGTTATAAGCTGCTTATTTGAATTAAAGTATAGCGTGATAATTAAGATAATTGGATAACAAGTACTACTCGTAATTACTGAATGACCATGTATTGAACGTACATGTTTATATAACTATCATAGTCTATTCTCAAATTTCCAAATAAAACATTAAGGTTTAAATATTTAAAACTTATTCACCGTTTCTTGAATTCACGGATTTATTAACACCGTGAATATAGCGAATATTAACACCGCGAGTTATTTTCCCCCTATACAGTAATCTGTTATTGTAAACAAGTACACATGGTAAAACAAATCTAAATCTACACATTATTCACACAGCGCAACATTCAGGAAAACAGCAATACAACATCAGGAATTTATTTTAAACTTAACCATAGTCATAGGTCTTTACAACCTAGCAATGCTGATACACTTAATAAGGACTGGGTCAGGTGATGCGATCGTGACAACCAAAGAATGCGATCTTCATCTAAAAATTTTCGTCCGAGAAAGTATTCTATCGACAACATTTTTCTTCATAACATACCAAGAATAGTTCTTAACAGCATCATTAAATAATTATCGTAAAACACGAAATTTTACCTATAAAAATCAATATGTAAAATTGGAACACTAATAGTCCTTTTTCCCTGTCCGCCATTTTGACTGAGAACATGTGTCATGTGACCAAATGTCATTAATTTATGATAACTCGTACGTTTCTTGTTTCTCTTTTAAAGAAGAGAGAGAGAGAAACACGACCGAAAGAAGCCAGAAATTAAACTGCTTAGACGTCAAAGTATTTCAATTACAGAATTTATGTATGTAGACATCTATAGTTCAGTAGAATATAATTTTTAATCTATATGTTGACCAGGCAAAGGGTTGCAGAGTTTTTGAAAGGGAGGGGGGGGGGGTACTTTTATGAAAAATCCTTTCCAAGCAAAAATAAAAGTAATGCTAAAAATATATTTAAAAAAAAAATAAAAATCCAAACTAGAAAAATCCGAGGGGGTGGGGTAGGGTGGAGATGGGGTGGGGGCAGCTAGGCTACAACTTTTCCGACAAAAACAATTTGAGAGATTTTTGCTTTACGGCAAAAAAAAAAAAAAAAAAAAAAAAAAAACGGGGATGGGGTTGGGTGGGTGAGAGTGAAGGCAACCGGCCTTTCAATGTACATTTTCAGATTGAAAACGCAGTAAAAGACTATATCGAGAAAAAGTGAAGTGGCAGCCTCCCCCCCCCCCCTACTCCCTGCATGTCTCTGTAATAAAAATATACCCCACAGGATAATTTCTTAGTAGGCTATAGAAAAAAGTGCTTATAAATATGTGGAGGTTCATAAATAATATTCATTAAAGTTTTTGCTCTGTAACTTTCCGAACATTTCGAAAGAGAAAATACTTGAAATTTAGCATGATAATACTCTCAGTGAAACCAAAGCAAAAAGTAATTCTAGATCTGAAAATTCAGTGCTAAATTTAGTACATTAAATCTCACCAGAAAAACGGAAATAAAGCAACAATTGTTATATATAATTATGTTTTGAAGTCTAATGATAATGAATATTAACTAATTCGTAACATTTTTAAAACTGAATTACCAACATGCTGAGCGCGACTACAATGCATGCGCATAATGCAAACTGTTTGATCCTTTGTCTTTTTCAATATGGCAAATATTACAATTTAAGATGTTTGAAATTAAGAAAAACTTTCGCAGAAAAAAAATTCTTTCCACAAATTTTATTCAAAAATAAATTTTGTTGTCATTGATAACCTTTGCAACAAAACAAACTTTTAAATAAAATTCGTTGAAAAGACAACAATTGATGCGAATTCATATATACACGAAACTTTGAGAGACCCCAAGTATGTGTGCTTATTTATAGATATGGAATTGTTTGGGAATTTCAGCAAACCAAAAATAAGTTTTGAAAATGATTGGCTCTTACCGCTACTGAATTTTTTTTAAATTTAAAAATAGAACAATATTTGGTTATAACTACTGCATGTTGTAAACAATTGTGCTGAGACTCTAGCTACAGTACAACCAAACATGACCCTCTTAGTTGACGAGGAATTAGCATTATCAACAGACGAAATATCAAAGGAAACAGTTCCAGAACAATTAAAAACAAAACGAAGAAGATGCCGAAAGTCCATCATTGTGTCTATTATGTCAGCAGCAGTATCCATGGTGACGTTTCTTGCTTTTGTGGGAGTTCTCGTCTATGTCCGAAATGTTTTTAAGACATCTCTGGAAGATCACTGGAAATTGGTGAGTTTTCTATAAATAATGTATATATTAATTTGAATGGAAAAAATAATGACTTAATTAAAGTTATCAATTTTTAAACACTAGTTCAATTCCATAAATATCTTCCATTTCGTTATAGACGGAGACCCTTCCGCAATTTTCTCCTAATCTAAGAACTGAGAATTGAAGTTTTTGCAGATTAAGAATTCATTGTTTATACAGATTACGGAAAGGGATAGTTTATAAACGTGATATTGTAACTATATTTATCATGTTTATATCTTTTCATAGCCACACAACACTCCAGCATATTCTCGGAACGAATCGTTTCACGGGAATTTTCCTGTGGCGTACATGGTTCTAGACACGACTTCGTTATCAGGTCAGTAGGCTATAGGAATTAAGATCAATCTTTCTTATTATGATTAAAAAATAAATTATTTTATCTATTAATTAAATATATATGCATACATCGATTGATTTTGCGGTTTGAAAAATAGATTATTCGTACAATGTAGTAGACCTTTAAAAAAAAATGTGACCCTATCCCGTAAAAGAGTAAAAAATGCATGCCATGCAGTCATGCGAAGAACACAGTTTCATTGTAAGTCACGTAGGCCTCTACTTGTTAGCATTTTTTCTGAGATATATGAGTTACGCACGGCTGAAGTTAGCTATTTTTTTCTGAGATAAGTGAGTTACGTATTTGTTGATGATTTTTCTGAGATGCATGTATGAGTTTTATATGTTACAATAGTTAACCTGTGTAATACTTACTTAGTATATCTTAGTTGTATAAGAAGTTTCTAAAAATATACACGTAGTGATATTTGGGTGTTAGCGGGGGATTTCCTCGATACGTTTTTAAACAGCTTAGATATTAAAAGACACTGATATTAATTTTTTTAAAAATCTTTATGGGGTATTTGAATTAATCGGTTTATGATTTAAATGGCAATTCATTTGTACTTCACTTCGAAGAGTTTTATTATAGCTATTAAATTTTTATTAAATTAGGTATTTAAAAGCATTGGGTATTTTTTTTTTATTGGAAATAATTAAATCAATGGACATATACTTTTCATATCACCGTAGATGGACACGAGTTTCTAAGATGGAAAAATTACAAAAACCAGACATACACCAAGGGAGGACTAACGTACTCCAGTGGATTCTTTATAATCCCCAAAAGTGGTTTTTACGACCTTCACTCGACACTGAGCATTGAGACGCATCTTAAGGCAGGCATGGGCGATGTCATGATTTACAGCTGCATTGTGACGTCATCAGGAATTACCTTAGGCTGTAACCGAATGAGGCAGAAGAAGGGATGGGCAGGACATAGCGAAATCTTAGTGCTCTCCAGGTGGTTAGAGAAAGGGGAGAGAATCGGCGTGACTCTGGCACCAAAGTCCACGAAATCTCTGATACACGGCAACCCGACAGAAAACACCTTTGTAATTCGACAAATTAGATAGCATACGTACATATTTTTAAAATCTTTTTAACCTTTCTTATTGCTTGTTATATGTTTTCCTGAATTCTTCTTAACAGAAGAAATTTAAAAACTAATAAAATGAATTTATTTAGACTATGTTTTAATCACGAATACATGCATATGTATATATTATATGCCCATACAGTACCCATACATGTACCGAGCTCCGCCCACATGTCCTTCGTACACGTATCATTTATTTTAGTGCCCTTTATAATATAATAAAGTTATAAGTAATGACATGTCTTTGTATTTATTATTATTTTCAACTGTATAACATTCTTATCAAAAGAAAATAAGGGAAAAGAAAACTCAGAAATTGATTTGGGATAAAAAGGACCGGCGGATTCAAGAATGTAAAAAAAAATCTATTTGAAAGACAAAAAAGTTGTAACAAATGATAAATTAAACAACTAATTAACTAGTGCACGTGCACTCAAATTTTAGCACAATCGTCATCTTCCACTGAGCAGCGCAATCATAAATTAGCGCATTATAGTCTTTTAAATAACGAGTTGTATTGGTTATAAATCACATAAATTAGTGAACAAGAAGCAGCACGAATGGCGCTAAAATATAATTACAGCTAAAATTGGTCCGAATTAATCATCATCGGCAACAAAGACCAACTGCTAGCCAGGATCTCTAAAGATCAAGAGATGTAGATGTAGGATATTAGGCCTTGGATTGAAACCAGCACATACAGAATTAAACTAAAACTAAAAAGTTATTTAACTTTATCAGGATTTTTTTTAATAATCACCGGTCCTAAACACAATGCGATACATCATTGTTAAAAAGAGAAATTCGACTTTTCAAGTAATTCACCAAAATATGATACTCAGTCCTTTTAAGCAAAATTGCCTACTCTTTAGGAGCCCTTGGACATAATGCAGTCGTTTCTTGTTGGAGCTTGATGCTACTGATATATTACAGTCGTTTTTCTCTTTATATTAATAAGAAGGGTGTTCTTATCCCACAGTTTGTTGTTAAATGTACCTACTATCCAGTGTGACCAGAGACTTAAAAAGTTGAACACACGAAAACTCTGACATTTAAATAAATCCAAAAAGAAAACAGAAAATTCGTAACTTAAATGAAAATAATAAAATTGCCAGCCGAATATTTTTACCCCTCTAAAGCATATTACAAGTAGGAACACTAATTTATAGGGACGCAAGGCTTATACACCGATAATGGGGCTGTGGCCATGTAGATTCTGTCTGGTACAACTGATTTTTCTACTGGCTTACTTTGAAGGTAAGCACTTTGCACACATATATGTCTGTCTAAAGTTGCGGTACATGTATATGCCTTTTTAGAACAACATCAAAGCCCAGAGGTATTTCTGCTTTATAATTCTCTTCATATGGTTTCATAATTCACTATATACTCTTACATTTAGGATTAACATTTTATATCATTTTGAATAAATCCTCTAACTGATTTTAAATCTTCAGTGATTCAATATGTATAGAATCATCAAATGAATTTTATATTTTAGAGGTCCATGTTTGCTCTGCGCCTAGTATGTATTGTACCAGTGGACTTTGTGCATGATTACTCTCCGTTATTTTAACATTTCATACACATGTATACAACTAGTTTTGTGTTTTCTCTCCCCAAGTCTTTTAGGATACAATTACAAACTTAGGAAATTCTTTTTATCACATTTTTTTTAAAAACTTAAATATAGTTTGATCCCAACTGTATTTGTACCTATGACATCACAATGTGACGGAATAAAAAAGTTTGGAAAATAAGAAAAGTCTCCTCCGACAGATATATATGTATTCAGTGTACGTTGAATAAACATTGATAAAATCTGTTAATTCCCACATTCACTAAAGTCGTAATACTCTTCTATTATACATGTACTAGCGAAGGGGACAAAACTCTGATTGTCCCCAGGATCAATCCACCATTACATGTACACCACTACATGTAACTCAAAGTGCCATGATCATTGGCATTCTCTGAATAATCTCTGATATTTGTTCTTAAGGATAAATAACACAAACTTTTGTTTCAGAAATCAGTGATATTGCTCATAGATTTATATTGAAATAGGTTACCTGAATAATAATTGCCGGGTAAAGTCTGAGATTTTGTCATAATGTTTAAATTAATTATGTGCAAAATTTAGTATATATAGAATTACACAGAAAACAACACAAAGTAGCATATATCTAAGCACCAAAGAAAACTTCCGATTTCTTTATATTTTAGGGATTTGTTATTTATGTCATTTCTATTCAAAATCAGTCAAAAAATATTTATCAATTCGTGCATCAAAATTTTGTTTGTGTTATGTGTGATCTTTAAGAGTTAGGAATAGGCCTCTGCGCTCATGCAGTGCTTTCCCTGGAGCGAGGTATATATATATATATATATATATATATATATATATATATATATATATATATATATATATATATATATATATATATATATATATATATATATATATATATATATATATCGGAATATCTTTTTGGCATTATCACTGTTCCTTTTCTTATAATTCTTTTTATTTTCTCCTATTACAGGGGCCCTGACAATCACTTGTAAGACTTTCTATTCCTCCAACAGCTCCCTGTTTTACTACGAGTATTGCTCTGTCGGTTGTTGTGGATCTGAACGAAGTCGGAAGTGCTGCTCCGCGGATAAGTAAGCCTGTGTAATAATTGAAATCAATCTGGCTTTAACGCCCTTAAGCTTTTCTGTTTTACTCTGTGTTTTACAATATAAACTTGATTTATATCTCAAAGTAAAAAGTACAGACTTGTGTATGACCTTGTATTGCTTCTCTTTGACAGCACGGGCGCCATCGTAGGCGGTGTGGTGGGGGCTCTGGTCTTCTTTCTCATTGTATCCGTGGTGATGTTCATATGTTGGCAAAGCAACAAGAAATCAAAACAGCTTGTCGATGTAGAACCCGAAATAGGTATATGTTTGCAGAAATATATTTAATGTGCGTTTTATGCCGAAGAAGGAAGAAAAAGATATATGCTCGTGATTATGTGGCGAAATTGTACTATTGTGTTTGGAAACTAGCTCCAGAATGCCAAGGATTAGTGATTATCCGACAAAGCCTTGAAATAATGAAGATGCTTGCAGGAAAACTGAAAATATTTGTATTGCTTCTAAAATCTGACATAAGTGTAAATATACATCTATTGTGCTTTTGAAACTGTATCTCCGGAACTGAAATATAAGTACATGTACATAGAAGAGATGTTAATTCACTGTAGATCACTAAATTTTTGCAACACCTTTTTTTTCGCGAGGTAGACATGTACTTTTTATTGGCGAGACAAAATTTTCACGAATTGTGGTTACTACTGTATATAATCTTAAGGAATACTAATATACGCGAGAATGATATTTTCGCGAGCACACTGTCTCGCGTAATTACGCGAAAATAAAGTTCTCGCGAATAAAAAGTGATTTACGGTACATTATCAAATATGCGCGAAAGCTAAGACGCGAGTCTAAATATATAATAAGCTGTAATAAATACATGAATTGAACTTGACACATGTCAGTGCATGCATATCCTAACATAGGATGAAACTAAACCACGCCATCCAGTCCAATGTATATTTAATGAAAGGTTTGGAAAGTTGACTGAATGGTAGAGCTCTGCAATTCAGTCAACTTTCAGTTAATTTTTAGTCTTTTTTTAACTTAACTGATTGGAATGCTTGATTTTGAGTAAAACTTGAGCTAAACTTTACATTATTTTATATATCTTTTATATGAAATATTTTCTTGTTGGGACGTCATCAACTTCCGTACTTGCATGGCAATTATGGTCAGTGAGCAATGAGTTTTTTTAAACACTCTCATTCGAAGGACCAGTTTCCGTATCCCTCTTTGGGATTCCAACTCGCAATCTGTTGCCAAATTAGTGTAAAAAAAAAATTGGTGCCATGGGAAAATATTTGTTAAAATACGACCCATCGATGTGTTGTACGTTTGTATTTTCAAACAAGGTCATTTTAAAGACCACATAAATTGTGATATGCTTTTTAAAACGAGTTTGTTGAAATCTTTGTAATATTAACTTGTTTGGTCACAATCCTTCATTGATTTGAAAATTGATTGTACTCAGAAATTGCTCTTTATCGAATTAGTTAAGAGACATAAGCACCATTTGCAGGCAATAGCTAGTGCAACACTACTGCATACATAAGGGAAACAAAGTTGACGATGGAAATCTGTTTTTTTTTTCTTACAGACGAGTTTGGATACGAATTAGAGGTTATGGGTGATATGCATCCATATCAAACCGGAAGTGAACCGTTCAACTCTCCTGTCTCTCCCAGTCACCTTCATGGAGACTTTCGTCATGGTGACATTGACACAGAAACATTTCCCAAACAACACGGATGCCCCCCACCTGGATACGACGAGACCGTCCCCCCGATGTCTCCCCCGCCAACTTACAAGGAGAGAGAAGATACTGTAATATCGGAAGAACGTTATTGATTCTGTGTGGGATTTGGGTTTATGGAGGGCATTCTGGGACTTAATGAAACTTTTGCACTAAAAACTGATTGATTAAGTCCCCTCTAGGGAATCAAGAGGTTCTTTAAAGGGCAATATTTATTAAAATTTTGGGGGAAATTGTGACAGAATTTTTATTCTGCTCTAAAACAAAATTATCTGAACATGATAATGATATATTAAGTAAACACGACCGTGTATATAATGATATTAAATGAAAATATACTGACTGCGTATCCGTAATTCTAGAGTGAATGGTACTTAGGGTTCACCGATGAAAAATCATTTTGCACTTTGGTAAAATCACTCAAATATTAATACCTCCCTTGTCAGTTATGTATTACTTAAATACATTTTATTTGTATTGCTTGTGTATGAAAAACGTATAAATATATAAAAACATTTGGTATAGTCTTTTGTGAGTTTGTTTTGTGATGAAAGCACGGAAGGGACACCTCTGATTGGTGTGTTTTAATGATGATTTTTTTTAAATCAGTTTTTAGTTATATACTTTTAACATTCCAGTCAATGGAAGTGAATTTGATTTACGGTATATCCTAATCTATATATACTAAATTAAAAAAAAAAACTTCAAAGAAATCCCCACAAAGATACACTGCAGACTCCAATTAATGTAGAACTACAAATTAAGCCTCTATCTGAACTCGATCCTCGCGGCAACGAGTTATAATTCAAGAAGTGAACTCAAAATAACATTCAGGAAATTGAAATTATAAAATGTTACCAACATCAAAACGTATGAAAGTTGAAAAGATGTATTGTACATTATACTAGCTATTCTTGTTTAAAGTTTTTTCCCTCATCCCTAGGCCTGTTTTACCGAACTTGTTGAATATTAAATAAAATACTTATAGATTTTGGTCCTTATTTATCGAAATTAAGTAAACATGAGAATTTTCTACACTTTATAAAACCATCAGAGACCTATATACTATTAGTATATAGGTCCCTGATAAAACCATTTCTCAAAGATACTTACTGACGTCATGGACAACAGCTTTTTAAAGAATATTCCAATAAAAACAAGAAAAATTTAACTCAACAGTTTTCATATATAAAAAAAAAATCCTGTTCCACTCCACTCGTGAAATAAATTCCATATCCAACTACAAAACATTGAATATCCTCTAGCTATATTCATATTCTGCTAGATGCACACGCTATGATTTTGAATGAAACAAAGGAGTTAAATCTACTTGGAATTTGTCTTTTCTTTCCCAGAAAAAAAAGAAACACTCTGTAAACACCTTTATAAAGAAGAAAATCCAACATCACGAAACAAATCTGAAAGGATTAGCAAACGCATTAAACTGGTGGCCTTTTGTCAACATTGAGTACCAGTTCACAGAAATAAACATGGCGGGTGACAACACCACCACCGGTTTGGAAAACTATTTGCACATCATTTTCCCACAACCATGCTATGATGAGTATTTTGTGAAATTTAATTTCTTTCACGGTACGACTTTTATTTTATTCTAAACAGATTTAAACGAAATTATTCTTGGTTTAGTCACAAAAGAAAAAAAAAACAACTGTGATCAAAGTCCTCTTTACTCGAATTTCCTCGAGCCATTTCTTATGAGTATACAAACAATCGACTGATGGACATTAACACTGTCAGAGTTCAAAATTGTGTGATATTAAATAAAGATCCCTCAGTCCAGATATATTGCATAGATTTTTTAAACTGATCTTAATCATCATCATCATTTATTTGTTATCATATGTCATCATACATAAAACAAATACACATAAATATACATAATCATTTGAAAGACAATATTTGAGAATCCATAAATTTTAAATAGATTTATAAAAAGATATTCAGGAAACCATATTTTAGATAGTGACTAGTTGATACCAGGATAACCCATTAAAGCTGGAGAGCTTATTTCCAATGGGGTCCTACCCTAAATAAGATAAAAATACAATGTTTCATCATTAAAGCACTATAACAATTTTTGGCACTATAATTTTAGCACTGCATTGCTTAAACGTTAAATTTAATTTAAGTATGACAACATATAGGATCAATAAAATAATACAATATGTTTTATAAGTTAATGCTGAAACATATCACTTTCATGTTCTAAAATGCCGTTTTGTAAGATAAAACTCTTAACTTGTTTCTTAAAAGTACTCTTTCCTTTAGTACATGATCAAACAGTTAATGAGATCAAACAGGTCCGGCACAATCTCTTGATTTAGCTTTATAGCTTGATTTAGCTATGTAGATTGATTTTGCTATATAGCTTTATTAAGCTATTCAGAATAGCTTGATTTAGCTATTTTATCACACGTTTCTCGTAAATGTGTTATTTTCTCAGCATGCACAAAAAGTCGCACCTTGGTGCAGTGATGATATTCAACCTTGAACTCTTCTGAAAATATTGCATGTAAAAATTACTTAATAAATTGCATCTCCTTATTAATAAGAGACTTTGCACTCATAGTTCTAAAATTTTTGGGGCTATATAAAGCAATTGATACAGTTACTTCTTCATTGAAATTATAAAAGAGGCCAATTATGGTCAACAAGATAATTGATTGATAATAATTCAGTACAATGAGAAGCAATCATACTTATCCACGCCTCAACGCACACAAGGTGGTGTACAGTCACTCAAACAATGGAAATTCATCTTTTGCTTAAAAGTATTCAAATGCTGCAATGTTAGAACTATCTTTGATTTCGGTTGTTGTTTTGATAGCCCATAGTATATACTGGTAACTCTTGATGGCTCGAACTTCGATCTCTCGAAGTTCTTGATCGCTTGAAGTGAGTCTCCAGTCCCGAATTTTCCCCCTATATAACTAAGCGAATTTACTCTTGATTTCTCAAACTCTTGATCTCTCGAAACCCTTGATCCCTCGAAGTCAAAATGCAGTCCCGCTATGCATATTCTATTAGAATTTACTCTCGATACCTCGAAGCGGCTATGTGACTGTACACAGGGTTATATAATTAGCACCTTTACCAGGACATTTAAATGGCCCCAGGCAGAAGACGCAGGTCGAGGAACGGGATGTTTATTCAGGTGACACATGCTGCAAGGTGATAACTGATTTATAATTAATCATATTTTGCCTATATGCTATTAAAATAATTATCATCGACTGTCTTGCGATAATTTAGAGACGCAGTGTCAGTGAAAAGTAGTAATTGATTAAAAGACGAAACACTAATTTAATTTTAATTTCGAGTCGGTACCAAAGTTAAACAAAATATGAAAAAAGCAGAAACAGCCTTAATGTCAATATGACGACTGCTATTGGACAAATACTTGCAGAACTGCATTCAATGGTCATGTTTGGAATAGTCAATGCTATGTACAATGCTGTAAAATATCATTTTCATGTAATGAATGCGTAGTATGATGTCCGTATTATAAAGATTAAATAAATATACATGAAATGACAATATACATTGTTGCTTTACTCAGTTTAATGAAATATTCATCTAAATTACGAAAAAATATCATTGTTTTATAAAAACCACATGTGAAAGGTTAGCACTGCATGAAAATCATTACATCTGGTAAGACTAATTTTAAAACCTGTCAACAAACCCGGAAAATTCCGTACTCTTGAAAACTCAAACTCTTGATCTCTCGAAGTTTTTCCTCGGTCCCGCAGACTTTGAGGTATCGAGAGGTTCCTGTATATGAATAGTCAAATACTTGTGACTTTTTGTCTATTTCTTAAAAACATTTTTCTGAAAAACTGCTCATAAATAGCTTTATCAAGCTATTTTGAATAGCTTAATAAAGTTACAAAGCTTTTTCAAGCTATATAGCTAAATCAAGAGATTGTGCTGGACCTGTCAAAGGCTTCAAAAATTAGGTCAAAGGTATCGAATCTCAAAGATGGGACTTAGGATACATGTACTTTTTCCTAATATTGGATGATGTAAAAGAATATCTTGTCAATATTTAAAGCACATGTTTATGCATAAGAGTGCATTTTAATATGTAATAATAGTTTTCTTTCTTTTTTCAGCTCAGTGTTTCAACATAGTACTTAGCAAAGCCTTGGGATACAGTATTATCTTAGGAGCTGTTATGGGTATGTATAAGCCTTGGGATACAGTATTATCTTAGGAGCTGTTATGGGTATGTATATAACCATCCAGTCCAGAGATAAATTTTATGTGTCCTTGGAAATCACATACTAATTTGTCTAGGGACACATAATTTCAATCAATGTGCATCCCAATGGACGCAGCAAAATTCAGGAGGTGTATGTATTGTTTTTAGCTCCAAACAGTTGATTGCATCATATCCACATGCTGAGCGATATGCATGAACCATTTTGTAAAAATTGTTTAAGGCTAGTCTACCTACCAGCAATAGGCCGGATGTTGCACCTTGCTATTATAACAGTTAATGGGCAATTATCATGAATATCAGGGAACATCTACAAATGTATTAAATTGTTTTTGTATTCAACATACCTGCATGATTATAATAAACAAAATTATTTTTTTTTATAATTAAAAAAAAAACAAAAAATGGTATACGTAAATTTTTATGTCTACAAAGTTTTTGAAAATTTGTCCTTGGTATGCAGTGTTTTTAAATATATTTCTTAATTACTTTCAGTGAAACTTCCCCAGATTGTGAAGATTCTGAAGGCGGGGAGCGGGGAGGGAATCAGTCTGGCCGCAGTCCTGTGTGAACTCTTTGCCATATCAGCCACAACAACATATGCATTTGCCATGAGCTTCCCATTCAGGTGTGAATAGACTGTGAGTCTGTCTCAAACTAACCAGCCATTAAAGATTCTTATTTAAGTGTGAATAGACTGTGAGTCTTCTCAAACTCACTAGCCATTTAAGATTCTCATTTAGGTGTGAATAGACTGTGAGTTTGTCTTAAACTCACCAGCCATTTAAGCTTCCCATTCAGGTGTGAAAAGACTGTGAGTCTGTCTCAAACTCGCTAGCTATTCCATTTAAGCTTCCCATTCAAGTGTGAAAAGACTTTGAGTCTGTCTCAAACTCTAGCTATTTAAGATTCTCATTTAAGTGTGAATAGACTGTGAGTCTGTCTCAAACTCTCCAGACATTTGATATAAGCTAATGTGTGAATGAATTACGAGCCTGTCTCAAGCTCAACAATTATTATTTATTTAAGAGCTTTCAATTTAGCATTTGTTTAGGTGAGAAATGTAGGCTGTGCGTATGTCATAAAATCATTACTGTAAGTTCCTAATTATCAGGATGATTTATTATTGCATCATTTTGTGAAAAGTATTGGCTTTTATTTTTAGATAACTTATAAACACATATTAAAATGTTCTCACCATTTGACAAGTTCCATTCCAGAAATTAAGTGTTTGCATAAAATAAGAAATCTAAAGTAACATTAATAAGAAACTTCTTTTTGTCTCTGCCTGCTGTTGATATAAAATTTTGTATTTGTGTTAAAAAGCTGAGGTTAGCTTCGTGGCCTATGCATGGAAAAGGCCTTTGCTTGTTAATGTCTCTATCTCAATTTTTCAGTGCTTATGGTGAGGGTCTGTTCCTGACAATACAGACCAGTACTATTGCCTTTCTGATCCTCTTCCTGGGTAGTAATGCTGCGGGGGCTTTCCTGTTTGGAGCCTCCTATATAGGAATCATGGCTTATCTGCTGTCAGGGCTGTGTCCACTGCCAATATTAGGGGCTTTACAGAGTATAAATATACCAATAGTTATACTAAGCAAGGTAAGTTTGTAAGTACATTTAAAGTTTGTAAGTACATTAAAATAGAGTCCCTTTCTTTTAGCTTTATAATGACTCTAAAAAGATAAAATCAATTTTTTTTTTTCATTTTTTTTTTGGTAATTTGACCATTTCTTTTTTTGTAACAGAGTGATTTCTGAGGTACATCTTCATTTTTAGCTCACCTCAACGAAGTTGGGGTAGCTTATGTAATACCCTTGGCGTCGGTGTCAGCTTAGGCATCCCAGGTTAAGGTTTTTGGAGCAGTTTTCTTTTCAAGTACTTCTATGGCCTATATTAGTCAGAGATGCATGGAGGATGCTTCTAGTGTGCTTCATTGTACCAGTCAAGGTTTCAGATGCTGCAATTTCAGCTAAAGAATGACCAGGTTAATGTTTTTGGAGCAGGTTAAAGTTTTTGGAGCAGGTCTCATTTCCAAGTAACTATAAGCCCTATATTGACCAAACTTGCATGGATGATACATCTAAGGATGCACACTACTGAACTTGCTTTGGATGCTGAATCTGACCTTTATATTCTGGATGAGTGACCAGGTTAAAGTTTTTGGAGCAGATGTCATTTCCAAGTATGTATAAACCCTATATTGAACAAACTTGCATGGATGATACATCTAAGGTTTCACACTACTGGACTTGCTTCAGATGCTGGATATGACCTACATTTTCTGGATGAGTGACTAGGTTAAAGTTTTTGGAGTAGATCTCATTTCCAAGTAACTATAAGCCCTATATTGACCAAACTTGCATGGATGATACATGTACATCTAAGGATGCACACTATTGGACTTGCTTCGGATCCTGGATCTGACCTAAATTTTCCGGATGAGTGACCAGGTTAAAGTTTTTGGAGCAGATCTCATTTCCAAGTAACTATAAGCCCTATATTGACCAAACTTGCATGGATGATACATCTAAGGATGCACACTACTGGACTTGCTTTGGATGCTGGATCTGACCTACATTTTCAGGATGAGTGACCAGGTTAAAGTTTTTGGAGCAGATCTCATTTCCAAGTAACTATAAGCCCTATATTGACTAAACTTGCATGGATGATACATCTAGGGATGCACACTACTGGACTTGCTTCAGATCCTGGATCTGACCTACATTTTCCGGATGAGTGACCAGGTTAAAGTTTTTGGAGCAGATGTCATTTCCAAGTATGTATAAACCCTATATTGACCAAACTTGCATGGATGATACATCTAAGGATTTACACTACTGGACTTGCTTTGGATGATCTGACCTACATTTTCTGGATGAGTAACCAGGTTAAAGTTTTTGGAGTAGATCTCATTTCCAAGTAACTATAAGCCCTATCTGAACCAGACTTGCTAGGATGATGCATCAAGGGATGAACAATCTCAAACTTGCTTTGGATGCTGGATTTGACTTACATTTTCTGGATGAGTGACTAGTTCTAAGTTTTCAGTTTTCAGATAAGTCTATTCCCAAGTAACTGCAAGCCCTATCAGACCAAAATTGCATAAGTGTTGCATCTAGGGATGCACACTCCAAGGTTATTAGTTTAGTGTGGGACTTTGCCTTACTTAAAGACAACATTCGTTGAGGTGAGCTCTGTAATCTCTTATTACCTTTGTTTAGGATTAATTGTCCCTCCGTTCACTCATAAATAATTTTCCTTCAATACTTATGGTATTTCAAGAGAAATCTAATTGGTAATTAAGAAATTTTGACAAAAGTATTTTGCAAATATGTTGACAGATATGATATTTTAACTGGACAATTTCATTTAAGGAATAATAATCATTTATCCCAGATAGAGTTATCTCCCTTATCAACAGGTCAGTGATCCTTAAGTCAAACAGTTGTGTTATGTATTGATTTAATGACATTCTCCTTACAGATGCTGCAGGCTGTGACTAATTTCCGGAATGGCGGGACGGGTCAGCTGTCTGTGGTGACGGTCTTCCTGTTGTTTGCGGGGTCGCTGGCCCGAGTCTTTACGTCCATCCAGGAGACTGGGGACACGCTCATTATCGTCACCTTTATTGTATCAACAGTCTTCAATGGCCTTATATTTGCTCAGATTTTATATTACTGGAATGCCAAACCTAAGAAGGACTAAAATACAAATCATTCCATTTGTAAAATAAAGCCATATGAAAGAAAATTAGTCCAGGGAATTTTCACAGGAGAACTATTTTGTTTAGTTTTTGAGTTAGTGGGTCCATTCTGTGTTTTTTTAGAAAGTAAATTTTGTTTTTAGATTTTATTTTAAAATTCATATGTTTCATCACAGTCAGATAACTGTGGCATGTCAAAAAAAATGTAAATCATAATTGATGTTTTAAAACCTTGCTTAAACCAGACAATGTTCTGTTGTTGATGATAATCTGTAAATAGACTGTAAAACTTTTATAGCTCAAAGGTTTATTCTTGTATCACACATGTTACAAATGATTTATTTGATATCTATATGCAATTTCTTGAACAAGATTCATGTTGATTCCATGTATGGTAAATACTGAATTGTTGAAAACAATTGTATAGTAATGTAGTAGACAAATATAACATTACAAATTCTGATACAATATCATTGAGAGTTTTTGTACACCACAATATGACACATATAAATTAAAAAGAGAGAGAGAAATTTTTAAGTTTCACCATTAATGATGGGTATAATTTTGACATTTGGCTACATGTAAAATATGGACACTATGACAGAAAAACAATAAATTGCTGTCATCTGCAGCTTTCTTCTAACAACTGAAAACAGTTTCTTGTGAGAACTGTACCAAATGTAACAAGCAGGCAGGGTTGATTGCCAGTGGTGAAATACCTCGGTAGAGCAGGTACTTTAAGTTCATTGCGCCCAGATTTAAATCCAGGTCTGCTCCATCTTGTAATATCCCTTACTTTGGTGATGTTGACCACACTCTGACTTGCAAATAAAAGTCCTGTTAGGGGCTAAAGAATCTGGATTGGCATTGGTTTGAAGACATTTTTAAATTTTTGAACTTAAACAAGTTGTTTTTAAGATAAACGTTTTTCCGTCGTATCTCATGCATTAATCTTAACTTCATGTTAAATGTCTCAATTCTGACATTGCAAGAGTCATCCCCACACTGTTTTTCATCGTAATGTGTGTAATTTTTCAAAATAATTTGTTTTAATTAATTCTCTGACTGAAAAAGACATACAGTGTACTTAGTCTAGTATATATTGTTGTGGTATAAACTTTTTAGGAAACTACAGACTTAATTTCTTTAAAATATTACTTCAACTGAAATTGTTTGATCATATATTTTTAGAAAAAAATGTTTGTTTTCGCTTTCCCGACTGACCCTGATTTATAGTGCTGACCTCATTTATTTTTGACCTATTGCTTTCCGTTTTCGTCCGTCGGCGTGCGTCGTGCGTTAACGTGAACATTTTCAGCTTCTTCTCTGAAACAGCTCAATCAATTTCAACCAATTTTGGCACATAGCATCTATTGGTGAAGGGGGACAAAATTTGTGCATTTCATGGTCCCTGAAGGGTGGGGCAATCATCATCATGGTTCCTTTTGATTCCTGGTGGAACATAGGGCTTCGGCAACAGTCCTCCATCGCACTCTGTTTTGAGCAGCCTTTTTCAATTGTTTCCAGCTATGTCCACACTGTCTGATTTCCTCTTCACATGACCTTCGCCAAGTTGTCCTGGGACGCCCAACTCACCGTTTGCCTCGGGGGGTCCACATGAGTGAGTGGCGCGTAATGTCTCCCGATGGTTTTCGGAGGGTATGTCCAATCCACCGCCACTTTCTACGGGCTATTTGTTTAGTGATTGGGTCTTGGTTTGTTGTTTCCCACAGGTTCTTGTTGTTTATATTTTCTGGCCATCTGATGTTTAGTGTGTGGCGCAGACATCTGTTTGCGAAGGTTTGTAGTTTGTTGGAGGTGGTGTTGGTGACTCTCCATGTTTCAGACCCGTAGAGGAGCACAGACTTGACATTGGTGTTATAGATGCGAAGTTTTATGGGTGTGGACAGTGCTGTTGATTTCCACACAGGCTTGAGGGTGCTGAAGACGTGTCTCGCTTGATTAATTCTTGCTTTTATGTCTTCATCTGTTCAACCAGTGATTGTTAGAATGCTGCCTAAGTATGTAAAGAAAACTACATCTTTCAGGTTGTGCTCTCCAAGCGTAATTGGTGTTTGCTGTTTGTTGTGGAGCCGCATTGCCTCTTTCTTGTCGATGTTCACCTGTAGACCTGTCTTTGCTGCTTCCTTTGCAAGCCTATTTGTCTTGAGTTGCATATGCTCATATTTCTGGGACATAAGGCATAGATCGTCTGCAAAGTCGAGGTCTTCCAAACACTGAGTTAAAGTCCACTGGACTCCTGTCTTGCTATCTCTAGTTGTTTCCCGCATGATCCAGTCCACTACCACTAGAAAAATCATTGGTGACAGTAGACAGCCTTGTCTAACCCCTGTCTGTACCTCAAACGCTTCTGTGAGCTTTCCATTGTGGATGACTTGGCATGTAGCCTCGTCATACAATTGTTGTATGAGGTTGATAAAGGTAGGAGGCGTTCCATAATGCTGGAGTAGTTTCCAGATGACTTTTCTATCAACACTATCAAAGGCCTTTTCAAAGTCGATGAAGTTCAGATACAGTGTTGACTGCCACTCTAGTGACTGTTCGATTATTATACTTAGAGTGGCGATCTGG
Organism: Saccostrea echinata; assembly: GCF_033153115.1. Classification (NCBI taxonomy): domain Eukaryota; kingdom Metazoa; phylum Mollusca; class Bivalvia; order Ostreida; family Ostreidae; genus Saccostrea; species Saccostrea echinata. The sequence goes on from NW_026889779.1 coordinate 18,237,745, forward strand.
TCTGTACAGGACTTGTCCTTTCTAAAGCCTGCCTGTTCTGGACGAAGTCGTTCTGCTATAGTATCTTTGAGTCTTTCCAGTATTATTCTTGTCAGGATCTTGCTTGGGAGAGAGAGGAGCATGATGCCACGCCAGTTCTTGCATTGTCCCAGGTCTCCTTTCTTGGGTAGCTTCACTAAATGTCCTTTTTTCCAATCAGCTGGTACCTTCCCCTCTGACCAGATCTTCTGCAGGAGAGGTAGTAACATATCTGCTGAAGTCTTTATGTCTGCCTTAAGGGCTTCTGGAGGAATTCCATCAGGCCCAGCTGCTTTCCCACTCTTTAGTTTCTTCAGAGCCTTGATGGTCTCAGCCCTTGTGGGAGGGGCGGTGATCACTGCTAGTTCAGAGTCTGCTGGTGGTATGTTTGGTGTTGTTTCTGGTGTTGGGCGATTTAGGAGTTCTCTGAAGTGTTCTTCCCAGCGTTTTCTCTGGTCTTCATCCTTTGTTATAGCGTTGCCTTCCTTGTCTTTTACTGGCTTGGTCTGTGGTGGTCTCTTCCCAGCCAGGGTTCTTGTGATTTTGTACATGGTACTGAAGTCTCTTTTCTCTTCCGCTTCCTCAGCTTCTGTAGCTAGCTTATTATAGAAGTGTCTTTAATCTCTCCTTGCACTTTTCTTTACTTCATTGTTTAGGATAGTGTGTCTGTCTTTTAATTCTTGTTTCTTTTGTTCCTCCTCACAGCTCATAATCTGCTGTTTGAGAAGTTTTCTTTCTTCAACCAGTTTCCATGTGTCTCCTGAAAGCCATTCCTTGTCTTGCTTTTCTCTTTTCCCTAGGATCTCTTCGCATGTGTCTTTCCAGTTGTCTTTGATGGAGTTCCAGTGTTCTTCTAGTGGTGTTACTTGACAGACGTTGTTAAGGACCTCAAATCTGTTTTTCAGTGTGATGCTAAAGGTGTCTCTTGTGCCTTTTTTCCTGAAGTCTCTGGGTGTTAAACTTGATGTGTGGTCACAGTTGTCCTTGAAGGCTTTCAACTTGACTTTAATAGTGCCTTGTACTAGGTGGTGGTCTGAAGCTACATCAGCCCCTCTTCTTGATCTTGTATCAAGGAGGCTGCGTCTCCACTTCCTTGAGATAGTAATGAAGTCTATCTGGTTCTTGGTTTTTCCATCACGGGAGATCCAAGTCTCTTTGTGGATGTTTTTGTGCTGGTAGACACTTCCTCCTATCACAAGGTCATTGAATGTCAAAAATCTGTGAACAGCTCTCTATTCTCATTCATGTTTCCAAGTGCCTGGATACCCATGATGAGTTCTTTCCCATAATTGTCTGAACTATCTTGGACCTATTTTGTCCCAGGTGGTCGATAGCTAGGCACTATTGAGTTCCAATTGTTAGAAGACTTACCTGTAAATTCAAGATGGCCTTCTCAAGTAAGTGTTCAGGGATTTTGAAAATCCTTACTTTCAGATCATGTGATTTATTTAGGGTATTGATATTCTTGATACTTTTAAAGTTTTAAAGTTTAAAGTTTAATGCATGTCAACAAGACAAAAGCAGGGTTATTGTAAAAACTGTTCTAAATACATATTATTTAGAAAATGTTTTGTTTGATTTCAGGAATAAACTTATCGAAGGTTACACGTAACCGGGTTAGGGTTAGACGTCAGGGTTAGGGTTAGGGTTAGAAGGTTACACGTAACAGATATGACATTAAGAAAACTAGCATTTCTATCCGCAATATTTTTTGAGAAGTTCTGATCGTCAAACAGACTCCTTACAAAATTATTAACTGCTGCAAAGGGGAAACTTCAGACGTACTGTGCTACAGCATATTCTTGAAAATCAGATGTTGATCCTCAAAAACTCTAAAGAACTTTAAGAAAATTTAAAACCATCATATTTTTCAAAAGTCTATAACATCAAAACTTACGACTTTCTGCACTTTATACAACAATGCCTCAAGATAAATTAAAATCAAGACTTTTTGGTATCATAGACATCTGCTTCTTCAATAAAAACGGAACTCAGAAACTTGCACATCTTGTGATTGGTCAACAGCAAAATTACTTCGTTAAAAACCACTCTGATTGTACACACAAGTACTATGAAGTTGATATTAAAAGGATGCAGGAGTTCCTCATTGACAACGTATATGCAGTCTTCGGAGACTAGGTCTTCCAACAAGCTGTTGAAATTTCTATTGGTAATAATTATGCTCCTTTATTAGCTGTCCTGTTTTTTATATTCTTATAAAGCAGAATTTATTTAAAACCTTCTATATGAGAAGAGGAAATCACTTGATGTGACCTTCAGTTCGACATTCAGATATACTGGTATCGACGATGTTTTATGAATTAACAATGGTTATTTTCATTCATATGTCGACTCGATATATCCCAGTGAACTTGAAATAAAAGACACCACAGAGTCTTCAACATTTCCTTTATATTTGGATGTTTTCCTTACTATAGACGATGAGGGCCAACTAACAACCAAATTGTATTACAAACGAGATGATTTCAGCTTTTCCATCGTCAACTTTCCTTATTTATATAGTAATATTCCACTATCACTGCTTATGGTGTTTATGTCTCCCAACTTATTTGCTACTCTAGAGCTTGCTCTGAGTACAATCAATTTTTAAAACTGAGGCAAGCTATGGACAGATAACCTGATGTTACAGAAATTTTAACAACCTCCTTTAAAATCAGCATTTCACAAATTCTATGGTCGCTATAATGACCTTGTTAGCAAATAAAACATATCATTATGTCGTATTTTGGCTGACTTGTTTCGTACTAAATGTAAGGCCTTGTTTTTATACTAGTTTTGACTATGCAATGTATCCTTGATCAATTGATAGGGCTCACGGAGGGCGGTCAACGGGGGATGCTTACTAGATCCTAGGCATCTGATCCCACCTATGGAATTTCCAGGAGTCCGTGTTTTATGCCCTCTTCTGCCCTTTTCACAGATTTGCTTTTGTTTTTAGATTTTTTAGAGATCGACTGTTAGTTATCTTCACATTTTACCATAGTGTAAAAGGTGATTTTCGGCTGAAAATGATTTATTTCTTACATGTATCATCAATTTATCAAGAGGGCACATTTGGTAGGTAATGATATTTCAACCTTAATTTTAAACAATGAATGACAACCTTTTGAAGAGAGTATGCTTTTAGAAAGTGTAATTTTTAAACAAAATCGTAGATATTAATACAGGTTAAATTTATACTGTATAGTCCGTTTTCATTTTTTTAACATGCAAGTCTATTGATGAATTCATTTTGTAAAACTATACTTTGATCAAACATAATTCTATTGTTATTGATATTCCATTGATAAACCTATATAACTGTAATAGCATGTACATGTATAGCTTAAAGGTTTATTTAGTATCACATATGTTGCATTTAAGGGGGCCGACTGGGGTTTTCATTGCGCAATACTTCGCGCAGCTTAGTAAAATAAAGTGTACTTACTATTTTAAAGCAACTATTTTTACATAATTTATTAAAATTAACAAAATTAGGAAATCTCAGGTTAAAAAATCTAATTACGTTTTTAAATAAGTGATTTTTTTTAAAACGATTTTTTAAATGATGGATAGATAGACGTCGTAATAGTGTGTTTTTTACATTTTGAATAACCGAAGTTCTTTAAGGGGGAATCATTAATTATGTCATAAAATAAAAAGTATAAAATAGATGCTTTTGAAATTTTACACATAGGAAATTGAGAATCTGGCAATCATTTTTATAATTTTTTTAATATAAATCTGTGGTATCTATCATGTTTTGCTGTACTCCATAAAAACAGGAAAATATCATGAATTTTGACATTTAGAGATCCCCCCTCTGGAAACCAGACGGTAGAATTTTGTGTTTTTTGCATAAAATGTACAATATAGTATTGCTAATCAAATGATATAATTTGAGCAAAAGTTCTATCGTAGCATTTGTATAATTTGCTCCGAAGTGCGAAAAAATAGTATTTTCCAACATAATCCTGTAGTAAATGTACCTGTGTTTTGAGATGGTCCCCGAAAAATAACCAGACGGTATATTTTCACTAAACTTGGCATGTATACTGAAGTCAATGTAAGGTACACATGGTATAAAATTAAAGAGTTTTCTTTATTAGTTTTCACACAATAAAACCCCCTTCGGCTCCCTTAATTTCCATATTGGTTCCAAGTATAAAGACTACATAATTTAAAAAAAAAGTCGTATTGTAAAATAGTAGATAAAAGTAATACTATAATGATATAATCAATGAGTTGTTTTTGTACATCACAATGTGTCACATTTAGATTAAAATACAGATATGTTCAAGTCGGTATAATTGCAAACAACCTATTTTGAAATTTGATTATTTCCAATAAAATATGGACACAATGAAAAAAAGTAAAAAAAAAAATTACTTTCATTTGAAACTTTCTTCTTCAAAAACAACTAAGCTTTGAACAGTTTCATGAGAAAACTATAGCATATGTGGCAGTCAGGCAGGGTAGATCGCTGGAGGAAAGTTAGCTCAGTTGGAAGAGACATGACCTACGTTCAGAAGGCCCAGGTTTGAATTCCGGTCTGCTTCGTCACATACTCTCCCTTCCTGTTACATCTAGTGTTGTTAACCACTCTTGAGTCCCTCGTCCCTTGGTATCTACAGAGTTAATTGTTTTTTACAATTTGTTTCACATGAAAAATTCAAGTTAATTTATACATGAATTGTTTATATCATTTTACAAAGAGAATTACTGGTATAATATAAATTCTGCCTATTATATTGTAGTTGTTTCAAATATGGTAATACTAATTGACTGCATGGATTTCCTTCATGTATCTGATTTTCTTCAATTTACGACTTAAAAACTCAGCCACATAGAGGTTGTCTCTGGTGTCCACACATAAACCCACTGGATGGTTAAAATCACAGTTATCAATGTAACGGAGGAGCTGTTCGTCCTGATCTAGGATGTGGATACAGTAGTTGTTGCAGTCAGCTGATAGGATCTGACTCTGGCTGTCTGTTGTAATGCCGACTGGATAGAATGATCGATTGGTATTAGACGGATGACCACCGTATCTAAATCGCAGTTTTAGTACCTGATTAACAACCACTACTGCATTGGCTCCAAAATCAGCCACACAGATATCCAGGTTCCTTTTCTCACTTATGTGTTTATCTTCACCAGAAGAATAAGAGGTTTACCTTTACTATCAAATTGAATGGTTTGTGTCTCTGTGGATCCAGAGCAACGGACTTTTGATTGTTCTCTATCATCACTGTTCATGGTAACCAGGAAGTCACCAGAGGAGGTACTACAGACATAGAGAGGTTTCCACCCTCGTAGTGTTATCACTTCCTGTATCTGTTCATCCTTCACTTTGTTTACAGTTCTTGTATCAGAGTCAGTATAAACTAGATCTTCACTCCTTGTCGCAGCTATGTCCTTTGGAAAGTTCCCTGATTTGGTTTGTATTGACTTCAGCAGTTTGCCTTGGAGGTTGTAGAGTTTGATGATTTTGGTAACTCCGCATGTCCATATTTCTTTATCACTGACACAGGTAACATTGTATAGATTATACCCAGTGTCTATGGTAATAATGATCTCTGGTTCATCACGCAGTTCTATGACTGAGGGAGAACAGGATACAATTTCTGGTGTTTCCATTGTATAATCATGTTCCTCTATTGTAAAGGATAAATCTGACAGAGAACCAAACATTTGATGGAGCTGTTTTTGAGTGGTCTTATGAGGAGAGAAACTTGGTAATGAAAAAATTGAGTTTAGGAGATAAACTTCTGAATTCAGCATTCTTGGATTTGTTTGTAGAAGTTAGGGAGACATCATTTGAATGCAGTATTTTTATCATATTAAGAATATTCCGTCTTAGTTCTGAAATTTTCCGCTTGATTTCATTTTCCTGTTTATTTATGACTGCCAGATGTTTAGCTTTCATCTCATCGATTTCAGGTTTTTGTTTGTGGACAATGATTTTAATTTCTCTGTGCCAGTCTTCACCTTGTTTGCTGACAGCTGTTCTCAGTTTCTTGTAGTGTATTTCCAAGTTATGTTTTTCAGACTTTATATCTGATGCAATTTCTTCATATGCAGGATAAATACCATTCACAAATTTTTTCAGGTCTTTTTCTAAATCTTTTCTTTTCAAACTAAGTTTTTGCAGAACTTCTAATAAATCATGTCCTTTGCGTTTACCAGAGGAGATGCAAGTAGAACAGACAGGAATGTCACATTTCTCACAGTAAAGTTCACAATATATTCGACTGTGGTTTGGACATTTTGGGTAGTTAGGAACAGAAGTTGTTCTGTGTTTGTATGGTACAATATTGTGTCTTTGGGATGAATCTGAGAGATGCTCTCCTACACAGACCCTACATAGGTTAATCTTACAAAGTTCACAATAACTCTTTGACACAGGTCACAGATGAGGAGTGTCTGAGCTCTGTCCAGGGGTTCCATGACAGGTTTCTCTGTCACATGATAAAGGTGATGCTGTAAAAGATTTTATGGCGCACTATTATTATATCTTAAGAAAGATTTTATTCCAGTGATTTGTAACGTAAAATACATGTACTGCAAGCACAAGTAAGTTCAAAATTGAAAGTGGAATTTTTCAAAATCAATTTTTAGATTAAAGTGGTTTATATTTCATCAAAAATGGGAAAAAAACATTTAAATTTTTATACAAACTAGAATAAAATTCATTTTTTATTGGTTGCATTAATTGTTACATTACACATGGTAAATAACCACTGACTCTGTTAAAGATGTGTGGACAATATACCCTTCTTTTTGGTCAATTCGACTGGTATCATATGTTATAGAACACTCTGTACTGATCTATGTTGATTCATAGATATGTTTGTAATTTTGTTTTGCAAAAAGGACAACTTTTTGAAGTTTTTGGGATTAATTATTTCATGCAGACAGACTATCCCTTATGTCTAATTGTGTTAAAGTCATTGAGGAAGAAAGGTAACATCCACATGAACTAGCTTATTTTAAAAACTTAAAGATATATGTCCTTAAAACCCCAAATTATCCTCAATTAAACTTAAAATTTTAGTGAATATTAAGAATAGAACTAAGTTCTTGAGACTTCTTTCTGACCCACGGCTTTTCAAGGCAAATTATAGGCATGTCGCGAATTATTGAAATTATACACCAGGAACTTCAGGTACGTCCACAGCAATATAGATAAAACTTTAAGGTATGTCACTCGTCAGCTTTTAAGAAAAGTTTGGTCAAAATCTCTAACTTGGAATTTATTCATTAAAATTCAATTTTTATAACATATTTGAATTAAACAAAGCAAATTATACAATATTTGATTTAAAAACTGCTCACAACGTCATAAAGAAACAAGATTTATGGGATACTATTTTTTTTATGGTGGAAAGATAATTAGAAAATTCTTCAAATTTACACATTTGTTACAATAAATATCTTAGAACTTTCGCCCCACATATTTTTATTCAGAGAATACTTTCCGTTATTATATGCTAGGAATATTAAATATAGCTTTCAATGTATATTTTTAGAACAAATTTACACATTCACTCAACAGACTTTGCCAAGAAATGAAAATATATTAAAGAAGTCAAGATAAAATTCATATTATTTTTATCCGAAACTCGCATGTTTTGACCAATATCTCAAAATTCACATCACTGACCCAATTTTTTTTCTTTCATTATTTTAAACTACACGGTATCTCAAACCAATCAGCACAAAAGTCATAAAAAGTTTGATACAAGAAAATATTTAGATAATATATGTTTAGATTACATCTATTGCCATTATTACATCTGGTAAAATATGATTAAGATTAAAGTGATTAACATAAGTGTTACAATTAAAGTGCAAAAAGGTCAAATTAAATTATAATTGTACCTTTGCTCAGTAAGATGCACACTGACCCCCTAATTTTCTTTGCGATTTTGAATCATTCTATATGAGTACTTATGTAAAATATACTTCTCAAAAAATCCTTGATATAAGTATTTTCACGAGTGCCATACCTTAAGTTGTTATAGGGTCTCACCTGTAAATCTAAGATGACCTCCCAAACTAGAATACATGGATACCGACAATCTACTTCCTGGGCTTGACTCGAGAGTTTTTGAGATCATGTGAATTAAATACCCTGTAAGAGTTATCTCGGGTATCGATATTCTTGACAAAGTCCCAGGCATTGTGGTCATCCCTCCTTTCCAAATTTATTGTGATCGACAAAGATTTTTTCTATTTATGTATGCTATTAAACATTACATGTTACCAACATTATAACCTTTTCGACTCTTTTTGAGATATTTTATCTAGTTTTCAACGGATACATTTGTAAAATGGAAGGGTGTAAGAAAGCCAGTCCCTTTTTTCCTTAAATGGGAAACTGTATTTATATACTTATATTAGGCATTTTGGATGAATCACTTCTTATTTAGAAGCTTAAGTAGATGTATTTATTTATACGATCCTCAAGTTTATACTTCATTGTAAATTCAGTTTTGTAGATTAATTTTGTTGTACATATCCACCGTGTCCTCTAGCACATGCTATTGAGATTTAAATTCAAGAAACTAGAATTCTGAATTATTAAACAATTGTTTGTAAATGTGAAAATGAAACTATAGTAGATGAAAAAGGACATACTGTTTTTTATGTATATAAGGTATCATTGATTTTTCCAAGATATGGTAGAACATATTTATTATAAGTATATTATAAGTAAACTACCTATAGTATTCATAGTAAGCAAAATGGAATTCAACTCGCTTGACTGATTTGTCGGTTTATAAGTCATGCTGGTACATCTATGTCATTGAACATGTGAATTTAGTATGACACCAGAAAATATATTTTCCCATACAAGCATGTTTGTCCAGAAAAAAAGTTGATTACATAGCTGCAAAATATATGTCATAGCGAATTACTGATTTAAGATCTCTGAAGGCGTTCTAGCGATGACAAGGCAAGATACATTTCCATGGATTTTTTAATGTAATGAAATCTTAAACATAGCGTAACTTTTTTGTTCGCAATGCTTCCGTTAATAATATACCTGATTCATCAATGTTGTCTCCTGGATCTCACCAGGCTAATTCGAACTTTTCGGGTATAATTATTTGTTGAACACCGAAATATAAAAGGTTTACAGTCATTGCTAGGGATAAAACTAATGGATCTGAGCTAGATTGAGCACGCCACCAAAGATAGTATTGTTTTCTGATATATTAGAGAATATTAGAGATATTAGATTTTAAGAATCCTACATGTACCTAGGACTCAGAGCAAATATTTTGCATCTAGGGGGAAAATAATTGGACACCAAATTCCACAGATCGAGAACTGCATATTCTCTTTCGCAAAAAATACCTGAAATTTAAAAAACACTGAGAAAACATCACTCGTGCTGTATGAGACATTCACGTTCAGTACTGCAGAAAATGCGTTTTCACAAAACAGGACATCTCCAACCGGAAAGTTTCCAGCAGGGTTATCACGAGGATTCAGAAATTATTATACTTATTAGGTATCTAATGAGAAAAACACAAACCATGGCTTTCTTCAAGTTATTATGTTTACATTTATGAGCATTGATTCCCTTCTTCATTTGTTACTAAAAGGTAAAGTAAATGAAAATGAAAATAATCTGCTTTTAACTACACTGACATGCTTTTTAAGTTTTACAGTTTTTTAAAAGACACAGAGCGACTCGAAAGACAAAGGATTCATATGCAAAAGAGAGATGACTGCTTGGAGAGATGATTGTAAATTTATAGAGTTTTCTTAATTGCTATTCGAATATCACCAAGGGAGATGAGTAGGAATTTATATTTGCAGTGTGTGTAACCCACGGGTTTTACAAGAAATACATGCAAAAAATCGGAGGTGATGAAGATCCTGTTGTAGTGTGATTACAACTGGTAGACAACCTCATACGAATCAGAGCGAAGAACCAGCAGTCCTCTTCAAAAGAATTCAAAAGTAAAAGGGAAGATAATGAACACAGAAATATTTTCATCCCATTTTAATCTTTTTCCTTTTAACTATAATAAAGATAACGTCACAGACATGTTCTTATACATTATATCCTATATTATTTGAGATGACAATTCAAGAGTCTCTGAGTTGGTGCAAGAATTAATATGGATGACGCTTAGTAAGATATACAGCATACGCTTGTATTACAATTCTTAAACGTGGCAAGCTAATGAGGAATAAGTTGATTAAACATGAATATCAACAGTCTCGTTTAAAGTCATCATTTCGTAAGTTCTATAATGGTCGATACAATGACCTTGTCAGCAAAAACAATTTTTCATTAAGTCAAATGCTGACTGACTTTTTCATACTAGTTTTTAGATCATTATTTACACACTGAATTGTCGACGGATTTTTCCGTTATTTCCCGATCATGAAAAGGAGCACACGGCGGGTGTGTCCAGCAGGGGATGCTCACTCCTCATTGGCACCTGATCCCACCTCTGATGTTTTAGAGGCCTATGTTTGCTCTGCTCCTGATCTGTATTGTTCGAATGGACTTTTGAGCTTGAATACTGTTCGTTATCCCCGTATATTTCACTTTGGGAAGGGGATTAAAACACACAAAAGTTAGATAAAAAGTATTTAATTGATTAATCAGAACCACCTATGAGAAAATCTTTCGACTGTATGTATCTGTATACAGAGACTGTGTTGTCCCACCACGACCCGACCCAGAGAAGGTGAGTTTTATCATCATAGCATAACCCTCCTGGTCTGTTTATCTCATTTTGTTGTGTCAGTAGCAGTGACAGAAAGTAACCGTCTTTGTCAATCATTTGTACGGTTTTCGAGTATCCATCACACACTAGGATGTTTGATAGCGCATCTGTACAGATTCCAAATGGTACTAAGAATCCTTGAATTGATGGGGACCCTCTGTAGGAGAAGCGATATCTTCCTCCACAGTCTGTTACGACTACCATACGGCGGAACATATCAGATACAATAACATCTCCATTCCGGTTTTCAGTGATGTATATGGGATCGGTATACAGATTCTCGCCCGTGTTGTTACGCTGAATGACGTGGAGCTGTTGTCCATCACTGTTGTATCGGGTTATGTTGGCCTCTGTATACCTACGTTTTCTTTTATGATAACAAATTGTAGCAACAAGTAGATCTCCATTAGATGAGGAAGAGAAGACACAGCGCGGCGTCCATGGGTCTTTAATCTTTATTAATGGAGATTTTGTTTTGTTCTTTGCAGACAGTACAACTAGATCAGAATTTTTATCTATATAAATTAAATCACCGTTTCTTGTCACTGTGTGTATGCCATACGGACTGGATATGTCTGTCAGACGAGAAAGGGCTCCGCCTGTTCTATTGGTCAAGATAAGATTTTTATTATCATTGACCCAGGCCCGGTCTGGCATGACACAGGAAATGTGACTTGCAGCACCTCTCAAATCAGTCACGGTAAATAATTTCTGTAATACGGCGGTAGACATCACTCTCAACAGCTCCTCATTTCCTACTTTTCTTTCTCCTGTCTCTTTGATGTGAATTTTTCCAAGCAACTCTGAAAGGTCCTCCATGATTATTTCCTCAGTAAGAGAGAGTTTTAAAGTACCGGGAATACTCTTTATCTTGGGAACAGGGACTTTCTTTAGGAAAAAGAGGAATTGAACTGGTCTGTTTTCTGACTTTTCATATCTTTGTATATATTTATGTATGTATGTGACATTTCTTCTTTGCTGTAACTGCGAGTCAAAATAGAGATTTGAGCCACTTACATCCTTAAGAACTGTACACGTTTCTATTTGACTTTTCAGGTTCTTTACTTTGGAATTCATCTCCAATTGGAGTCTGTATATTTTTGTATTACAACTTTTAAAGTCAGATTTGATCTGTGCCAGGATAGCACGATTGTAAGAAAGAATCTCACTTCTAATGAGAATAATTCTTTCTCTGTTCTGTTGTATAAATGTCTTGAAGGTATTCACCAAATCCCTTTTTTCATGATTCCGGTGATTTTTACACTTGACACAGACCGGGCGCCGACATGTCTGGCACCAATATTTATATTTCCTGCCTGGATTCTCCTCACATGACTCTGGTATCATACGGTCGCCATACCTTAAACAGCCAATCGCTACATCGTGGTGTTTGGTGTCTAGGTTTATCACATGTCCCTCCTTACAAGGAATACGGAAGTTTTTATCACAGGTGTGGCAATAGAATTCCGAGTCTTCCAAACATTGAGAACACCGTTGTGTTGTGAGGCATGCTCCCATGATGCTATATTCTAATGAGCGTCTTATTCTCTTCCTTCTAAATTACCCTCTTTGATTGTCTTGTCATCTGTGGTAAATCTAGAAATAAAAATGTTCAAGCTCTATTTCTGGGCACATTTTCATGCATCTCAGGAGACAGAACCTTTTTGAATTGTAGAATTGAAAATAGAACAAATTTTAGCTCACCAAAGTTTCTGTTGAAGTAGATGTATTCAGTTAATATGATACTTACATGGATACATATTGCGCCTCCTTATTAGTAGACCTATTTTTGTATTCATATGAAGCAGAATTTATTCAAAAACTTCTACCTGATAATGAAAACACTTGCTGTGGCCTTCAACTCGACATTCAGATATATCGACGACGTATTATCAATTAACAATAGTTACTTTCATTCATATATCAACTCGATATATCTCAGTGAGCTTGAAATAAAAGATACCACGGAGTCTGACACATCTGTTTCATATTTGGATGTTTTACTAGAAAAAGACTGTAATGGTAATATAACAACAAAGCTTTATTATAAACGTGATGACTTCAATTTTTCAATCGTCAACTTCCCTTACTTATATAGCAATATACCCTTATCACCTGCATATAGGGTTTTTGTCTCCCAGTTGATTCGATAAGCAAGAGCATGCTCTACGTATGAACAATTTCTAAAACGAGGAAAGCTTTTGACAAAGAAGTTGATGAAACAAGGATATCAAAAGTCTCGTTTGAAGTCATCATTTTGCAAGTTTTATGGTCGATACAATGACCTTGTCAGCAAATACAACCAATCATTCAGTCAAATGCTGACTGACGTTTTTCATACTAATTCTTAGGCCATTATTTACACACTGAACTGTCTCTACGGATTTAACCGTTTTTTCCCGATCATGACAAGGTGCACACGTCGGGTGTGACCGGTCGACAGAGAATGCTCACTACTCCATGGCACCTGATCCCACCCCAGATGATTTTGGAGGTCTGTGTTTGCTCTGCTCCCCATTTGTATCGTTTAAATTGACTATGAGCTTAAATACTGTTCGTTAACTCCATATTTCACAGAATAATTAAATGTGTAACGATAGATATTTACACAATATATTTTCAAACACAATAGCACTCATACACAGTAAATGCTAAAACATATGGAAATCAATCAATTAATCATTTTATAAGTGTATATTAATCAAGTGCTTCATTGTTTCTCTTTTATATCTTAATTAGCAACCGAAATAATACCTTTCTTTATTCGGTGATGTCAATGATTTAATATAACCCTAAACATAGCCTAGGTAGATATATATATATATATATATATATATATATATATATATATATATATATATATATATATATATATATATATATATATATATATATATATATATATATATATATATATATATATATATATATATATATATATATATATTAATTAATTAATTTACTTCACTTAATAATCGCTGAAAGCTGAAAAGGTGTTGTACTTACTCAATATAATCGTGAAACGCATGAAAAGATAAGGAAGTTTTAATAATGTCCCCCAAAACAGTATGAACTGTCAATTTTGAGTTCATTTTATGACGAACTTAAAGTAGAAACTGTGAGAGGTACTTCCCATTCATTGAATGCATTTTTGAAACAGATTAACAAACACCACATCGGAGGAATGTTCCTCTTGTAATGTTACCTTCATCTAATCACACCTGACTCTTTAGGCATTTGTAGTACGTTCCTTTCTCAAACAGACATATATCTGTTGGTATGTTAACGAATCAAAATAAAAGTAATGCAAGTGCACGCAATACTACGATACTACGCCTGTCTAGAAAACCCATCATCATACTTTACTTTAATTAGGCCATTATAAATTTACTGAAGACACATTAATTAAACCAAACCTTAAGAAAATATTATGTACAAATAGTCGAGAGTTGATTACGAAGTATACATAGCAATTAGAGAATCTGAGCAAATAACAAGGGTCTGTTTAAGAAATAGTAGTAAAAACTATGAACCTAAAACAAAACCCTTTCCTTAAAAAAAGTTAATTTTTTGAAGCAAAAAGATTTACAACCAAATTTTTATTTTATTAATCCAACTAAATAATCTTCTTATAATTATTCAGTTGAAAATGTCCAGTATTTCTGCAATGACATGTGCGATGAAAACTTCATTTCTTAAATATTTTTTTTTTTAAATGAATCGATTTATTGACTGATTGATTCCATGTTGTTTTGCATCCCATTCGAGAATTTTTCACTCATATAGAGACGTCACCATATACCGGTGAAGGGCTTCAAATTTAGACCTCTACACGGCACTCAGGGCCATTGAGCAGTGAGGGTTCTTTATCATACCAACGCCTACCGTGACAAGGAACCTCGGTTTTTGAGGTCTCATCCAAAGACCCGTGACTTTCACTTCTAGTACAGGGCGCATGGCGAAGGAACAGTCAATACCTATGTTTAAGTCTTAGGTTTGACTCGGCGCGGCGAACGAGAATCGAACCCGAGCCTCCCGATCACGAAGCTCTCAATATAAAGGTTTATCTTTCAATCAAAGTTTTGTGACATAAACGTTTTGTATTGAAAACGAAATGTTCCGGTTTGAGACTCTTTAATCTAAGACCAACGTTAACTCAGTGAGGATTTATTAAACTCATAAAAAATAAGTAGTTTTTTTTTTAAAGTTAACGTTTACTGATCGTGCGGAAAATAAACTCTTAGTACAATTAAACAAAATAAAATGATTATTAATGGTTTTGACTGCCAGTTGTTAATAGATTGGTGTGAGGTAGATGTCCAAGAAGATTATGAAGTTAAAGTCCATGTCTCAAATTGGGATAAAATTAAATCAGCAGTGGTCAAGATTAGAATCGTAAGAGCAAAGCTTAAATATGGATGATTTTTACGGTCTCTGATTAATAATGTATAAAAATTAATTTTTGATATTTTCAATTGCGCAGAGGAATCAATATGTTACAATCACAAAAACATATTTCGAATTAAAGATACAAATAATGAAATTATTAATGAACACATTCGATTGGAGGAAACTTTACCTTAAAGTTATTTCAGGCTTTCATACAGGGAAGGATCTGAATTGGAATCTCAATGAGAGATTTTAACAATCCTCTTCAAACTTTTATTCCGAGGAAACAATCTATATAATTATCATAAGAGCTAAACAGATCACAAATTAAAAAAATAATTATTCCTAGGAAATTATTTTCCTTTATATCTAGCAGAAATAGTAAAAACATTGACATTATTTTGATTTTAACAATTTGTTTTTTCAACAGAGCGGCCAGAAAGACACAAGATTTAGATGCAAAAGTACAGCACGGAGACAAACAGTGAAAAATGCGAGGAGAGATGATTGTAAATTCATAAAGATTTCTTTTATTGTTTCCAGATATCAACAACAGAGATAGGTTGGAATTTATATTTCAAATTATTTTAACCCGGTTTTTACAATAAACAACCTACAGCAAGCCAAAAGTGATGAAAATCTTTTAACATGATACTTTTATGAAATGCTTTTTATTTTGAACCATTAAAAAATTGAAATGCGGTATCTGAAGTATCTAATTCGGTTGATTAGATTATGTCAGTTTTATTTTTTCGTTGTTTTTTCTCTTTTGCACAACATGGTTTCCGCACTTTTTATCCATAGTCGCTTATAACTGTGGTAGTTCACCCAATCAAAAATGTCCAGTAGTAAACAACTATAATACTATAATGCTACAAATATATTATGAGTGATTTTTTTTTAATCACAATTCGTCACATTTAATTTAAATGAAGAAGATATTTTAACTTTGACCATTGGTATAATTGCAAGCTACAAATTTTCACATTGATTATTTTTGGTAAAATATAGACATAATAACTGAAAATTAACAAATTCCTATTTTTGCAGCTTTCTTCTCCATAACAAAGATGAGCAGTTTTCTGGGAACTGTTTAAAATGTAAAAGTCCAGCAGAATAATAGTTCGGTAGGCAGGACTCGTAGCTAAAGTTCAGGGGGCCCAGATTTTTATTCTGATCTCCTAGGTTACATATTCTCCCTCTGAGTTGCAAATGAAATTCCCCCAGGGCAAAAAATCTGGTGTTTTTGTCTTTGGGCTGAAGACATCACAGGTAATTTATTAAGGTAAGAAACTTTTCGCCTCGTATCTCATAGCATGCTTTAAATTTGACAAATGTCCTTAATCGACATCGTAAAGGTGATCTCAACATTTTTGGAGTGTGTTGTTTTCAAAATAATTTTTTTAATAAATTCCATGACTGATAAAGGTAAAAATAGTGTATATGATATAAACTTTTTTTGTAGGAAACTGATTCCTTTAAACCATTTATTTCAATTGAAAATGTTTGAAAATTAAGTTTAAGGATAATTTCAGTAGAACATCTACCCTACTCCACGGGATACCAAATATAAGTTTTTTCCTCCTTGAAAAAGCAATTATGCAGAGTTTATACAGGGACCTGGGATAGAACAATGTATTATTGATTTTTTCTCACTAATTTTATAATTAGCAGTTTGAGGGGATATAGAAAAGCGCATGTATGTGTGGGTGGGTAAGTTTGTGGGTAAGATTGTCCTTGTGTGTGTAACGGAAGTTTTTCCTTGTGTGCTTAACGAAAGTGACATAATTTGCATCGAGACCGATGTCGAATGCTGCCTTAATTTATTGATATGCGAAGGGATGTTGTTCACAAATTCATTGATGAAATTTGTAGATTTTAAATTGCTATATTATTGAACAGAATTTTCGCTTATATCACTTGTAAAATTTATATTTTATGCCTTATTTTGCATGACACACTGTTATATACAAGGATAGGAACCAGTAAGTTGTTTTTCCAATCCTTTTGATTCATAACATTTGATTGATTGATTGTATGTTGTTTTACGTCCCATTCGATAATTCCTCACTCATATAGAGACGTCACCATATACCGGTGAAGGGCTTCAAATTTTGACCTTTACTCGGCACTCAGGGCCGTTAAGCATTGAGGGCTCTTTATCGTGCCAAAGCCTTTCCTGACACGAGGCCTCGGTTTTTAAGGTCTCATCCGAAGGACCCGCAACTTTCACTTCAAAGTGCCGAGCGCATGGCGAAGGAACAGTTGCTACCCTTTTTTATCGACTTAGGTCAGTCGCGGCCGAGATTCGAACTCACGACCTCCCGTTCACGGAGCGAGCGCTCTACCGACAGAGCTACCGTGAACGGGTTCGATTCATTCAATAAAATATGTTCAAAACAAACAAGGGATGCTCGGTTTTGCGGTGCCCTTCTTTTATCTACTATTCAATAAAAAACAAAAATAAATAGTGTTTTTTTTTTATTTCAAAGACAGGATAAAAGTGAGTCGGACTCTAAACCCCCTGATCTTTTTATTACTGGTCCGATTTTCGATTTTTGTGACTACTAACAATGTTTTGATGATACATGTTTATGTTTTAATAACAGAAAACTTACTGATATTTCAATTTAAAAGGGAGTTAGAAGATATTTCTAAAGTAGTGCCATGGATAGACTAATTATTCATTGAATTAATCCACCATAGAATCGATTTATTCATAGAAACCGCCATGGATAGAAAGAGATTTTGCCATAAGGGTTTCGGGTAGATTTTTTGATGGAATAGTCCTGAAGTACAAAATATAAATTACCAGGTATAACATAAATCCTGGCTGTTGTGTTATACTTGTATAAACATGGTTACAGAAATTTACTATATGGTTAAAGGATCTCCTACATGTATTTGATTTTTTTCACTTTGCTAGTGGCTAATTCGACAACAAAGAGGTTGTCTCCAGCGTCTACACATAAACCACACGGATAAGCTAAGTAAATGTTATCAATGTAACAGAGGAATTTTCCGTCCTCATCTAGGATGTGGATACATTTGTTGTTACCGTCTGATATCAGGATCTGACTCTGGCTGTCTGTTGCAATGCCAACTAGATCAAATGGTCCCGTGAATAAAGAGGCATGACCAATGTATCTAAACCGGAGTTGTCCATCCAGATTAACTACGACTACAGCGCATAGTCCATAGTCAGCCGTGCAAATATCTAGATTCCTATTCTCACTGATGTATTTACATTCACTGAATGAATACAGAGGATGACCTTTATTGTCAAACTGAATAGTTTGTTTCTCCGTGGAGCCAGAGTAACGGACAATTTTTGATTGTGTATAACCATCATTGTTCATGGAAACCAAGAGATCACCAGATGAGGTAGAACAGAGATTGTAAGGTATCCACTCCTGTAGTCTGATTACGTCTTGTATCTGATCATTCTCCACTATATTTACAGTTCTTGTACCAGAATCAGTGTAAACAAGATGTCCACTTCTTGTCACTGCTATGTCATTTGGTCTTTTCCCTGATTTGGTTTGGATTGACTTCAATAGTTTACTCTGGAGGTTGTAGAGATTAATGATATTTTCATCTCCACATATCCAAATTTCTTCATCATTGAGGCAGGTAACACTGTATAGCATGTTTCTAAGCCTCGTCTCTATGGTAGTGAGGAGTTCTGGTCTATCAAGAAGTGGTTTACCGGAGGGAGGATATAATATATCTTCTGATGTATCCAATGTGTAACCATCTTCATCTGATGTAGTGGATAATGCTGACAGAGAACCAAACATTTGATTCAGCCTTTCTATGTTTATCGGACGAGGAGAGAAAGTAAGTAACGGGACATTGACTTTAGGAGGTGTAATTTTGAACTCAGAAGTCCTAGATTTGTATGAACAGGTTAAAGAGACATCATTGGAGTCCAGTATTTTCTTCAGTTCAAGAATACTCTGTCTTAGTTCAGAAAGTTTCTCCTTGATTTCAGTTTCCTGTTTATTAATAGCAGCCAGATGTTTAGTTTTCATAGCATCAATTTCAGATTTTTGTTTGTTGACAATGATGTTTATTTCTCCATGCCAGTCTTCTCCTTGTTTGGTGACAGCTGATGTCAGTTTCTCGTAGTGTTCTTCCAAGGTTTCTTTTTCAGACTTTATATCTGATACAATTTCTTCATATGCAGGATAAATTTCTTTCTCTAGTTCTCTGAGATCTTTTTCTAAATCTTTTGTTTTCAACCTTAGCTTTTTCTGAGCGTCAGTTATATTATGTCCTTTGTGTACACTAGAGAAGATGCATGTTGAACAGACAGGAATGTCACACTCCTCACAGTGAAGGTCACAATGTTTCTGTGTGTGGTTTAGACATTTTGGGTAGGAAGGATAAGAAGTTTGATGTTTATATGGTATAACCTTGTGTCTTTGGGATGAGTCTGAGAGATGATTCCCTACACAAGCCTTACACAGGCTAATCTGACAAAGTTCACAATGACTCTGTAATGCAGCTGTTTGACACAGTTCACAGAGGAGGATGCCTTGGCCACTGTTCTGAGGGTCCATTCTCGGTATATTTGTCACATCACGAAGGTGGTGCTGTAAAAGAAATTATGGAGTATTATTTTTGCCATAGATCGGAACTTATACATGCAATGTAGATAGATAACAGAAGGCCACCCAATCTTTGTACAAATTTTACGGGTGCTATTGCCATCGAAGCCCTACTTCCTATTCCAATCTGAAGACAGAAACTCACTGTACTAACTTCACTTATAAGAAATTAAATGAGGAAACCTTAAGAAGGAGTTCGGTCTTAGAGGAAACTGGGTACTCCGTATTTAGTACCTGGGAGCACGAATTCGATCAGCAAGTGCAAAGATATGTCTCTCTACAGAATTTCGTTTGACACCTGAATCCCCTGATCCCCCGCGAAGCCTGTACTAATGCTTCACACTTGCACTGTGAGGAAGGAGTCATGCAATACGTGAACGTCTGTTCCTTATATCCTATTATGTAGGCACTGAACGCTCTACAAGAATTATTAAATTCAATACTCCTTGATGAGGGATTAAGGCGGGGCTCTAATAATTACATAATGAAATTACATCAGTTCTTCTCTTCCCTTTATATTTAGCCGATAAACTACTAAAAGTAAGCGCATTGATATGATCAGCAAGAGTGCTTCTATCAAAAAGTGTGAAATTCCTGGCCCTTGGGTTAGGAATTCTGGTGTTAAGGAGGGGATGTTTTGGTCATATATATTGAAAATGCAATAATGTTTTGAAAATCTTCTCCGCTCCTGCAATTTATGTCTAGATCACACACGCTTTTTTAATAACAGTTGTAAATTTTACATGTATGTAAAGTTTACTCTTGGTTTGCAAAGGTAATATTTTAGATGCGTTCACATGCACTCTCAAAATGTATGCAAATCAGAATAAAGCTAGCAATTCCAAAGTTTTAGCAGATACTTGTATAGGCTTACTATATGGTCTTTAACTTTATGTTATTTTCATGCACTAAGAGCATTGTAGTTACGTGTTTTAATGCCACTGAACAATTGACTTAATTAACAACAGAAAATAAATATTCTTTTTAATATAAAAAAATTTTTCACTTTTATTGAAATCGATAATGCTATATATATAGATAGACAATTTCA
Organism: Saccostrea echinata; assembly: GCF_033153115.1. Taxonomy (NCBI): domain Eukaryota; kingdom Metazoa; phylum Mollusca; class Bivalvia; order Ostreida; family Ostreidae; genus Saccostrea; species Saccostrea echinata. The sequence goes on from NW_026889779.1 coordinate 18,258,573, forward strand.
TTATTACTATACGTGTGTAAATTTTGCTACGTGTTCACTTGAATGAAAATACATCAGGAGTTAAGGATGATATGCCACATTTGCGAAAAAATAAACTTTCAAAACGAGCATTTTTCTTTCAATTGAAGGAATGGTCAACATCCTATCTTCAACTTTGTAGATCTGTAATTTACGAAAGAACATAAAATAAAAGTATGCATTGATGAAGTTCGAATGTGTTTTCATAGACGGGGTCATCACGATTTCCTGTATCTCCGTACAATAATGAAGACGCCCTCAAATTTTATGATAGTCAGCGCATGTTTGTCCATTGTTCTCCGTTTAACAATAGTTGTATATTTGCATTAATAAAGTTGAGTTAAAAGGAGATTAGTGAACAAACATGGACTCATTGTTAAAAAAAACGAAAACACTGCTTTTTCTTACATTTGAATATTATAATTTAGCATTTAATTTCTTACCTCAGGTAACCTTGTGAATACTAAATTCTGTCACGTGGCTTGTAGGTTAGGACCTTGTTTTAATACTAAACTGAGTCCGTCTACCTTATCAATACAAAGGGCTCACAGGCGGGTGTGACCGATTGTCAGGGCAACCTTACTTCCCCCTAGACACCTGATCCCATATCTAGAGATTTTCAGGTGTCCGTGTTCTTTGACCTGTTTACAGATTTATATTGTTTGAAGTTTTTTTTTTTAGATCGATCACCTATTTCATCAGTACTGGATTCTAAAAAATCTTACATTCAGAGATATGTTGCAGGGTCCGATAAATGTTCAACCAAGTCCATATCCTTAATCCTAACCAAACTGCTAAAATGTTCAAACATCAATAGCATCAAAAACGCTTTATATAACCATTCGTCATATTAGATTAAAGTGCAGGATTTTTAGCATCATAGACAACTACTTCCTCACTAAAAATGTAAATTTTCCAATCTTGTGTTTTTTTTTTCCTCTACAAAATTACATACAAGTATAGTCGACATGTTTTAAAGGGCCGTCTTAGGGAAGTTTAAAAGTGGTCAATTAAGTCAGATGGCCTCTAACTTCCCTTTGTCCCTTGAAAAAGTCAATCAATTCTATCAATATACTAACCAAATATCATTGAAGTTAAATTTAACAAAAATCACAGAATAAAATAAGACAAGTCTTACTAACAGCTTATCATGTGAAAGCATATTAAATCATATGCATTTATCACGTTTATTTTAGGAATGACTCTAATTCTTGGCCAAATTATTCGAGTATAACCTGGTTTGGGTCAGTTTACGCTTTATAATCCGCGAAGCGGATTATAAAACAGCGTAAACTGACCCAAACCAGGTTATACTCGAATAATTTGGCCAAGAATTAGAGTCATTCCTTATAATTTAATTCTAAAATCATTAAACAACTGTGGGTGTAAAATTTCGTTGCTTTTTATTAGTTCAAATTTGCCGCTCAATAATACAACCCCTAGTAACGGAAGTGATGGGAAGCAAGGGGAGGTAAAAACTGATACGTAGTCCTAGCAGCCATGTTTTTTGTTTACATGTGGTAAGATCCGAGGTACTGTTTGAAGCTAAAGGTACATTTATTAAATCTGGAATTTTCCATGAATCCCGAGGACTGGGAATGAGAGGATTGCATGGATACAGACGATTCAGCTGGTTGTCAGGGGGGTGTGCCCCCATACCAAACCAGGTTATACAGAAATAATTTGTGTTCCTTTTTGGATATTTACCAATCAGAGGCTAGAATACAAACAAAATTAAATTATTACTACATAGAAGCAACAATTTTAATCTTTCTCAAATTATTCCATTACGGTTTTGCGCTTGTTTCCGTGGACAGATGTCAGTTTAAAAATCACATACAATCATCAGAGAGAACTTGGAGCTTAACAAACTCTTGTAATTGGCAAGATACAAAGTAAACATTACTTATATGTGTGTCTGACTAATTTCCTTTCTTAAATTGACATTGTAATTCTACTGTAAGACACTTTGTTTTGAAAACAAATCTAATTGTATCTTATTTGTTTAATTCTGTTTTATATGATTAGGGTAGACCGTAGGATCGAAGTTTTTAATTATCCAAGCCAATAACAAAAAGTTAATAATCATCACAGTTGATTAAACAATTTCAAGTGATAGAACAGCCGCCGGTATTGGACGAAAGAGCTGCATTTAACAGTGTTAATAATTTTGTGTAAAGATTTGAGTAGCCACGCGCCGCTTCCACGATTTGCCGTTTATTCCAGTTCAAATACATGTATAAAGGATAAATACAGAGGAATTAAAACTTGCCTGTGGTCGAGAGTGTTCGTTGATTTCAGGTGGTCTCTTAAACAGTTCTGACTTTACTCTGAAATTGATACTAAAAAGATGCTGAGTTACTCGTTGACAATCGCTGTGTATTCTTAAGAGACCATGACTTTCAACAAACAATAAACAAAAAAAAATCGCTTGACTGTGATTGTGCACATTCATTGACCGACCTGTTTTTTGTTGTTTTTTTTTTTCATATATATATTCTTAGATTCAGAATTTATTTAAGAAAAAAACCTCTCCCTCTCCATTAGAAGAAGAAAAATCTGTTTCAACTCAACATCTAGATATATTGACGACGTTTTATCAATTTACAATAGTTACTATCATTTATATTTTTGCTCGATATATCTCAATGCTTACTTAAAAGGGGGGTCTATGATGTAACTTTAATGCTATTTCAAGAATTTTGTTAAATATAAGTTAAATTTGGGCTATTTTTCTTTCGATTTTTACAATACATTTCTCCGTTTTTCACAATAGACTCCAAAATTTTTTAATCTAAAAAGTAATTCAGGATCAACCAAAATTATCTCGACGTACAAAATAACTGTACGTTTACACTGTATCGAATCTTTGGTTCCATATTTTTCAGTACTATCACTTTGTAATTTTTTCATTTACCAGAGAGAGGTAAATGCAAAATTTACAACATGATATTATGCATTTACCTGGTAAATTCAAAATTTACAACTTGATTGCATTGTATATTCTTTGAAAAAGGAAATTGAAAACTTTGTTTTAGAAAACCTTCTGACACAAAAATGTTTCTATTTTCCTAACTAAATGTTTTTGTACGGAATTTAAACTGTATTTTTAATAAAGAAATTATTAAAAATTAAGTCCTATATAAACCAGTCCTTAAATAAGTTTCCCTTTTTTTGTTGAGCAGTCCAAAATCTATTTTGTTGAAGTAGCTGGTGAGATGCTGAAATCTTATGACATTTTTAATTTTGCATTAAAGCTAAGATACGAGTCAACAGGTTGTGTCTAATTTCCATTCATTGGTGTCCGACAGTGGCTGAGTTTATACCGCATTGCAGGTATATAAAATTTACACCGCATTAAATTTTTACTTAAACAGGAACAAAGCAAATACTAAACCAAAGTCATCCAAAGATTTGTATTAAACTGATTGTTATAGGTATAATAAACATTTTCCCATCGTCCCAAGCCACTGTCCGGAGTCCGCATATAGCCACCCTCCCTCCCCCGAATGGAAAAGGATTTCTCCGAACCCCGGTCCAAACTATTGCCTAACGGCCTTAGACAAACCGTTTGGTTCTTCGGTTTGACAAAATGGTTTCTGGCCCTCGAACCTAGACAATAATGTATAATACTGCCATTCAAAAAACGAATACAAAGGAAATTTCTCAATCTTTCATTTATCTGTCTGAAAACAAAATAAAAACAGTTACTCTTTAGGTACTTGTGGAACATTCCAAATATCTTATTAGATTCCTTAATTTCCACAAGTTCAAGAAAATTCTGATATTTTTGTATTTAAGAATAATACATACACATGGAAATCATCATATAGATATACTTATCTCCCTTTCTGTAAGCACGTATCAAAATAAGAAAATCAGCTTTTTTTCTTTAGAATCTTAAATAATTTTCATAGAAAGTTTGACTATTTTTTATTTAAAAATATGGATACATTACCCAATCAGTGGTCTAAACACAATGGCTCATCTTCGAATCAAAATGGTGACATTAACGTATTGTAGGGAATAAAATACTCCGGTTTGAGACTCTTAAATTTAAAGGCAACTTCAATTGAATTAGGACCTATTGAACTCATTAGAAATTTTATAAATCTTTTTAGTTTATAGTTTCCCTGTTAATATTTAATGGTCAAACCGGAAAATAAAAGCTTTATCACATGCAGTTCAACAAAATGAAATGATTGTTCTGATTGTCTCAGAATGGGATGGAATTGAATCCAGCAGTGGTTCAAATGAGAATCGTAAGAGCAGAGCTTCAAAACAGCTAATTTTCGATTTTATGATAAGAAACTTTTTAAGTTGAACAAGCCTTTTGATCCACAAACTTTAATTGCATAGAGGAATCAATGTATTACATTCATAAAAATAAATATTTCAAAATAAAAGAAAAACGTAATGAAAGTACATATGAACAAATTCGATGCGAGAAAATTTTTACCTTAAAAGTTATCTGAAGCTCTGATACAGGGGAGGTTCTGAACTGGAATCTAGATGTGAGAGTTTAACAACCCTCTTCAATCAAATACGTCATGGAAACAATGTATATATATAATTATAAGGGCTAAATAGATCGCAAATTGAACATGAGTTGTGCTTGGAGAATTATTCTCCATAATATTTAGCAGAAACAATGTTCGCATAATTATTCTAAGCAATGAGCCGCTTCTCCATACATTTTAAAATCTAAGATTTCTGTATTGGGATTAAGGTTGTGTGGTTGGGCTAAGCTGATCATAAATCAGAAATGCATAACAATGCATATATATATATATATATATATATATATATATATATATATATATATATATATATATATATATATATATATATATATATATATATATATTCTTCTTTACATGTAGTGGACACATAAATATATTTATAGAATGCCTTTACCAGTGTTGTAATGCATGTGTCATTGTGAAAGGAAAACAGAATCAGAGTGTGTCTCATCAATTTATTGATTGATTGTTGTTGTTTTACGTCCCATTCGAGAATTTTTCCCTCATATAAAGACGTCAGTATATACTGCTGAAGGGCTTCAATTTTAGGCCTTTACCCGGAATTTAGGTACATTAAGCATTGAAAAATCTTTATCGTGCCAACGCCTACCTTGACATGTGACCTCGATTTTTAAGGTCTCGTCCGAAAGATCGCAACTTTCATTTCAAAGTGTTGAGAGCTCGGCGAAGAAGCAATTGCTACCTATATTGTATCGACTACACAGGGAAAAGTGGCTCGCATGATTTTCATGCGTTTGCCATTTCGCATGAAATTAATGCGAAAATCATACAAAAATAATGCGAAAAGTCCCACATGCGAATTTCATGCGATTTTCATGCGACTAAAATTTCACATGATATTCATGCGAATTCCACTTTGTCCGTTTTTCGTGTGAAAATCGTGCAATATTCACAAGAATATTATGCAATATTAATACCATATGAGGAAAAGCAATGAACAAAAAAATTTAACATTTCAATGTTTATTTAGATGCATCTATCACAGTGAGTGGTAAAAAATTGCCAGTCTCTGATGATCCTAATATCATATTGTTTGGATGCTCCTTATGAATCCATTTACATTAATGATGGCTGTGTTTAAAGGCAGTTTTTCAGTCTTTTTCAGTCTTTTGTCCTGACAAGCATTTCCTACAAAGAAATTAAATCATAAAATTTTTTATTATATTACTACCCATACTGATATTCCAATTGTTTCAGTCAAAGGGGCTAACTCCTATAATTACTGAATAGGATCTGTCATTACATACGATAAATTCCATGTTATCACCTGAAAGGTCCATGTTTTGTCAACTTGTTTATGTTAAACTGCACTGGTATTTCATGTTTTCAGCAAAACAGAAGACCCTGTGTTTTGTACATTAATAACTGCACAATAGAGGCATATGTCAGACATCAGAACATGTTATTGACCATGCAACTCTCTATATAAGTAGTGATTTCCCTAAGAACCAGCTACCGGCCAAATTAATCGCTTCAATTGATAAAAATGCCGCTTTGAAATAAAAAAAAAATAAAATAAAATTTAATTGTTAGGTCCACAGAGATTTGTCATAAACATCAACCCAAAGCTAGATACAATTGATCTCTAATACTTTACTTTGAAATAAAGGGAAATTACTGTATAAGGTTGTTGGAACCTATTGTCCAAATTAGATATAATAGTCCATTTTAGTTATGATATTCCAATTGGATTTATGAGTTTTACAGACATTATAATGCTGAAAAGATGGATATTTTTAATCTGCATAAAATAATTAGAATATATCAAATGCAACAGTTTAATTATTACAAGGAATTTTCTTCATTCATAACCCTCACATTTGTGAGATTAATCCACAAGAAAATTGGATCTTTTGTGGGACCTGCGTCCTAAAATATTTTGTGTGATACACTGTAAAAGTCGAGTTTACAAGTCTCTGCACATGTCAGAACAATATACACAATTAAAAATCACTTTTAATGTTAATTACTTACTCAAAACTTAGTAAAGCCTTGAAATAAATGTCGCTTAGCATAAAAAATGCATAACTTCATTATGACTTCGATGAAACGGAACCATTCGATTCACCTGGCCTTGTTACGTTGAACTGTTGAACCTGAAATGAAAACAGATCCGAATTTACTCTGAAAATTTTCGTTGCAAAATGAATAACAATAAGAATCTACATTTTAAACACAAAATATGACAAACAATTAACAGTACATACATATTTACCTTCGTTTCAAGGGATTAGAGCACATAAATCCCAAAGAAAACTCTGGAACAAGCCACAGGAGGGTACACTCTGTTTTTTTTCTGTAACAGGAAGTGCAAGTAGAATCTGGCTAATTCGGCCAGTCAGTTTCGAATTCATCACAGAATCGGGAAATATCTAAATAACTATAATTTTTGTTCTTTAAATCTTTATTTTGAAAATCTATTTCCGCGTCGAAGTCGGAACTCTGATGACTACGGGGTATACACTTATTTTACGAAACCAAAAGTAGTTTTTTTTTATGGAATGCCGTACGTCACATATTACGTCATGATGCGGCTGAGAAAGCAGACAAGAAAGAGCAGAGTAAATTCACATGCATATTTTCTGTAAGTTTGTCATATTTTTATCATCTCCTTTATCACCAGATGAATGTAATATAATTTATTGGCAATATACATGTATGCTGACAGCTTAAGGTCAAGATCTAGTAAATGAGTTTAGACTGTCTTTTTGGTGCTATATCCATTATGACGTCATAATTGATTTAAACTTAATTTTTCCCGTACTTTACGGCTATTATAGAATTATGTAGAAAATGAAACATTTTCATGGATTTCAATTTGAAATCATGTCAAAATTAACCCCGATACCTATATTCAAATTAAGATCATTTTAAAGAAGAGGTCAGGAAGATATGAAAAACTGTTTTCTGAGAGACTGTAGGCAATATTGATACATTTTCTTTTTCTGAGAAGGAAAAAACTCCCTTATTTATGCCTGACTTCTTTCATTTTTCATTGAAAATAACAGTTTAAAGTATCTTTTTTCGTTGAGTTTACATAAAAATTATGCCCCGATACACCTTATTTTGCCAAGCTATATTTGTAAAGGATCATTGAAAGAACTTGTTTCTCAAATGTGAGAAATCTGAAGGCATCATTCATTTACTAGATCTTGACCTTAATAAATAGATATGTTGAAATAAGATGGACCTGGCACAGGCACTCTTTGCCTGTTGCACCTGGGTCTGGTGTAAACCTCACCAAGCAATTATATAGACATCTACAGCACTGTAAAGTTATACATGTATATTAGGATATACCTAATTTTTTTTTAATCAGACTGTAAGTCAATCATTTTGTTCTAAAAATAGATACATAAGCCTGGAAAAAAGTGGGATGGGTCTTTAATTTATCCTTCTCGTAGCTCCCATCCCTTCAACTCTACTATTTTGAACTTCATTTATCTTCCTCTGTCTGACTCCGACCTTCCCTATTTCTTCCTCTCCAAACTCTCCTTTACACCTCACATTCACCCATCACCACCAGTCAAAACATTTATTTGTAAATGTACATGTATAATCACAAAGAAGTTACTCTCTCTCTCTGTATAGAACCATGATATTTATATAATTACTACAATGTACTAATGACATGCACAGTGGGGGCACATCTGTTTAGATACATTGTAGTTCATGTTCACTAGTTTGCAAATAGTAAATGAGTTGTGTCCCTTTGTGGGGTCTTTTTTTTTCTTCCTATGTTGTACAATCCACTATAATCACTTAACCAAAAGGTCAAGACTTAAAGAGTGAAAAGAATAATGTTTTCTTTGATCTTTTTGCCACCAGGGCAGGCATTGGGGTGTGCTGTGATACATTCAGTGTTTTAAAAACACTATAGGAGGTTAATTATAAATGGGGATAGATATAAAAAAATGTTTATAATTCATCGAGTTTGAAGTTTGACGCTCTGTTTGCAATATTAATAAAAGCAGTAATGTAATAAAGCTAATAAATCAATTGGTTTTTGATTGAGCTAGAGATAAAAAGTATTTATTTAGGAGCACTAATGCCACTGTAAACATATCTATACATTTTTAATTGAAAATACAACAGAACTCAGTTCTCATAAAAAGAGGTAAATTTATCTCAGTTGTTTTAGGAATTAAACTTTTATGCATTCCAAAATACATGCAGATATATAAAGAAGCTTAGTTATAAGAAAGCAAGTCCTAGTAACTTCCCTATAAATGAGTTGTACTGTATATTCTATTTTGTGTTTACTAATGACATGTTTGAGAAATATTTACTAAAATGTTGTATTCTTAACTTGCAGGTATTTGCTAGAAAATGAGCAGATGGTCCCCCACTATACCACACTGATAGCTTCTCAAAGATTATACATATATGTTACATGCAAACAGGTAAAAAAAAATCTAGAATAAAATATTTATTGCAAAGGTATACATCAATATATATAAATAATGTTGTTATTTGTGATCAAGTGGCTGACATACTTTTCCCCCCATCTTATTTTTGCAACCTGTCTGCTTTTCTGCGACTACTCCATGCTGCTTTTCCATGATTGGTTTTAAGCTCACCTGAGCCAAAGGCTCAAGGGAGCTTCTCTGATCAAAATTTGTCCGTCATCTGTCATTGTTGTCATAAACATTTCACATTTTCATCTTCTTCTCCACCACTGTGCCAATTTCAACCAAACTTAATACAGAGTATTCTTTATGGTAAAGGGGTTTCAAATTTGTTCAAATGAAGGACCATACCCTCTTTCCAAGGGGAGATAAGTAAGATATATAAATAGTAAAAATTGGGTGTGGATATTTAAAAATCTTCTTCTCAAGAACCACTGGGTCAGAAAGATGAAACTTATGTGAAAGCTTTCTTACATAATGTAGATTTAAGTTTGTTCAAATCATGACCCCTTGGGATAGGGTGGGGCCACAGTGGGTGATCAAAGATTTACATAGGAAAACAAAAAAAATCTTTAAAATTTCTTTTTTTCAGGAACAGTTAAGCCATGATTGGTGATTTTTATGAAGAAGCATCCTTAAGTAGTGTAGATTCAAGTTTGTTCAAACCATGACCCCCGGGGCTAGGGTGGGATCACAATGAGTGAACAAATTTTTACATAGAAATATATATATATATATAGAAAAAATCTTTAAAAATCTCCTTCTCAAGAACAGCAAAGCCATGATTGGTCATACTTATATGAAAGCATTGTCAGGTAGTATAGATTAAAGTTTGTTCAATTCATTACCCCTGGGGGTTGGGAGGGCCTAAATGGGTGATCAAATTTTTATGTTAGGCATACATGTGAAAAATCTTCTTCTCAAGAACAGTTAAGCAGTGATTAGACATATTTATATGGAAGCATCCTTGATAGTTTACATTCAAGGTTGTTCAAATCATGTCCCCTAAGGGGTAGAGAGGGGCCATAATTGGTGATCAAAGTTTAAAATGAGAATACATAGGAGAAATCATTAAAAATCTTCTTCCAAAGAATTGCAAATCCATGATTAGCCATATAAATTCAGAAGCATCCTCAGGTAAGGTTAGGTATATTCAAATTTGTTCTAACCATGTCCCCTTTGGGGTAGGGTGGGGCCATAATAGAAGATCAACATAGAAAAGCAAAAATATAATTGCAGAAAAGCAGGATAAGGCTGCAGAAAAGCAGGATTTTTTTTCCTGTCAATTATTTGAATCGGACTAGCAGAACCATAAGCATTCAGGTTATTTCTGCTTATCTAATTCTTAAATATATTCTGCTAATTTATAGAATAAATGCATAAAAATGCAGTAGTACTAAGGAGATAATTAACCAAATGCTATTGAATTGACAGTATCTGACATTTTTTTAAATTTTCACTGTAGGCACATGCAGTTAGCATGTCATAACAGCTTCAAATACCAGAGTACCTATATCCTCAGAAGATACATACAAACAGATTTGTCAATGGTACATATATGTACATGTAAGTAAATACATGTATGATTTTTTTTTTCTCGACAATTTAAATTTGACATTAACTGAACATATTTAATTTAATTATTCCATTTAAGCCAGAAGCTTTAGTAAGCTTTTTACTGTCAAAACTTGTCTGTCTGTTGTTGTAAACTTTTGCACTTTCCAGACGTACGTTTTACATTCTCTAGAATCACACCTAAATGCCAATTTTAACTGTTGCAAACTTGGCCAGTTAGCACAACTCATGTTTTGTTTAAGTCTCTGATTAAGGAAATTCAAGTTTTAACAGAAATGTACAGACTAACCATTTTCCAATGGGAGAGCATTTAGGGATAATGAAAACAGTGATGTGGGAGTAGTAAAACATTGAATTATCTCAAAAGTCAAGATCACTGGGCCATATATTATTGGTAAAAGCTAAAACTTTTTTGCCCCTACAATGAAGTTATATACTAGCTCCTACAAAGAAGTTGTAAGGGTGTCCTGGAATCACCATGTCTGTTTGTCTGTCTGTAGACATGTTTTGTCTGGAAATTATCTTTTAAACCACTTTATAATAATGCCCTGGTAATCGAAGAGTCGTGGGTATATAAGTTTTTGCCCCGTCCCTCCATATTTCACATGTGTATTAATTGACTAGACCTTCCTTTTGGTACCAACATATTTGACCTTGACCTTGGAGTTTGACCCATTTTTGTAAAAAATTACCCAACTTTAACCTTGGCCATAACTTTTGAACAGTTGGTGCTAGGACTTTCAGATTTCACATGTGTATTTATCCTGACAAGACCTTTCCTTGGGTGTAAATATTTTTGACTTTTTGACCTTGACCTTAGAGTTTGACCCACTTTTAAAAAACTTTAACCTTGGCCATAACTTTTGACCCACTTTTAAAAAACTTTAACCTTGGCCATAACTTTTGAATAGTTAGTACTAGGGCTTTCAAATTTCACAGGTGTATTCCTTGTGACAAGACCTTCCTTTGGATATCAACAATTTTGACCTTGCCCTTTGAGTTTGACCTACTTTTGAAAAACTTTAACCTTGACCATAACTTCTGAACTGTTGGTGCTAGGGCTTTTATATTCTGCATGTATATTTCTTATGACAAGGTTTTCCCCCTGAATACCATTAATTTTGACCCTTCGACCTTGACTTTGGAGTTTGGCCCACTTTTAGAAAACATTAACCTTGACCATAACTTTTGAATGGTTGGTGCTTGGGCATTTTTGATCTCTCGACTTTGCAGTTTGACTTGCATATGATAAAGTTTAACCTTCGCCATAAGCTGCCATACGGGGGCATCAGTGTTTCACAAACACATCTTGTTTTTTCCCTACACTTTGTAATTATATATGAACTAACTGGTAACAGGAATTTACAGACTGATTTGTCAAACTTTTAAAAAGAGGAATAAGAGAATTAAATTCTTATTTGAACATGACTTTGTAACCAAGAAAACAATCTTAGGCTCATAACTGATAGAAAGGTAGCTTGTGTCCAGAGATGAGTCTTGACCCAGTACCAAGGGCATTTTAGATATGTTCAAGGTCAAAAGGGTACAAATGTATTAAATTATTTTCATTCACAACTCTATAATGGAAACACAGTAGACATACCTGAGACAAAACTCGCCTGTGACTCAAAGGTATATCCCAAGACTAACATAAGGTAATTTGAACTAGATATGTTTTTAAGGTTGCTTAATTATGACTAGAGGCAGTGAAACAACCCTGCCTGTTGGTCATTTAAGCAATGTAGAGGTAACAGGAATTGAAGTTTAAATTATTGGCCATAATATAATTGTATATTGAAAAAAGTAACTCCCAAAGATCATACTGCCCTAATGGTTGATAATGATCATAAGATATGCCATTTCCAGAACAGAGGTCATAAGACAAGGTCAAGGTCATAGAGTTGATAGAAGTATCTCAGAAAATGCAACTTTTTATTGGAGTAGTATCTGGAGAACATACTTGGCATACAGGTGATTATGACCAAGAGGTATCAATCCTACTTAAGGGCCTAGGTAGTTATAGTTAATTAAAAAAAAATATTGTCCATTATGAATTTCAATAACCTGAGATTGTTTACTTTTGTAAACGGCAACACCATCTCAACAGAATCCTCAAGATAAAGAAATCTTATGTGATAAGAACCTCAATAAAGAAGATAGAAAAAGATCAATTGTATTAGTTTTCAATGTAGAAATTGATGTCACAGATGTCTTTATTTAGTGAAGGAGTCCAGAAAACAAGTTTTGATTCTTTCAAATTCAAAGTTACTTTTTGTATAATTGTGCATTACTTGTGTCTGGATTAACTGACTAAGTAAGAAAAAGAGAATTTTTCAAGAAAACTTCATTTGCAAGAAGAAAAAATTCTGTTTCCAAGGAAGAAGGATAGAATTAATGGATTAGGTTTGGTGCACTCATAGATAATAGCTTGATATTAATATCTGGGGTACAAAAAATATGCTTGTCTTCGCATGATATTCATATGAAACCTGGGTTCTTTTTTTCACATGAATTTCGTGCGATTTTCTTTTCGCATGATATTCATGTGAATTTCATGTGAAAATTGCATGATATTTTCGTGCGAATATCATACGTGGTCCTTTTCATCTCCTTCTCATCCGAAGAATTCGCATGATATTCTTGCGAATTTTATATGAAGTTCATGCGAGCCACTTTTCCCTGTGTAAAGTCTGTCGCGACCGGGGCTTTATCCAACACCTTCCGATCACGACTAAGCTACCATGACGGTCGAGTGGGTTTTGGGGTCAAAAATAAAATGAAATTACAAAATTTTACCAAAATCAATAACATCAAAACGTTTTTAATTGGGAGACGTAAACACGATATGCAGGTGATCTATATATTATCTTCATTGGTTTGCGGTTGGACATGATTTTTTTATCCAACGAGTTGTGTTTTTTTATCTTTCAGCCTTGGTGAGGGGATTAAAACACACATGAGTTGGATAAAATCGTAAAATCGTGTCTAACTAAAAACTATGGGACAGCTTTTTTTATCTCATGTTTACACATATATAGCTATTTCATGTTTTACACTTATAAATGTAAATCCACAATATTTGACTTGATCAAATTCACGCAAAAACCATTGTAACGTCGAAACCGTGGATATGGAAACGATATCATATGAGGTGTAAAGGAGTGATAAATGTAAAAAAAAAAAAAAAACTATATATTATTAATAATCTTCATTAACAGTTACTTTTGTGAATACTAGTAGTTATTTATATAGAAAGTATTTAATTGATTAATCAAAACTGCTAATTAGGAAATCCTTTGACTGTATGTATCTATATACACACACTGTGTTGTCCCACCACGACCCGACCCAAAGAAGGTGAGTTTTATCATCATAGCATAGCCCTCCGGGTCTGTTTATCCCATTTTGTTCTGTCAGTAGCAGTGACAGAAAGCAACCATCTTTGTCAATCATTTGTACGGTTTTCGAGTATCCATCACACACTAGAATGTTTGACAGCGCATCTGTACAGATTCCATTCGGTACAAAGAATCCTGAATTTGATGGTGACCCTCTGTAGGAGAAGCGATATCCTCCTTCACAGTCTGTCACAACTACTGTACGACGGAACATGTCAGATACAATAACATCTCCATTCCTGTTTTCCGTGATGTATATAGGATCGCTATACAGGTTCTCACCCTTGTTGTTGTGCTGGATGATTTGGAGTTGTTGTCCTTTGCTGTTGTATCGGGTTATATTAGCCTCTGTATATCTCTGTTCGCTTTTGTCGTACCAAATCGCTCCTACAAGAAAATCTCCATTTGAAGGGGAGCAGAAAACACAACGTGGAGTCCATGGCTCTTTTTTTTTCTATCAATGAAGTCATTGCTTTGTTCTTTGTAGACAGTTGGATAAGGTTAGAATTTCTATCTATATACATTAAATCACCGTGTCTTGTCACTGTGTGTATGCCATACGGACTTGATATATCTGTCAGTAGAGAAAGAGCTTCGCCTGTTCTATTGGTCAAGATAAGATTGTTATTATCATTGACCCAGGCTCGGTCTGGCATGACACAGGAAATATGACTAATACCACCTCTCACATCGGTCACGTTAATCGATTTCTGTAACACGGCAGCAGACATCGCTTTAAACAGATCTTCATTTCCTACCTTTCTTTTCCCTGTTTCTTTGATCTTAATTTTTCCAAACAGCACTGCAATATCCTCCATGTTCATTTCCGTAGTAAGAGATATCGCTAAAGTAGCGGGAATGTCCTTTATCTTGGGGACGGGGACTAGTTTTAAGAAAAAGAGGAATTGTACTGGTCTGTTTTCTGACTCTTCATATCTTTGTATATATTTATGTATGTATGTCACATTTCTTCTTTGCTGTAACTTCAAGACAAAATAGGGATTTGAGCTACTTATATTCTTAAGAACTGTATATGTTTCTATTTGATCTTTCAGGTTCTGGACCCTGGAATTCATATCCAACTGGAGGTTGCATATTTTTGTAATACAACTTTTAAAATCAGATTTAATTTGTGCCAGGAGAGCACGATTGTATGGTAGAATCTCTCTTCTAATGCGAATAATTCTGTCTCTTTGTTGTTGTATGCAAGTCTTGAAGGTTTTTACCAAATCAATTTTTTCATGACTCCGGTGACCATTACATATGACACAGATTGGACACTGACAAGACAGGCACCAGTATTTATATATCCTATCTGGGTGCCTCTCACATGACTCTGGTATCATACGATCGCCATACTTTAAACAGCCAATCGCTACATCGTGGTGTTTAGTGTCTATGTCTATCACATGTTTCTCCTTACACGAGACACAGAAATTTTTATCACAGGTGTGGCAATAGAAATCCGAGTCTTCCAAACATTGAGAACACCGTGGTTTTGTGAGGCATGCTCCCATGATACTGTATTCTAATGTTCGTTTAATTCTTATCTGTCTTTGATTGTCTTGTCATGCTTGGACAATCTAGAAATGTTCATGGTCTATTTTTGAGTACATTTTCATACATCGCAGGAGACAAGTCCTTCTTGAATTCTAGATTGTAAAATAGAACAAATATTAGCTCACCATAGTTTCTGTTTAAGGCATTTCACGTGTCAGCTTCTGCGAAATGTTTGAGCAGAACCTCACGCTTCAAATCTATTTATTCAATTATTTTTTATAACATAATTGAATTACACAATGTAAATCATACATTATTCAATTTAATGCCCTGTTCACACGGAGAGTTTAATTCGCAGTAAATTAATGTGAAGTAAACTAATGCGAATTAAATTGCGTTCACACGACAGCTAATGCGAAGTAAACTAATGCGAATTAAATTTTTATTTCTACAATAAGGCTATTCAGTAAGGCTATTATAACGTCATTTTGCGAATCACGTCACATTGTGTCGAGCAGATACATTTGACCACTGATTTGACATAATGTCATAGTGACTGTACACATTTTAGCGATCATCATAGTTTTCCTTTGTTTTCCACTCAAAACTAGCAAAAGTACCTATATCTGACCATCGACATGTGGCCTGTGACTTAATGCTGTCCTTACGCATGCATCAAAATTTAATTCGAATTAGCTTCGCTTAGCGTTCACACGGAGCTAATGCAAAGTAATTTAATGCGCAGTAAATTAATTCGAATTAAACTAATTCGCATTAAATTCTTCGTATGAACGCGGTTCAAATTTAATTCGCAGTAACTTACGTTTAATTCGAATTAAACTCTCCGTGTGAACAGGGCATAAAACTGCTCAAAAAATCTTGAGGAAACAAGATTTATTTGGGGGGGGGGGGGGGGCTATTTCTTGTGGTGGGAGAATATTTAGAAAAAAAAAATATTCAAATCTACATACAGGTTAAATTAAATGTCTTTGAGCTTTAGCCCTAAACCTTTTTACTCAGAGAATTATTTTCGATATTATATGCCAAGAATATTAAACAGATATAGGTTTCAATTAATATTTTTAGAACAAAGTTTACAGTCACATTTACTCAATAGACTCTGCCAAGAAATGAAAGAGTCAAGATAAAATTACATTTTATTTTAACCTGAGTCATAAAAAGCTTGGCTTGATACAAGAAAGTATTTTATTGTCTACTTAGATTTTTAACACAGCAAATATCTGATTTTTAGTGCAAAAAGGTCACACAATAATTTACGCGCATTAATTTGAAGGATTTTTTTTCAATGATAAATATTATTCAAAGGATTTTACATAAAATAAGATTATATATAATGCAATGAGTACGTCTAATGAAATATGATAAAGGTTAAAGTGATTAACCTTAATGTTACAATTTTAGTGCAAAAAGGTCAAGTTAATTGTATCATTGCTCCGTAAGACGCACACTGACCCCCAGTTTTCTTCGCGCTTTTGAGTCATTCTATAAGTAGATTAGTTATTTAAAATATACTTCTCAGAAAATCCTTGATATAACTTATGTCAGGAATGATATACATTAAGTAGATGAATTCAGTAAGTGTGATATTAAATAGTTAAATATGATAACAGATCACTTAAAAAGGTTTACAATTTTTAGGTATATTCTTCTAATTATTAATTAATGACATCACTAAATAAATGTTGAGAAGGTGTTATACTTACCCCGTGCAAGAGTGCAAAGCATGAAAAGGTAAGAACGTATAAACAATGTCAAAATAAAACATTATCAATCTTCACATTTTAAGTCCATTTTATGACGTACTCAAAGTAGAAACTGTAAGAGATCCTTCCTATTGATTGAATGCTTTTTTAAAAACAGAATAACAAACACCACATTGGAGGAATGTACCTCTTGCAATGTTACCTTCATCTATTCACACCCGACTCATCAGGAATTTGTAGTACGTTCCTTTTTCAAACCCACATATGTCTGTTGATATGTTACCAAATAAAAATAAATGCCACGCAAGATCTCGCTCGTAATTCTACGATACTACGCCTGTCTAGAAATCCCATCATCATATCTTACTTTAATTAGACCATGACAAATCTACTGGAGACACATAAACTGAACTAAACCTTAGAAAAAAAAATACAAATAATTTAGTGTTGATTACGAAATGCACATGGCAATTAGAGAATATGAGCAAAAATCATGGGTCCGTTGAAGGGATAGTAGTATGAACTATCAACCTACAGACAAAAATCTTTCTTAAAAACATTCTTATTTTGTAGTAAAAAAGATTTACAACCAACTTGTTTTTTTTAAACCAAACTAAATATTCCTCTAATGATTATTCAGTTGAAAATGTCCAATTTTTCTGCAATGCAGTCTAAAACAAGGGTGATGAAAACTTCATATTTTAATATATATTTTTAAAATAATTCGATGAACTACATCAAGAAAAACAAAGTATTCCTACACACACACATAACACCCCCCCCCCCCACCATAACAAAAAACACAATCATCAGAGAATTAATGCAGCACGTAGTCAAATCACCCACTTCACACACAGAAGGAATTAATTTGTCTTAATGTTGATAATTAAATCAATGTAAAAGCTGAACATAACAAACACTGATGAATCTGATAAATTCTGTAAATGATACAAATTGTCAATAGACCAAAACAAGACTCTTGGAGACATCTGAGGTGGAATCAGATGCCAAGGAGGAGCATCCCCTGTAGCAGCTTTAAAATACTCTGTGCCTGTTTATTCTTATAAACTATGGGATAGTTTCTGTTACTTTTTCAGTACTTTTAATAATGTCTAAAACAAAATTAGCTTTCAAAAATATACCTGCTATAATAATTTATCAGTTTTTGGTTATAAACTAGGAATCCAAGAAGATTTAGCAAAGGAAACGATAATGTTTAATCATTTACATAATAAAAAGATATATATAGAATTGAAACAGAACATCCAGATAGTTCATCATGACCTACTTAATGTATCGAAATGCTTTTCCTTTATATACATGTACATGTACTGACTAATATACATGAAGGGCATAGCTGAATGCAGCTTTAATCTAAAAAAAAAAATGTTGGTGTAGATGCATCAACTCTGAAAATTTGACATTTCTTACGACTTTCACTTGTTTAAAATAGCAGACAGACGGACAAACGGGAAAACATTTCGATATACCTTTAAAATTGATTACTATATAATTTTTTTTACTTTAAATGTTTAACATTTCTAATGTTTTTTCTGTGTTCCGGTTGGTGAGATGTTGGACCAGTTGGTGAAATGTTCGTCTACTGTGACATATTCAAGCTTTAATTTGTAATTTTTAAGCCCCAGCTAAAACATGAGTTACAGTTATGTCTAATTTTCATTCATTGGTGTTAGACACTTATGAGAATGACCGAGTTTGATCCTTGTTAAGGATAAAAAAAATTTGTAATATACATGAAATATATGGAGATAACGAACAGTATTCAAGCTCAAAAGTCCATTAATCAATACAAAATAGGAGCAGAGCAAACACGGACCTCCAAACATCAGAGGTGGGATCAGGTGCCATGGAGGAGTGAGCATCCTCTGCCGACCGGTCACACCCGCCGTGTGCTCCTTGTCATGATCGGGAAATAACGGAAAAATCCGTCGACAATTCAGTGTGTAAATAATGGCCTAACAATTAGTATGAAAAACGTCAGTCAGCATTTGATTCAATGATAAATTGTATTTGCTGACAAGGTCATTGTATTGACCATAGAACTTACGAAATGATGACTTTAAACGAGACAGCTGATATTCTTGTTTCATCAACTTATTTGTCAATAATTTACCTCGTTTTAGAAATTGTACATACGTAGAGCATGCTCTTGCGTATCGAATCAACTGAGAGAAATATACCCCGTATGCAGGTGATGAAGGTATATTGCTGCATAAGTAAGGGAAGTTGACGATAGAAAAGTTAAAGTCATCACGTTTATCATAAAGCTTGGTTGTTAGATTACCATTAACGTCTTTTTCAAGTAAAATATCCAAATATGAAACAGATGTGTCAGACTCTGTGGTATCTTTTATCTCAAGTTCACAAGGATGTATCGTATCAACATAAGAATGGAAATAGCCATTGTTAATTGACAATACGTCGTCGATATATCTTTAAATGTCGAGTTGAAGGCCACAACAAGTGTTTTCTTCTTTTCACGTACAAGATTTTGGACAAATTCTGCTTCATATGAATACAAAAAAAGGTCTGCTAATAACGGGGCGCAATTGGTATCCATGGAAATTCCAATAGATTGTAGGAAGACCTGGTCTCCAAAAACCACATAGATATTGTCAATCAGAAACTCAAGCATCTTTTTAATGTCAACTTCAGAGTACTTGTGTGAACAATCAGAATGTTTTTTAACAAAATAATTTTGCAAATGACCAATGACAAGGTTAGTATATTTACGAGTTCCATTTTTATTGAAAAAGCAGCTGTCAATGATATCAAAAATCCTGGACTTTGATTTATCGTGGGGAATGGTTGTGTACAAAGTTGAAAAGTCGTAAGTTTTTAAGCTGTTGATTTTGGTAAAATCTTGTGATTTCAAATTTTCCAAAAGTTCCTTGGAATTTTTAAGTATCCACATCTGATTTACACCACTTCTCGAATATATTGTTGCACAGTACTCTTGAAGTTTCTCCTTCACCACTGTTAATATCTTAGTGAGGAGTAAAGATAGAGGCTTGGTTGAACATTTACTGGAAGCCGCTATGTATCTTTCTTTGTAAGGATCTTTATGAAGTTTCGGAATCCAATATAAATATGGTAATTCGAATTCATTTTGGTTGTTTGGAATATTAGAAATATTCAAAACTGACATATGATTTTGAAGAATTTCTTCCTTAGAAAGGGAACTATGAGTATAAGTTTACCACTTGTAGAATTAAATCCAAGTTCCTCTAAAATACATTTAACATAATGAGTCTTACAAACAAAGACAATGTTGTTACCTGCTTTGTCAGCAGGGACCAGTACGTACTGATCATGTAATCTATCTAATTCTTTTTTCACTTCTGGATTATTGAATACAGAAGGATAGATGGTTTTCATATTGCCTCTCAATCTTTTAATACGCGATTTTAACATACATCTGATACATTTAATCCATTCTGACAAAGTGTCAAGGTCTTCTTTTTCATGTCTGGTCCATTGCCTGGCGTAGTCCTCTACAGCATCCATAATATTTATGAAATTCCGACACCAGTTGAAGGATCTGGGTTCCCTAGATTTAGGACCTTTTAAAATTAGTGATCTAAGGTCCTCATTATTAACTATATTTACGTCACCAGTAATAACGTATCCAGCAGGACTATAGTTATAGGGTGAGGAAGAACATGAACACGATGGAGGATTATGCTTCAGATATTCGATATTCAGGCCCTGTAAAGTTTTCTTGTAATTAAAAAGTTTGGAAGCAATAATCGATGTATATTTGTAGGAAATACAAGGTGGAGTCTTTAACTTGAAATATGGTGGAATAGAAGACTGGACCCTTCTGTGATTAAGAATATTATTTATATTAACCGCGTCAATTCCTTTGTTGGCATATTGAAGTTTAAGGAAAAAACGGATTGTTTTAGCTGCATTTTCTTCAGTAAAACGCGGGGGGTTAAAAAGCCTATGATTGGCAATATCCATAATTACAGATCCGAGCCTATATTCTGGTGTCGAGGAATCAAAAAATGGACTTTCCTTGACCTTTCAAGAAGACTATTTAAAAGTTTCAAAGGGACAGAGTAAAGTTTGGTGCGAATATGATGTAGACCTAACTGTTGATTTACGTAAAGTAGTAATGAATCAAAAGAGACATCGTGTATTAAAGGTTTATTGTAAGACCGATGCCCATGACTACGCTTACGTCTCTGTGTATGGTTAAAAAGTCCCATCACATTTACATTGTTACACTGTGGGCTAGAAAGATTTCCAACACTATCGAAATAGTCATTACATCCATAGGGAAAGGCTGTCCCTAGCTTTCTTATCCAAAATTCTTGTTGTCTACGGAAAGGTGTACTCAGTGATGGACTGTTTGTGTGGTGGTAAATCTTTTCCAGAATTCTAACTTTCATTGACAAAATAGAATGATCAGGTAAATTAAAATTTTTGTATAAAAGTTGCTGACCCCCATTATTTATCTGAAATCTATGACCTGATGTTCTTTTATTGAGTGATCCCTTGGTTTCACCAACATAAACAAGTCCACAAAGATTACATTCTATTCCGTAGACAACATTAGAAGATTTGCAGTTCAGATTTTCCCAAGTTTTGGTACAGAAGCTCTGTCCAGTAAGATTACTGGTGAAAGAAGTGTTAGTTATCAAAATGTCACAGGTTTTACAGTTTTTCGCAGAACATTTTGAAACAGAGAAGACATGGGATCGGAAAAGGAGTCTTCGAATATATCTCTAATAGAAACTTTACATTCTTTCAATTTTTTGTATGAACTATTGGTTTTATACCAAAACTGGGAATCTGAAGACTGTACATATGACATATGTTTAATATACCTGAGGATTATCCGAGGGGCACCGAATGAACTGCTTGAGTCTGTGTCCCTTATAGACTCAAAGGAGTGACGCCTTTTTATACTGGGCGACGCGTCTGCCAGTATCATTTCGTTATTCTGTGTACTCATGAATGAATAGGTACCGAACGACAAGTATCCTCGGGGACAGACTGTCCACCAGCAGAGATACATGTTCGGTGGTTAAAATGAAATATATGGAGATAACGAACAGTATTCAATCTCAAAAGTCCATTAATCAATACAAAATAGGAGCAGAGCAAACACGTACCTCCAAACATAGGAGGTGGGATCAGGTGCCATGGAGGAGTGAGCATCCCCTGCCGACCGGTCACACCCGCCGTATGCTCCTTGTCATGATCGGGAAATAACGGAAAAATCCGTCGACAATTCAGTGTGTAAATAATGGCCTAACAATTAGTATGAAAAACGTCAGTCAGCATTTGACTCAATGATAAATTGTATTTGCTAACAAGGTCATTGTATCGACCATAGAACTTACGAAATAATTAATGGACTTTAAACGAGACAGCTGATATTCTTGTTTCATCAACTTATTTGTCAATAATTTACCTCGTTTTAGAAATTGTACATACGTAGAGCATGCTCTTGCGTATCGAATCAACTGAGAGAACAAAACAAACATGGAATATCAAGTTAGCATAAGATTTGTATTAAAACAAATATCTACATGTATATGTAAAACACTTTATTTGAAATCACAACATGCATCCAAGAGAAATTTTCCGTTTATAAGTTGATGATGAATTAAATTCAGTAATGCTTCAGTTGTTTAAGGAACATTCCACATGTTCTATCTACAAATAGTGTAGACACACAAAATTTCACAATTGCAACAAAATGTCAAGTATTTTTTTCTGATACATTTATACTTAAGAATAATACAGACATAGAAAAATCATTATATAGATATACTTCAATTATTTCACTTTCTGTAAACACTAGATATTATATAATTATTTCTTAGAATGTGAAAATCAACTTATTAATATAGTGTTAAGTGCTTTCTTACAGATTTAAACAACTTTATTAAATAATATGGATACCTTACCAATCCTAAGCTCTCAATGTGATAGCTCATCTTTGAATCAGACTTTTGCGACATAAACGTATTGTATTTAAAACGAAGTGTTCCGGTTTGAGACTTTTTAATTTAAGGACAATGTTAACTGAATGAGGATTTATTAAACTCATTGAAAATTTAATAAAATCTCTTCAAAGTAAACGTTTACTGATCATGTTTTATTGTAAATTTGGAAAATAAGCATGTAGCACAATTCAACAAAATAAAATGATGATTAATGGTTTTGACTGCCAGTGTGATTGGTGTGAAGTAGGTGTCCAAGAAGATTATGGAGATAAAGTCTATGTCTCAAATTGGGATGTTTGTTTGTTTGTATGTTGTTTAACGTTCCTCTCGAGAATTTCTCACTCATAAGGAGACGCCACCACTTGCCGATGGAGAGCTGCAAATTTTGTCCTATGCTCGGCACTTACGGCCATTGAGCAGTGAGTGATCTTTATCGTTCCAGCACCTACTGCGACACGGGACCTCGGTTTATACGGTCTCATCCGAACGACCAGTCTCCACGTCCCACAGTGGGATTCGAACCCGCGACATAAGGATCAACTCCTTACTTCGCGACTCTAGAGCAGACGCTCTAACCATTGCGCCACGCGGGCGACTCAAATTGGGATGTAATTAAATCAGCATTGGTCCAGATTAGAATCGTAAGAGCTAAGCTTAAAAATGAAAAATCTTGAATATCTCTGATTAATAATGTATAAAAATAAACTTTTGATACACAAACTTCGATTGCACAGAGGAATCAATATGTTACATTCACCAAAATATATTTCGAATTAAAGAAACATTTAATGAAATTAATAATCATCACATTCGATTGGAGGAAATTTAAAAGTTATTTAATGCTTTCATACAGGGAAGGATCTGAAGGGGAATCTCGATGAGAGATTTTAACAATCCTCTTCAAACTTATATTCCACGGAAACAATCTAGATACATGTAAATATTCTAAGGGCTAAACAGATCACAAATTGAAGCTTTATCATGCTTAGAGAATTATTTTCCTTTATATCTAGCAGAAATAATGTTTGTATAATTATTTGAAGCAATGAGAAGCTTGTCTTCACATATTAAAAGTCCAGTTTAAAGTTGGGGTTAAGGTTGTTTGGTTGGGCTAAGTTGATCAAATACATGTATCAGAAAGGCATAACAATGCATGAAAATTCTTCTTTTCATCCAGTGGACACAATAAATATTGCCTTTACCAGTGTTGTAATGTTCGTGCCAGTGTGAAAGGAAAACAGTATCAGAGTGGGTCTTATTGATTGATCGACTGATATTTTATTGTTGTTCTGCTCACATCGAGAATTTTTCACTCATGTAATCTGCATTCTATAGCTCTATAAGTTACCTGTACGTGTCCATTCTCTTATGAAAACTGTCCCTTCTTTTTAAAGAATGGGCTTTTTTTTTGAAAAGGAACGGACAGTTAAAACAAACAGAATAGAGAGTTCCAGGTAAAGATTGGAATGTACCCATGAGGGAAAAAAAGCAAATACAACGAATACGAGTTAATTTACATTTAAATAACTAAGAGAAAATGGAGAATTTTGTTAATCCAGAACGCAATATCTGCATAGCATCTACTTGATTTTACACTTTAAATCCATGCGTGATACACGTTATTACATACTTTACGCATAATTTTCACTCTTAACGTCAAAGCGTGAATCTAAACAACACATTTCCACATTTGATTTAAATTTCAGAAATATCAATTCTTCGGGGAAAAAATCAGTTTTTAGATCAAGGTACAGCTAATATCAAATCCAAAACTCAAGACACAGTTTGAACCGTAAACATCAAACTGATGCAGTTAATATTTCCTCAGAAAACAATTAATATTGAAACATATCCAGACTAAATTTGAATTTGTTTACCAGTATTTCTTTGGAAGTTCAGCTTATGGATAATTCAATATCAGAACAAAATTTGCACAAACACCATTACACTACTGCAGTCAATATAACCTCAAAAATTAAATTCAAATGAAATAATTCCATATTTGATTCGAATTTGATTATCTGCATTGGAAAAGAAATCCATTTTCGGGTCGGAGTTTGGCTAATATTGTCTTTTACTGTTACTTTTCGTTGTTTTCAGGTCCAATATCTCTCATTTCGTGCATCTTTTGGTTCACTGGGTTTTCTTTTTGTCATACGCTCTCCGTAGGAAAAAAAACATGTCTGCCTTTACATAATACAAGGCAAACTATAAATTGATTTTGAAGCATCACAAACTTGTCTGTAACTGTCCATCCTTAAGACAAAGACCTTTTGTTATTTTGCATCTGGGAACACAATGGCTGTGCACCACTACCTTACCTATGTCGACGTCTGTCCATTTTGTAATCATTGGATTTGTCATTGTAGAAGTGCTACACAACAAAATCAATTTTTAATACGATTTTGTACATTTTTATATAATTCTCAGAACAAAGAAAATCATGTTTAAAGTAGGAGAAAGGCCTCACACTGTCCATTCGTTCACAGAATGGACAGTTAGAGGCCTTTCTCCTTTACACAGACGTCACTATATACAGTTGAAGAGCTTCAAATATAGGCCTTTACCCATCACTCATGGCCATTAAGTATCTTTATCGTACCGACACCTACCGTGACGCGAGACCTCTGTTTTTAAAGTCTCATCCGAAAGATCGCAACTTTCACTTCACAGTGCCGAGCGCTTGGCCAAGGAGCAGTTGCTACCTACTAAATACTAAATAAAATAATCTGGGTCTGTCCATGAGATTTAAATACCTGCTAGAGTTATCTTAGAGAATTAATGTTCTTGACCTGAGACATTGACCAGCCCCTTTCCTATTCTTTTGGACTGAAACATCCCTTTTTCTATATATGAATATCAGCTTTTTAAGGATAAGAAGAACAAGCAGAATTTCGCACAACAGTAACACTTACACATATGTATTCATCGATAGCACAACGAAGGAATACAGAAGCAAATTCCTTATAAAATGGAGTAAGAAAACTTCAATTCTACTTTTAGTTAACGTGTTATGAAAATATAGTGACGTGATTAGTAACATCAATAACATTAGTAACATCAGTAAAATGATTGAAAATCTTAATATGAAAATATAGGTCCATGAAAAACTCAACACATCAAAAAAATTATATCAGATGAAGTTTTAATGCCCATGATAAGAAATCATGACGCCAACAAAACTTATCTGTGTGCATAAAAATTTTAAATAGAAAAAGAAATTTCAATACCTTTCCACTTATAGGATATAATCATGAACATATTTTTTAAATCTGTGAAATGCATGAAAAAAAAATCATTGTTTTTTTACAGAGCAAGTGGAAAATTTCGAATTGCTGCTTTTCAAGCGTAAAATTCCTAGCATTTGTAGTAACCATAATGCAATTTATTAAACTTAAAGCTGATTTTCGGTTTATGTCATGTTTGTACATGTACCTCATTTAACATGTAAATTTAGGATGACACCATTAAATATAATTTCATATGCAAGCAAGTTTTTCGAAGAAGAAAGTTTATTACATAACTGGGAAACTGAATTACTGATTGAAAAAGTCTGAATGATTTCTAGAGATAAACAAGACAAGGTTCATTTCCATTAATTTTGTACAGAAAACTGAAACGTAATATAACTTTTCTGTTTCCTATGCTTCCGTGAATGATTTATCTAATCCATTAACAGTCTCACTGTAGCCTCACTAAATCTCGTCAGAGCTACTTTGAACTCTTCGGGTATAATCATTTGTTGAACACCTAAAAACAAATTGGTTCCGAATACATTTGTAGGGTGAAACAAGTGAATCTGAGACTAGATTGAGCATACCAACGATAGTTTTCTTTTCTGACGTGCTAGAAAATGGCAAAATCCTACCAAATACTCAAGGCAAATATTTCGCATATCGGGCTGAATAAATTGGGCACGAAATCCCAAAGACATTTTTGAGAGAGCAGCATTTTTTGCCCTAAAAACTTACCCGAAACATAAAAAAAACATAAGTGAGGAAACATCACACACGCTACATGAGATATTTATGTTCAGTTCTGGGGGAAAAAGTACTGAAGTATCTAATAAGAAAAAGGCAAATAATGGCTGTCTTACAGTTATTATGAATAAGCATTTACTGATTCAATTCAAACATATATTAATAAAGGGTTTAGTAAATGTTGGTAAAAAGAAATCGGCTTTTAACAACATTGACATTATTTTGATTTTAACATTTTTTTTTTCAACAGAGCGACCAGAAAGATTTACATGCAAAAGTACAGCACGGAGACAAACAGTGAACAATGCGAGGAGAGATGATTGTAAATTTATAAAGATTTCCTTTATTGTTTTCGGATATCAACAACAGAGATAGGTTGGAATTTATATTTCAAATTATTATAACCCGGTTTTGCAAACTACAGATTTTGACATTTGGTTACTTCTTGTAAAATATAGACAAAATGACTGAAAAGTAACGAATTCTTATTTCTGCAGCTTTCCTCTCCGTAACAAAGATGAACAGTTTTCTGGGAACTGTATGAAATGTAAAAGTCAGGCAAAGTCGATCGCCAGCAGCATAATAGTTCGGTTGGGAGGACTCGTAGCTAAAGTTCAGGGGGCTCAGATTTTTATTCTGGTCTTCAATGTTACATATTCTCCCCCTGAGTTGCAAATAAAATTCCCCCAGGGCAAAAAATCTGGTGTTTTTGTCTTTGGGCTGAAGACATTACAGGTAATTTATTAAGGTAAGAAACTTTTCGCTTCGTATCTCATAGCATGCATTAAATTTGACAACCTGTTAAATGTCCTTATCGACATCGTAATGGTGATCTCATCATTTTTAGAGTGTAATGTTTTCAAAATATTTTTGAAATAAATTTCATGACTGTTAAAGGTAAAAGTGGTGTATATAATATCAACTTTTTGTAGGAAACTGATTCCTTTAAACCATTTATTTCAACTGAAAATGTTTGAGAATTAAGTTTAAGGATACTTTCAGTAGGACATCTACCCTACTCCAAGGGATACCAAACATAAGTTTTTTCCTCCTTGAAAAAGCAATTATACAGAGTTTATACAGGACCCGGGATAGAACAATATATTTTTGATTTTTTCTCACTAATTTTATGATATATCTTTAGAAAATAAAATAATAAATTGTACTGAAAATTTTATATTGCAAATGAGATATCAAACATAAGAAGCATTAATGTAGCATCTGCAGTTGTTAAGTATTTGTCCCACCTTGTTACTCCAGTGACTAGGTCTTCACAATAATTTAATTTTTTTATTTTAATATTTATTCATTTTACAATGGGATAATGTAAATTGACCTTCATTTACATCAGAAAGACTTTCATGAAAAAAATGCATTTTTTAAAAAGTGCATATATTATCCCCTCGCAACGCAGTTTGAGGGGATATAGAAAAGCGCTTACATGTTTGGGTGGGTAAGTTTGTCTTCGTGTGTGTAACGGAAAATTGTCCTTGTGTGCTTAACGAAAGTGACGTAATTTGCATCGAGACCGATGTCGAATGCTGCCTTGATTTATTGATATGCGAAGGGATATTGTCCACAAATTTATTGATGATACTTGTAGATTTTAAATTGCTATAATATTGAACAGAATTTTCGTTATATCACTTGTAAAATTTATATTTTTATGTATCATTTTGCATGACATACTGTTATATATAAGGAGAGAAACTAGTAAGTTGTAAAAGCTTTTTTCCAATCCTTTTGATTCATTCAATACAATATGTTCAAAACAAACAAGGGATGCTCGGTTTTGCGGTGCCCTTCTTTTGTCTACTATTTAATAAAAAACAAAAAAAATAATAGTGTTTTTTTTTTATTTCAAAGACAGGATAAAAATGAGTCGGACTCTCAACCCCCTGATCTTTTTATTACTGGTCCGATTTTCGATGAATTCGTGACTACTAACAATGTTTTGATGATACATGTTTATTTTAATAACAGAAAACTCACCGATATTTCAACTTAAAAGAGAGTTAGAAGATAATTCTTAGGTCGTTCTATGGATAAAGTAATTATCCACTGAGTCAATTCACCTTAGAATCGATTTATTCATAGGAACCGCCATGGATAGAAAGGAATTTTGCCATACGAGTTTCGGGTAGATTTTTTGCTGGAATAGTCCTAAAGTACAAAATATAAATCACCAGGTATATGATAAATCTTGGCTGTTGTGTTTTATTTGTACAAACATAGTTACAGAAATTTACTACATGGTTAAAGGATCTCCTACATGTATTTGATTTTTTTCACTTCGGTAGTGCCTAATTCGACAACAAAGAGGTTGTCTCCAGCGTCTACAAATAAACCAAATGGAGAAGCTAAGGGAATGTTATCAATGTAACAGAGGAATTCTCCGTCCTGATCTAGGATGTGGATACATTTGTTGTTGCAGTCTGATATCAGGATCTGACTCTGGCTGTCTGTTGCAATGCCAACTAGATCAAATGGTCCCGTGAATAAAGAGGCATGACCAATGTATCTAAATCGGAGTTGTCCATCCAGATTAACTACCACTACAGTGCATAACCCATAGTCAGCCGTGCAGATATCTAGATTCCTATTCTCACTGATGTATTTACATCCACTGAATGAATACAGAGGATGACCTTTATTATCAAACTGAATAGTTTGTTTCTCCGTGGAGCCAGAGTAACGGACAATTTCTGATTGTATATAATCATCATTGTTCATGGAAACCAGGAGGTCACCAGATGAGGTAGAACAGAGATTGTAAGGTAGCCACTCCTGTAGTCTGATTACTTCTTGTACCTGTTCATTCTCCACTATATTTACAGTTCTTGTACCAGAATCAGTGTAAACAAGATGTCCACTTCTTGTCACTGCTATGTCATTTGGTTTTTTCCCTGATTTGGTTTGGATTGACTTCAATAGTTTACTCTGGAGGTTGTAGAGGCTAATGATATTTTCCTCTCCACATATCCAAATTTCTTCATCATTGAGGCAGGTAACACTGTATAGCAAGTCTCTAAACCTCGTCTTTATGGTTGTGAGGAGTTCTGGTTTATCAAGAAGTGGTTTGCCTGAGGGAGGATATGATAGAGCTTCTGATGTATCCAATGTGTAACCATCTTCATCTGATGTAGTGGATAATGCTGACAGAGAACCAAACATTTGATTCAGCCTTTCTATGTTTATCGGACGAGATGAGAAAGTAAGTAACGAGACATTGACTTTAGGAGATATACTTCTGAACTCAGAAGTCCTAGATTTGTATGAAGAGGTTAAAGAGACATCATTGGAGTCCAGTATTTTCTTCAGTTCAAGAATACTCTGTCTTAGTTCAGAAAGTTTCCGCTTGATTTCAGTTTCCTGTTTATTTATAGCAGCCAGATGTTTAGTTTTCATAGCATCAATTTCAGTTTTTTGTTTGTTGACAATGATGTTTATTTCTCCATGCCAGTCTTCTCTTTGTTTGGTGATAGCTGATGTCAGTTTCTCGTAGTGTTCTTCCAAGGTTTCTTTTTCAGACTTTATATCTGATACAATTTCTTCATACGCAGGATAAATTTCTTTCTCTAGTTCTCTGAGGTCTTTTTCTAAATCTTTTGTTTTCAACCTAAGCTTTTTCTGAGCGTCAGTTATATTATGTCCTTTGTGTACACTAGAGAAGATGCATGTTGAACAGACAGGAATGTCACACTCCTCACGGTGAAGGTCACAATGTTTCTGTGTGTGGTTTAGACATTTTGGGTAGGGAGGATAAGAAGTTTGATGTTTATATGGTATAACCTTGTGTCTTTGGGATGAGTCTGAGAGATGACTTCCTACACAAGCCTTACACAGGCTAATCTGACAAAGTTCACAATGGCTCTGTAATGCAGCTGTTTGACACAGTTCACAGAGGAGAATGCCTTGGCCACTGTTCTGAGGGTCCATTCTCGGTATATTTGTCACATCACGAAGGTGGTGCTGTAAAAGAAATTATGGAGTATTATTTTTGCCATAGATCGGAACTTATACATGCAATGTAGATAGATAACAGGAGGCCACCCACACTTTGTACAAATTTTACGGGTGCTATTGCCATCGAAGCCCTACTTCCTATTCCAATCTGAAGACAGAAACTCACTGTACTAACTTCACTTATAAGAAATTAAATGAGGAAACCTTAAGAAGGCGTTCGGTCTTAGAGGAAACTTGGTACTCCGTATTTAGTACCTTGGAGCACGAATTCGATCAACAAGTGCAAAGAAATGTCTCTCTACAGAATTTCGTTTGACACCTGAATCCCGTGATCCCCCGCGAGGCCTGTACTCATGCTGCACACTTGCACTGTGAGGAAGGAGACATGCAATACGTGAGCGTCTGTTCCTTATATCCTAGTATATAGGCACTGAACGCTCTACAAGAATTATTAAATTCAATACCCCATGATCAGGGATTAAGGCGGGGCTCTAATAATTACAAAATGAAATTACATCAGTTCTTCTCTTCCCTTTATATTTAGCCGATAAACTATAAAAAGTAAGCGCATTGATATGATCAGCAAGAGTGCTTCTATCAAAAAGTGTGAAATTCCTGGCCCTTGGGTTCGGAATTCTGGTGTTAAGGAGAGGATCTTTCGGTCATATATATTGAAAATGCAATAATGTTTTGAAAATCTTCTCCGCTCCTGCAATTTATGTCCCGATCACACACGCTTTTTAATGACAGTAACTGTTGTAAATTTTACATGTATGTAAAGTTTACTCTTGGTTTGCAAAGGTAATATTTTAGATGCGTTCACATGCACTCTCAAAATGTATGCAAATCAGAATAAAGCTAGCAATTCCAAAGTTTTAGCAAATACTTGTATAGGCTTACTATATGCTCTTTAACTTTATGTTATTTTCATGCACTAAGAACATTGTAGTTACGTGTTTTAATGCCATTGAACAATTGACTTAATTAACAACAGAAAATAAATATTCTTTTTAATATTAAAAAAAATTTCACTTTTATTGAAATCGATAAAGCTATATTTATAGATAGACAATTTCATTATTTCTATACGTGTGTAAATTTTGCTACGTGTTCACTTGAATGAAAATACATCAGGAGTTAAGGATGATATGCCACATTTGCGAAAAAATAAACTTTCAAAACGAGCATTTTTCTTTCAATTGAAGGAATGGTCAACATCCTATCTTCAACTTTGTAGATCTGTAATTTACGAAAGAACATAAAATAAAAGTATGCATTGATGAAGTTCGAATGTGTTTTCATAGACGGGGTCATCACGATTTCCTGTATCTCTGTACAATAATGAAGACGCCCTCAAATTTTATGATAGTCAGCGCATGTTTGTCCATTGTTCTCCGTTGAACAATAGTTGTATATTTGCATTAATAAAGTTGAGTTAAAAGGAGATTAGTGAACAAACACGGGCTCACTGTTAAAAAAAAACGAAAACACTGCTTTTTCTTACATTTGAATATTATAATTTAGCACTTAATTTCTTACCTCAGGTAACCTTCTGAATACTAAATTCTGTCACGTGGCTTGTAGTTGTTAGGGCCTTGTTTTAATACTAAACTGAGTCTGTCTACCTTATCAATACAAAGGGCTCACAGGCGGTTGTGACCGATTGTCAGGGCAACCTTATCCCCCCCTCCCCCCGACACCTGATCCCATATCTAGAGATTTTCAGGTGTCCGTGCTCTATGACCTGTTTACAGATTTATATTGTTTGAAGTTTTTTTTAGATCGATCACCTATTTCATCAGTACTGGATTCCAAAAAATCTTACATTCAGAGATATGTTGCAGGGTCCAATAAATGTTCAACCAAGTCCATATCCTTAATCCTAACCAAACTGCTTTGAAGGAGAAACTTCAAAATTCTCAATTCTCTAAAATGTTCAAACATCAAAAGCATCAAAAACGCTTTATATAGCAATTCGTCATATTAGATTAAAGTGCAGGATTTTTAGCATCATAGACAACTACTTCCTCACTAAAAATGTAAATTTTCCAATCGTGTATTTTTTTCCTCTACAAAATTACATACAAGTATATATAGTCGACATGTTTTAAAGGGCCGTCTAGGGAAGTTTAAAAGTGGTCCATTAAGTCAGATGACCTCTAACTTCCTTTTGTCCCTTGAAAAAGTCAATTAATTCTATCAATATACTAACCAAATATCATTGAAGTTAAATTTGACAAAAATCACAGAATAAAATAAGACAAGTTTCACTATCAGCTTATCATGTAAAAGCATATTAAATCATGTGCATTTATCATGTTTGTTACTAAATAGAAGCAACAATTTTAATCTTTCTTAAATTACTCCATTATGGTTTTGCGCTTGTTTCTGTGGACAGATGTCAGTTTAAAAATCACATACAATCATCAAAGAGAACTTGGAGCTGAACAAACTCTTGTAATTGGCAAGATACAAAGTAAACACTTACTTATATGTGTGTTTTACTAATTTCCGTTCTTAAACTGACATTGTAATTCTACTGTAAGACACTTTGTTATGAAAACAGACCTCGTATCTTATTTGTTTAATTCTGTTTTATATATTTAAGGTAGACCGTAGAATCGAAGTTTTTAATTATCCAAGCCAATAAGAGACAGTTAATAATCATCACAGTTGATTAAACAATTTCAAGCGATAGAATCGCCGCCGGTATTGGAAGAAAGAGCTGCATTTAACAGTGTTAATAATTTGTGTATAAATTTGAGTAGCCACGCGCCGCTTCCACGATTGGCCGTTTATTCCAGTTCAAATACATGTATAAAGGATAAATATAGAGGAATTAAAACTTGCCTGTGGTCGAGAGTGGTCGTTGATTTCAGGTGGTCTCTGAAACAATTCTGACTTTACTCTGAAATTGATACTAAAAAGATGCTGAGTTACTCATTGACAATCGCTATGTATTCTTTAGAGACCATGACTTTCAACAAACAATAAACAAAAAAATTTCGCTTGACTGTGATTGTGCACATTCATTGACCGATCTGATTTTTTTTTTTTTTTTGTATTCTTAGATTCAGAATTTATTTAAGAAAAAAAACCTCTCCCTCTCCATTAGAAGAAGAAAAATCTTTCAGTTTCAACTCAATATCTGGATATATTGACGACGTTTTATCAATTTACAATAGTTACTATCATTTATATTTTTGTTCGACATATCCCAATGCTTACTTAAAAGAGGGGTCTATGATGTAATTTTAATGCTATTTCAAGAATTTAGTTTAATATAAGTTAAATTTGGACTATTTTTCTCTCGATTTTTACATTTCCTCCGTTTTTCACAATAGACTCCAAAATTTTTAATCTAAAAAGTAATTCAGCATCAACCAAAATTATTTCGACGTACAAAATAACTGTACGTTTACACTGTATCGAAATCTCTGATTCCATATTTTCAGTACTATCACTTTGTAAATTTTTCATTTACCAGGGAGAGGTAAATGTAAAATTTACATGATATTATGCATTTACCTGTTAAATTCAAAATTTACAACTTGATTGCATTGTATATTCTTTGAAAAAGGAAATTGAAAACTTTGTTTTAGAAAACCTTCTGACACAAAAATGTTTCTATTTTCCTAACTAAATGTTTTTGTATGGAATTTAAACTTGTATTTTTATTAAAGAAATTATTAAAAATTAAGTCCTATATAAACCCGTCCTTAACTAAGTTTCCCTTTTTTTGTTGAGCAGTCCAAAATCTATTTTGTTGAAGTAGCTGGTGAGATGCTGAAATCCTATGGCATTTTTAATTTTGCATTACAGCTAAGATACAAGTCAACAGGTTGTGTCTAATTTCCATTCATTGGTGTCCGACAGTGGCCGAGTTTATACCGCATTGCGGGTATATGAAATTTACATCGCATTAAATTTTTACTTAAACAGGAGCAAAGCAAATACTAAACCAAAAGTCATCCAAAGATTTGTATTAAACGGATTGTTATAGGTATAATAAAACATTTTCCCATCGCCCCAAGCCACTGTCCGGAGTCCGCAGATAGCCCCCTCCCTCCCCCGAATGGAAGAGGACTTCCGAACTGCGGTCTAAACTATTGCCTAACGGCCTTAGACAAACCGTTTGGTTCTTGGGTCTGATAAAATGCTTTTAGCCCTCGAACCTAGACAATAATGTATAATACTGCCATTCAGAAAACGAATACAAAGGAAATTTCTCAATCTTTCATTTATCTGTCTGAAAACAAAATAAAAACAGTTACTCTTTAAGTACTTGTGGAACATTCCAAATATCTTATTAGATTCCTTAATTTCCACAAGTTCAACAAAATTAAAGTGTATTTTCTGATATTTTTGTATTTAAGAATAAGACATTCTCATGGAAATCATCATATAGATATACTTATCTCCCTTTCTGTCTCAAAATAAGACAATCAGCTTTATTCTTTAGAATCTTAAATAATTTTCTTAGAAGTTTTGACTATTTTTTATTTAAAAATATGGATACATTACCCAATCAGTGGTCTAAACACAATGGCTCATCTTCGAATCAAAATGGTGACATTAACGTATTGTAAGGAATAAAATACTCCGGTTTGAGACTCTTAAATTTAAAGGCAACGTCAATTGAATTAGGACCTATTGAACTCATTGGAAATTTTATAAATCTTTTTAGTTTATAGTTTCCCTGTTAATATTTAATGGCCAATCCGGAAAATAAAAGCTTTATCACATGCAGTTCAACAAAATGAAATGATTGTTCTGATTGTCTCAGAATGGGATGGAATTGAATCCAGCAGTGGTTCAAATGAGAATCGTAAGAGCAGAGCTTCAAAACAGCTAATTTTCGATTTTATGATAAGAAACTTTTTAAATTGAACAAGCCTTTTGATCCACAAACTTTAATTGCATAGAGGAATCAAGGTATTACATTCATAAAAATAAATATTTCGAAATAAAAGAAAAACTTAATGAAAGTACATATGAACACATTCGATGTGAGAAAATTTTTACCTTAAAAGTTATCTAAAGCTCTGATACAGGGGAGGTTCTGAACTGGAATCTAGATGTGAGAATTTAACAACCCTCTTCAATCAAATACGTCACGGAAACAATTTATATAATTATTATGAGGGCTAAGTAGATCGCAAATTGAACATGAGTTGTGCTCGGAGAATTATTCTACTTAATATTTAGCAGAAACAATGTTTGCATAATTATTCTAAGCAATGAGCCGCTTCTCCATACATTTTAAAATCTATGATTTCTGTATTTGGATTAAGGTTCTGTGGTTGGGCTAAGCTGATCATAAATCAGAAATGCATAACAAAGCATATATATATATATATATATATATATATATATATATATTCTTCTTTACATGTAGTGGACACATAAATATATTTATAGAATGCCTTTACCAGTGTTGTAATGCATGTGTCATCGTGAAAGGAAAACAGAATCAGAGTGTCTCATTAATTTATTGATTGATTGAATGTTGTTGTTTTACGTCCCATTCGAGAATTTTTTCCTCATATAAAGACGTCAGTATATACAGCTGAAGTGCTTCAATTTTAGGCCTTTACCCGGAATTCAGGTACATTAAGCATTGAGAAATCTTTATCGTGCCAACGCTTACCTTGACACGTTACCTCGATTTTTAAGGTCTCTTCCGAAAGATCGCAACTTTCATTTCAAAGTGTTGAGAGCTCGGCGAAGAAGCAATTGCTACCTTCATTGTATCGACTAAAGTCTGTCGCGACCGGGGCTTTACCCAACACCTTCCGATCACGACTAAGCTACCATGACGGTCGAGTGGGTTTTTGGGTCAAAAATAAAATAGAAACTCCTGAGTTCACTTTTCTCAAGTATTATTATTATATTACTAAATACTAAAATTAACGTTAACAGCAAATAATCTGATCCAGACCATGTGATTTAAATACCAGCTAGAGTTATCTTAGGGAATTTATATTCTTGACATTAGACATGGACCAGCCTCTTTCCTATTTTGGGGATTGACACACACCTTTTCCTATCTATCTATCTATCTATCTATCTATCTATATATATATATATATATATAGAGAGAGAGAGAGAGAGAGAGAGAGAGAGAGAGAAGTGGTGTAAATCAGATGTGAATTTTTAAAAATTCATATGAACTTTTAGAAAATTTGAAATTACAAAATTTTACCAAAATCAATAACATCAAAACGTACGACTTTTCAAAATTTTATACAATTATTCCTCAAGATAAATTAAAGTCCAGGATTTCTAAACTGATAGCCAGCTGCTTTTGTTAATGAAAATGGAACTCGTGAATTAACTTACTTTGTCATTAGTCAATTTCAAAATTATTTTGTTAAAAAAAAACATTCTGATTGTACACTGATTGTACACACATGTACTCCGAAGTTGAGATTAAAAAGATGCTTGTATGTCTGATTGGCAATATTCATAAAGTTTTTTTTGCAAATCAAGTCTTCCATCAATGAAATATATGGCGATATCGAACAGTTTTCAAGCTCAAAAGTCCATTAAACAATACAAATTTTGAAGAAGAGCAAACACAGACCTCTTAAACATCAGAGGTGGGATCAGGAGCCATGGAGGAGTGAGCATCCCCTGCCGACCGGTCACATCCGCAATGTGCACCTTGTCATGTTCGGGGAATAATGGAAAAAATCGTCGACAATTCAGTGTGTAAAAAATGGCCAAACAATTAGTATGAAATACGTCAGTCAGCATTTGACTTAATGATAGATTGCATTTGCTGACAAAGTCATTGTATCGACCATAGAACTTACGAAATGACGACTTTAAACGAGACTGCTGTTATTCCTGTTTCATAAACTTGTTTGTCAATAACTTACCTCGTTTTAGAAATTGTTCATACGTAGAGCATGCTCTTGCGTATCGAATCAACTGAGAGATATAAACCCCGTATGCAGGTGATGAAGGTATATTGCTGCATAAGTGAGATCAGTTGGCGATTGAAAAGTTATTTCATCACGTTTATCATAAAGCTTGATTGTTAGAATACCATTTAAGTTTTTTTCTAGTAAAATATCCAAATTCCTATGAAACAAATGTGTCAGACTCTGTGATATCTTTTATTTCAAGCTCACCGGGATATATCGTATCGACATAAGAATGGAAGTAACCATCGTTAATTGACAATATGTCGTCGATATATCAAAAAGTATAGTTCGAGGCCACAACAAGTGTTTTCTTCTTTTCACGTATAAGTTGGATATGTCGGAATTTCAAGGGTACCAATTTCTCCTTGTTATTAGCAGACGAATTTTTGTATCAATATGAAGCAGAATTTATTCAAAGACTTACACATGTGAAGAAACACTTGCTGTGGCCTTCAACTGGACATTTAGATTTATAGACGACGATAATTAATAAACAATAGTTACTTCCATTCATATGTCGACTCGATATATCCCAGAGAACTTGAAATACAAGATACCACAGAGTCTGACACATCTGTTACATATTTCCATATTTTACTAGAAAAAGACGGTAACCTAACAGCAAAACTTTATGATGAAAGTGATGACATCATCTTTTCTATCGTCAACGTCCCTTATTTATTTAGCAAAATACCCTTGTCACATGCATATGGAGTGACTCCGAGTTGATTCGTTACGCTAGAGCATGCTCTACTTAACAATTTCTAAAACGAGTCAATCTATTGACAAACAAGTTGATGAAACAAGAATATCAACAGTCTCGTTTAAAGTCAACATTTCGCAAATTCTAAGGTCGATACAATGGCCTTGTCAGCAAATACAATGTTGACTGACGTTTTTTATACAAATTGTTAGGCCACTCTTTTACTGAATTGTCTAAGGATTTTTCCATTTGCCCGATTATGGCAAGGAGCACAAATGGGTTTGACCTGTCGGCAAAAGATCGCAGCACAGTTAAGGCTACAAAAAGGAGGCAGGCAGGGCCTAATTTATACGGGAAATATTAATTATGACATTATACAAATCTACAATTTTGCAATTTTAAACCATACGAGAGAATTAAACTGCATTAAAAATTACTATGACATGATGTTATGTCGTTAGTTGAATCCCACATAACACGGTATAAACAAGTTACTGATCGCTATGAACCTCTCGATGTGACGTCATTTCGTATTTAAACATGACGTGGTTTGTATGCAGTGAGAGGTAGATCAAGTTATAATTTTGCAATGAAAAATGTATTTTATGATAAAATAAAATATTATTTGCATATATTTAAGACGTTATTAACTTGGATGCAATGTTTTTTTTTATTTTGATTTTACTCATATATTTTTCGTGCATTTCATAATTAACTGATACTGTCGTATATTTGCCTGCAGGTACATTAGAGGGTAATGAAAGGGTATTGATAAATCATTCTAGTGCAAGGGCACAGGATGTAAAACACGGATCCCCAGGAAATTCCAAAGGTGGGATCAGGTGCCTAGGAGGAGTAAGCGTCCCTAAATGACAGGTCACACCCGCCATGAGCCCTATGTATTGACGGAATATTCTGTAGTCACGTTTAGTAAAAAAACAAAAGCTTAATAATTAGTATGATCACGTCAGACAAAAACGTACAGTCCCTGAAACGTTCTACTTTCCCATTTTTCCGTTCGCTCACCGTTCGTTCACCGTTCGTTCAGCGTGCGTTCACCGTTCGTTCACCGTGCGTTCACCGTTCGCTCTCCGTTCACAGTTTTGCGTTCAGCGTTCACCGTGCGCTCGCGTTCACCGTTCGCTCTTCGTTCGTTCACTTTGCGTTCACCTTGCGTTCAGCGTTCACTTATCGTTCAGTCTTTATTGCCATTCGGAACTCCGAACTGAAAGGACTTATCTTTTTTTAAGTAAGGATTTACAGGTTTTAAATTTAATAATTAACATATCGTGTTTAAAGAATCATTATTATCAGAATACGAAAATATTTATTTCTATCACATTTTTTTTTCAAATAATACAGAAATACATGTTAGAACTAATTCTGAGGATTATAAACAGTACTGTGGATATACAGTTAATTAAATATCTTTAGAGCGAATTAAATTGATAGTGTGGATTGAAAAAAAAATTGTTTAAAACGTAATACATTGTAGAATTTTTTTCTACTTTACATATATAAAGTCTTTAATTAGATAGAGAGAAAAATGCCTTTATAACATGATTATCATTAATATAACCAAAGTGATTCTCCAGTAATGATATTTTTCACCGTATCTTTATATGTTTGCCATTCGATATGATTAAGACCCCCCCCCTCCCTTTCCCCTAAATCGGTTACTTAGTTAGTACATGTATGTCCTATATATTTTAATTAACATTTAAAAAGAAGTTAATGTGTTTTGTAGCACAAAAAATTCAGTCTCAAAACAAACATGCATCTAAACAAAGTCATTAAACAATAGTAATTCAAAATATACATGTGGCGGCGGTGATATTTTAAATTGGCAGGGAATATGTTTCAAATTCAAGCGGTTTAATCATTCCAAGTGTTTATTCCCAATGTATTTTATTCATTTATTATTTTTTAGAAGTGTTGGAATCAGATCTAGAAATGATAAGAAAAAATGTTTAACTTAAAACTTCTTGGAAATACTAACACTTTGCCTTCGGTGTGACGAGACGTTCACACCTGCACAGTGTCGAATGATTTGATTGACAGGTCAAGCACGTGGACTTCGTGTCAACTTGAAGCAGGAAAATAAAAACCGAGTATGACTGTAAAACAAATGGATTTGTTGATAAAAATGGTTACTTTCATTGACTGATATATTTGGGAAAAAAAATTTTATTTGATATAGGTACAAACATTTGAGGAAGGGGGGGTAAAACCGAATCTCTCTCTCTCTCATTTGTCTGTTTAATAAAAACTATGACAGCATATTACTTAAATATCAAGTTGTGAAAATTTAATATATAACAAATAATATGAATGCCTCTTTGTATCATCTTGTCCGAGTATAATCACGGCCGGGAAATGTCTACAGATACATGTATAAGTCTGCTCAATAAATCATCATAAAAAATAAAACTGACACATCAGTATATTATTGCATTAAAATTTTAAAATACTGGCGTATTTATGCAATACGTCCACATACCTTTGTAAAAAATTTTTTTTTCCTCATTTTTTTTACACGGAATCGCCTTGGCACGGATATACATGTATAGATATATGGTTGTTACAACCGTTGTGATTCATTCTATAAGTCCGTAGTTTGCTCTTCTAAAATCCACATTATTTATAATGATTTTATATATCGAATAAGAATAAACATATTTATTTTACAACTAGATTACTACAGAGTTCGGTAACAATTTCAATATTTTACAGCGATAAAAATCGTGTTATTAAAAAGTTGAATTTGAACATCGTACATATCTGCAGAAAATATTGTAAGAAACTTAAATTAATAATTTTACTTAATGTGCATGTATCGTCTTTCTTAGGACAGTTTTCATTGATTTGTTTATTTATTTATTATTCATTTATTTTTTAGCACCAGGCATACATACAATAGAATAGTTTCAATGCAAGGAAAAGATCAGAGGTATTCCGAATAAATCGTTCATCTTGCGTTCACCGTTCGTTCACCGTTCACTTTGCGTTCGCGTTTGCGCTCCGTTCGCGTTCTGCGTTCGCTCACCGTTCAGCGTTCACACATCGTTCACCAAGTTGCGTTCAGCGTTCACACATCGTTCACTCACCGTTCGTTCAGCGTTCGCTCACCGTTCAAGTGGGAAAGTAGAACGTTTCAGGGACTGTATAACGATCCATTGATAGGTTATATTTTCTAACAAGGTTATTATAACAACCATAGAATATACGAAATGCTGACTTTAAAGAAGGCTATTGAAATACCTTTAACATCAAATTATATGTCAGTAGGTTGCTCGATTCAAAAATAGATGGTATTCTGAGCATGCTCTTAAGTACCGAATTAGATCTATGGTCGATACAATGACCTAGTCAGCAAATACTGTCTGTCGTTGAGTCAAATACTGACTGACATTTTTGAAACTAATTGTAAGGCCATTATTTACACATTGAATTGACTACGACAATTCATGACAATGAGCACACGGCGGGTATGACTGGTCGACAGGGGATGCTTACTCCCCCATGGCACCTGATTCCACCTCTTATGTTTTTATTGGTCCATGTTTGCTTTGCTCTTGATTTGTATTGATTAAATGGACTTTTGAGCATGGTTTATGTTCGTTATCTTTATATTTAATTGGGATACGTAAACACGATATGCAGGTGATCTATATATTATCTTCCTTGGTTTGCGGTTGGACATGATTTTTTTATCCAGCGAGTTGTGTTTTTTTTATCCCTCAGCCTTGGTTAGGGGATTAAAACACACATGAGTTGGATAAAATCGTAAAATCGTGTCTAACTAAAAACTATGGGACAGCTTTTTTATCTCATGTTTACACATAGCTATTTCATGTTTTACACTTATAAATGTAAATCCACAATATTTGACTTGATCAAATTCACGCAAAAACCATTGTAACGTCGAAACCGTGGATATGGAAATGATATCATATGAGGTACAAAGGAGTGATAAATGTAAAAAAAAAAAACTATATATTATTAATAATCTTCATTAACAGTTACTTTTGTGAATACTAGTAGTTATTTATATAGGAAGTATTTAATTGATTAATCAAAACTGCTAATTAGGAAATCCTTTGACTGTATATATCTATATACACACACTGTGTTGTCCCACCACGACCCGACCCAAAGAAGGTGAGTTTTATCATCATAGCATAGCCCTCCGGGTCTGTTTATCCCATTTTGTTCTGTTAGTAGCAGTGACAGAAAGCAACCATCTTTGTCAATCATTTGTACGGTTTTCGAGTGTCCATCACACACTAGAATGTTTGACAGCGCAT
Organism: Saccostrea echinata; assembly: GCF_033153115.1. Classification (NCBI taxonomy): domain Eukaryota; kingdom Metazoa; phylum Mollusca; class Bivalvia; order Ostreida; family Ostreidae; genus Saccostrea; species Saccostrea echinata. The sequence goes on from NW_026889779.1 coordinate 18,301,613, forward strand.
CTGTACAGATTCCATTCGGTACAAAGAATCCTGAATTTGATGGTGACCCTCTGTAGGAGAAGCGATATTCTCCTTCACAGTCTGTCACAACTACTGTACGACGGAACATGTCAGATACAATAACATCTCCATTCCTGTTTTCCGTGATGTATATAGGATCGCTATACAGGTTCTCACCCTTGTTGTTGTGCTGGATAATTTGGAGTTGTTGTCCTTTGCTGCTGTATCGGGTTATATTAGCCTCTGTATATCTCTGTTCGCTTTTGTCGTACCAAATCGCTCCTACAAGAAAATCTCCATTTGAAGGGGAGCAGAAAACACAACGTGGAGTCCATGACTCTTTTTGTTCTCTCAATGAAGTCATTGCTTTGTTCTTTGCAGACAGTTGGATAAGGTTTGAATTTCTATCTATATACATTAAATCACCGTGTCTTGTCACTGTGTGTATGCCATACGGACTGGATATATCTGTCAGTAGAGAAAGAGATTCTCCTGTTGTATTGGTCAAGATAAGATTGTTATTATCATTGACCCAGGCTCGGTCTGGCATGACACAGGAAATATGACTTACACCACCTCTCACATCGGTCACAGTAAACGATTTCTGTAACACGGCGGTAGACATCATTTTAAGCAGATCCTCATTTCCTACTTTTCTTCCTGTCTCTTTGATTTGAAGTTTTCCAAACAACGCTGCAACGTCCTCCATATTTATTTCCTCGGTAAGAGATAGCGCCAATGTACCAGGAATGACCTTTATCTTTGGAACAGTGATTTTCTTTAAGAGAAAGAGGAATTGAACTGGTCTGTTTTCTAACAGTTCATATCTTTGTATATGTTTATGTATGTATGTAACATTTCTTCGTTGTTGTAACTGCGACTCAAAATAAAGATTTGAGCCACTTATTTCCTTAAGAACTGTACATATATCTATTTGTTCTTTCATTCTCTGGACTTTGAAATTCATCTCCAACTTAAGGTTGTCGATTTTTGTGTTTAAACTTTTTAAATCAGATTTAATTTGTGCTAGGAGAGCACTATTGTATGGGAGAATCTCACTTCTGATGCGAATAATTCTCTCTCTGTGCTGTTGTATACAAGTCCTGAAGGTTTTTACCAAATCTATTTTTTCATGATTCCGGTGATCATTACATTTGGTACAGACCGGGCGTTGACAGGACTTGCACCAGTATCCATAATACCTGTCTGGGTGCCTCTTACATGACTCTGGTATCAAAGAGTCCCTATATTTCAAACTGCCAATCACTACATCGTGGTGTTTAGTGTCAAGGTGAATGACATGTTTTTCCTTACAACGGACACAGATATCTGTATCACATGTTAGACAATGAAATTTCGAGTCTTCCAAGCACCGAGAACACCGTATTACTTTTAATTGCGTAGTACAGCATGATCCCATACTGTTGTAATATTCCCTCTATGATCTTCCCTGTTAATTGTCCGGTTTTTTGTTGGCCTTTTCATGCTGGGTCAATCTTAAAAAAAAAGTTTATGGTATACTTTTGAAAAGTAAATTTTAAATTTTAAATCTCTTAAAAAGTTTCTTTGGAAGTAGATGTATTCAGTAAGTGTGATAATGAATAATTGAATTCAAAATATGTATGTATCGATAGATATTTGCATGATGCGAGTTTTCAAGCACAATAGCTTGGAAGGGCATTTTCAACCCCATTGATTGCTTATATTCTCGGGAAAACAATTTATTACATCATTTCAGAAAGTATTCATCAATCAAGTGTCTATATCATTATGCCCCGCCATAGAAATAACCGGGGCATATAGTGTTTGTTTTGACCGTCCTTTGGTCCTCCTCTGTGTCCATCCGTCACACTTGACCTTTGGTTCAGTTTCTCACAAACTGTTCAATATGTACTTATGGAAAGTATACTGATACATATTAGTGAGAGCTTTCCAAACGTGGCATAATTTGATTGACATTGACCTTTCCTGGGAACTTTACCTTGCTATTTCATAATTTACGTTAAGCTCAGATTCAAAGTAACTATTCGAGATATTTTATCAAAATTTCCTATACTGGTGCTATTACGGAGAACTTTTCTAGTGTGTCATTATTTTCTGACTTTGGCATTTCTTGTGATCTTAACTTTACTATTTATTTTCTTATTAGCTCAGGTTTAAAATACATATTAAAGATATTTTCATCAAAACTCATGCACAGATACATATTGGTAGGAACTTTTTTACGGTTTCATTCTTCTCTGACCCTGACATAGAATTTGTGTATAGTTCTGCTTAAAGTATTCAAGATATTTTTATCAAACTCTAATATTGATGGAAACTAATTATTTCCTGATTGTAACTAAGTATACTTCTCTAACCCTAATTTTGCATTTAACTGTGTTTCAAAGAAACCGTCATGATATTTTCATTAAGCTACATACAAAGATACAAATAATGATGAGAGCTATCGAGTCAATAAATGTACACAAGCATATGTTTATTTCAAAAAGTTTCTAGTGCTTGACCGTTTTAAAGAAAGCAAAAACATTAATTGTAAAAGGTTATTGCTTTCATTCTAAATTCTTCAGAATATTATATAACTAGAAGCTAATTTTAACTTAATGTCCCTTTGCTGAACACTGAGAAGATTTCATACGTACTCGATTTATAACTGGAAACTCGTAAAAAATTATGTCCAAAAAGCGATAAATCACCATGCAATCCCATTTTAAGACAATTTTTGTACGTACTTAAAGTTTGTTCTTTGAGGAATATTTCCCTTCCACTGAATTCATTTTTAAAACAATAACAAACACCACATTGGAGGAATGCAATGTTACCTTCATCTGTTCACACTTGACTCATCAGGCATTTATAGAACGTTCCTCATTCCAATCCACACGTTCACAAACCAAACAAGGGCACGTAATTGGTTACACCTCTATGAAAAACACATCATTGTACCTTCCTTAAACTAGGTCATTGGACTTTTGCGAAAAGCGCTGACTTTTACAGTTGACAGCTTGCTTTTTACTTTTACATTAGGACAATATATGGGAGCTCTTTTGTGATATCAACATTTAAATTAACGGTTGATAAAAACCATTGCAAAGCTCATATATTACGTTGTCTAGGAAGGGATCCGCAACAACCCAAACCTCACAAACCCATCCTCCTTTTAACTTGCTCCTACAAAGTTTTCTATATGGGAATGTTATTTTTCTTATTTGATTTTTACAGAAAATGAAATTGAAAGGAGATACTATATCCCTCAGGAATAAGGCATTTTAAGTTTATATGTTTTTTCTCCCTTACATCATATTTTGTGTTAATTGTATACCACTCAATCACGTGAGCGCCTATAAAACCATAATCAATAATTATGTTTCTTTGTTGCAAATGTTATGTTGTTTCATATAATTTATCACTCTTCATGTATATTCATAAATTTAAAAAACGTTTTTGTAGTTTTCAAAGTATTTAAATTTCTGTTTCCTATCTTTTTGTCCGTGATGATTTACAAATAATGCAATGCGTTTAATTTCCCGACATTTAACCTCTAGGTAAAATGATCACGATAATTGTTTTTATGAAAGCTAATTGAACACATCCCATCCTTATGCATACTTTTTTGTCTTCAAAATAGCACAGATTTAAATATGCGTCGTATGGACGACAGCTTATATTTACTTATTATTTCGATAAAAAATGCGTTAAAGCACCTAAAATTCAATCACAAATATGACATTTTCGCCAGTTGAGAAATGATCATTTTTACTTGATCCAAATAGTCAACTGAAAAAGGATAGAAAAATTGTTGCAAATGCTCCGTCCTTTTGATAAATGTATAATAAACAATATTATCTGAATTATTTTTTAAAAATGTGTGGTTTGGAGGTTTTGACGGTAATACACATAAGTCCATTTGAACATGTGAATATTTTATGGTCGGCGATTATGCAAAATTCCACGGAATAAAATCGAATAATTAGCATTACATATCCCGAAACTTTGACAGATATACCTTAAATGACCTTTCAGCCATCAGCTTATCGGTAAAAAATAAACACAAAAGAACATTTAAATTTTATTTACGCCCTGTGAAATTTAATTACATGCATGTACACGGATTACTCTGAGTTGAATTTAAATTTTTAAAAAAAAATCATTACGTTTTGTGTGTTTTGTTTCATGTAAAAGTAAGCTCTTATGTCAATTTTAAAAATTTCCTATTTTTTCCTTACATAAGGGAAGGGAAAAACCATTTGAAACTGAAATTTTTCGAGTCAGATTATTTATACTCATGCCCTCGCAGGACAGATTATCTATTTTCAAAACGACCTGGGACATATTATTTATTTTCTATACTGTAAAAATGTTGACAAGCAATAATGGAATATGAGGGCTTTTTTATTCTGTTTCGAGGAGTTGGGTGTGGTTGGCACCACCATTCAATGTCAGATTACTTGTTTCTTCTCATTAGATTAAAGATTATTCATTTTCAACATTTTCAAAGACATATTTTTACTAAAATATGCAAGCCTACCTCCACCTCGAATTGTTGTCACCTTCAGCGATTAACACTTGGTATAAAATATAGCAGTTACTGTCTTGTTTTGATCGTTTACGATGACCACATTTTCCAACAGAATATTTTCATAAGCCCCGCCAGTTATTACTTAAATTTTAAATAACTTATACGTTTTTACGCTTTCTTTAATTGGTTTTCAATGTGTGGCCATCGACTATAAAAGTTATACTGGATCTGACAAATCTTTTTAAGATGAATTATGCAAATAAAATTGTTGAAAATTGTCAATTCCGTGCCTCCGTACATAACGCAGATAAGCCGTTCGACTGTGAAAATCAACGACTCTCGCTAAAGTCTAGTACACCTTACTGCAGACACGTTAACTCACAAAATTTTTGGATACTAAACTGAGAAAAAAATACAAACATACGAAAAGTTTGAAAAGCGAAGAAATACACATGACAACTAAGAATCTGAGCAAACAAAAAGGATCTTCCTTAATATATTTTGCAAAAATTATGTTACTTATATGGACAATTAAAATAACCTGTAAAAAACGATTTTGTAGCAAAATGTTGATAACTAAATATTTCTTTAATTAATACAATCTAAAAAAAATCCTCTAGAAATTATTCAATTGAAAATATCCAGTATTTTTGCAATGAGTTATAAAACATGCTAGCTATGAAAACTTCATATTTCAAATAATTTCTTTTAAAAATATTTCATTGAACTACTTATATAAATTTCAAAGAAGGTGAAGAATTCCTAAGGATCACAAACAAAACAAAAACCCATTATAACAACAAAGAAATATAACCAAACATTAGAGAAAGTAGAAAAAAATCCAATCATAAATTGCACGTTATAGTATGAATATTGATCTTAATGAAAATAATTCAATTACTATAAAGAGGTGAAGATAATTAACGAAAAGTGATTAAATTCATACATCCAGTTGCGCATGCGTGAGATAAGTAAACAACACTTTTATTCCATGAAAGAAAAACTTGAGGTTTTTTTTAAAGTAAAATGTAGTAAGGACAATCAAGCTACACAAAAAAAGGTATCTAAAGTGTTTATAATGTGTTCTAGAAACATCTAATGTCTTAATATTTTGTGTTACGAAAACAGTTTTTGTGGACAATAGAGGGAACAGGAGTGAACAATAGAAGGCCCGAACACGTTCTCAATCTGTCCTATAAATAGAACAAGTAGAGCAAGGTTGTGTACTATTGTCGCATGATTGAACAAAGAAAAGTATGGCGTCGAACACATCAGATATTATCAGTGAAAGTAGAACTGTTTTATATGGGGATATAACAGAGCTTCAAGAACAAAATAAAGTTGAAGAAATCACGTTAGAAAAATTATACAATCTGATGAAGTCAATGGGCAACACAATGAATGTCAGGTTTAATCAGATAAACACGAATATTGAACAAAAAATTCTAAAAATAGAAACAAACTGCAAAACGTTGATGAAATCTGTGAGAAGTTTTCGAACTTGTCAGTAAAGGTACAAAATATAGAAGGGGAAATTCATGACATTAACAAAACTTCTGGCGACTTCCAACTAAACCTTCAAGGACTACGTGACATTTTTGATGGGGTAAAAGAAGATGTATCAAATCTAATAAACAATTGCTTGAAATGAAATCTCGAATGGAAGAAATGGAAAGCAGCTTTAGTAGATATAGATATGAGAAAGATAAAGAAGTGCAAGAAATTACAGAAAAGAACGAACTACTTTCAGAGCAGGTCATTGATCTCAGGTGCAGGTCGATGAAATACAACCTTATTTTCACAGGCATAATAGAGATCGCAGGAGAGGACACAGAGGAAGTATTAAGAGACTTCTTCTTCCACAAGCTAGGAATCAATGACTTTATAGAGATTGCAAATGTACATAGGTTTGGAAAAAAACACAGAAATAACCAAGGCCTATAGTGGCAAAATTCATATATCAACGTGAATTAGAGTACGTTATTAAGTCAGCATACAAACTGAAAGGAAAGCCATTTCAAATTAACAGACAATATCCGGGAGAAATCGAGCAGGCCAGAAAAGCCCTGTATCCTGTGATGAAAGAACTGCGTGACAGTGGTGAACATGTGAAATTGGTCAGAGACATATTGTATGTCAATGGGCAGCCATATGATCCAGTCGTAACATCGACGGAATTCGATCCAGGAAATGTGGGAGCAGCCACTATGGCAGTTCGAACTCCAGGAGCCCAAGGACAAAAAAGGAGGCGTGTAGCATCCACCCCGGAATGGACATAGGGGTGTGCAGGGGAACATGTAGATATTAGAAACTTTGAGTCAGGTGGTAAACTAAAGATTTTATCCTTGAACTGTTGTGGCATTAGACAAAAATTGAATTATCCCGATTTCCAAAATTTAGTGCGAAAATATGACATTCTATGTTTTCAAGAAACTAAAACTGATGATTTAGATACCCTTCAATTAGATGGTTTTGACTTTTATTTAAAGAATAGAACTAAACATGGTAAAAAGTGCTCTGGAGGAATAGTATTAGCATATAAGAAAGAATTTAGTAAAAACATATTTATTCACAAAAGTAATAGCGAGTTTGTTCTTTGGTTTGAACTTTCAAATACTGATAAAAATATTTTAATTGGAAATGTTTATATTCCCCCAGAAAACTCAAAATATAGTAATAAGGATGCTTTTAGTTTTTTAGAAATTGAATTACAAAATATGTTGAAAAATGACAAATATGTTATTCTAGCAGGTGATTTCAATGCCAGGACCGGAACAGGATCTGAAATTCACCCGGTTTTATTTGAAACTGTAGACAAATTCAATGATATTTTTGAAGAATCACAATGTAAATTTAATTTAACAGCAGAAAATGTACAGCGTAATAATGTTGACAAAATACAAAATTCTTACGGTAGAATATTGTTAGAATTCTGCAAAGTAAACAATTTATTAATTGTAAATGGTCGTATGGGGGATAATATATCCGGTAAAGCAACTTGTAAAAGTACAAGTACTGTGGATTATTTTATATGTAATTATGACTTTTGGAAGTATATAGAAAACATGCAAGTTTTAGAGCATAGTTCACTATACTCCGACGTACACAACCCCATTGTTTTAAGTTTGAATAAACAAAAATCAATAGATGAAACAATAAAAAATATTCCTACATTTCATCAAGAAATAATAAAACCATGGGATCCGGAGAAAGAATATACTTTTGTTCAAGCTATCAACAAAATCGCGTAAAAGAAATGATTTCAGACATAGATCAAATGATGAATTCTGGTGAAAACCCAGAGAAAATTGTTAATAATGTTGTGAATGAATTAAATGAAAATTACATTAATGCAGCTAAACAATCATTAGAAGTAATTAAAGTAAACAGAAATAAAAGTACAAAAAACAACCATAGAAATAACAAGCCATGGTTTTCTACAGCCTGTCACGAAGCAAGAAAAAAATATCGAAATAGCAAAGTTTATAATTTCAGAAAACATTCACAAAATGCTAAAGAAAATTATAAAAACAAAGAAAAGGCTTATAAAAAGGTGTTACAAAGAGAAATAAATAGATATACAGAAGAGATGAGCAAAAAGTTACAAAACATGAGACTCAAAACTCCGAGAGAATATTGGAAAATATTGAATAAAAATAATAAACAAAACAATGCAGGTCAAATTTATATCGAAAAATTATTCAACTATTTCAAAGAATTAAATAAGGAACCTGAAATACCAGAGAATATAGAAAAAATACTAAAAAAAACCGAAATAAATACATTAGAAATAGAAGAATCAAATCATAATCTAAATAAATACATTTCACAAGACGAAATACTCAAGGCTGTAAAAAAATTTAAAAAAACAACAACAAGGCATCCGGTGAGGACAATATAAGAAATGAATATATAAAATCATCAATACAGGTTATGCTCCCACTTTACGAAAAATTATTTAATATTGTCTTTTCAACAGGTAAATTACCTGAATGTTGGCTTGAAGGAAATATCCTTCCTATATATAAAAACAAGGGAGAGAAAAACAATCCACAGAATTATAGACCTAAAACAATTTTAAGCTGTATTGGAAAACTTTTTACATCCATATTAAATGACAGATTAAATGATTTTTCAGATGAATACGAAATACTGCACGAAAATCAAACAGGTTTCCGAAAACAATACTCAACTACCGATCATTTATTTTCAATACATATTTTATCAGAGTTATTGAAATTAAAAAAGAAAAAGCTTTTTTGTGCTTTTATAGACTTTGAAAAAGCATTTGATAACGTATGGCGAAAAGCTCTATGGTATAAGCTATGTGCAAACAACATTAATGGAAATATGTACAATGTTATTACGAATATGTATAATCAAATCAAGTCGAGAATAGTCTATGATAACAAGGTTACTAATTTTTTTCACTGTGAAAATGGTGTAAGGCAAGGAGAAAATTTGTCATCTTTTTTATTTTCAATTTATTTAAATGACTTACAGAATTTTTTCCAGCAAAATATGACAATTGGTTTACCTTCAATATCTGTTATGTTTGAACAACATTTGAATGTATATTTGAAATTGTTTGCACTATTATATGCCGATGACACTGTATTGATAGCTGAATCTGCTGAACACTTATAAGCAAAAATTAATTGTTTTGAAAAATATTGCAGAAAATGGAATTTGAAGATAAACATTAACAAAACAAAGGTTTTGATAATAAGTAAGGGGGGGGGAAGAAAAACCTGAATTTAAATACGACGAACAGCTTATTGAAGTTGTAAAATGAAATTAATTATTTGGGTATTTTATTTAGCGCATCGGGTTCATTCAAAGAAGCAAAACAGAAACAGGTTGATAAAGCAAATAAAGCAATATTTGAAATTCTTAAGAAATGTCGCTTACATAATCTATCAATACGGTGTCAGTTAGATCTGTTTGATAAAATTGTTCAGCCTATATTGCTGTACGGATGTGAAATATGGGGATTTTCGAACAATGCAATTATAGACAGAGTACATCTAAAATTTTGTAAACTACTTCTTAACCTTAAACAAACTACTCCGGACTGTATGGTGTATGGTGAACTCGGTCGACATCCAATGTCCATTGAAATACAGACGCGTATTATTTCATATTGGTGCAAACTTAAACTCGGAAAGGAAACAAAAATATCAAGCCTACTGTTCAAATTAAGTGATATCGTAAATCAAAAGACGAAGATTGCTTGGCTATATAATGTCTTGAATATTTTAAACAACTGTGGACTTTCAAATATTTGGCAAAGTCAGACCTTTAATCCAAATTGGTTGAGATCGAAAGTAAAACTTACTTTATTTGATCAATTTAAACAAAAATGGAATTCGGATGTTCAAAACATATCAAAGACTCTAAATTACAGAATATACAAAGACGAACTAAAATTTGAAAAATACTTGGATATTCTATCCCGAAAAGATGCCATTAATTTCTGCAAATTCCGTACTTGTAATAATTATTTACCGATTGAAAGTGGACACTGGCTAAATGAACCAAGAGAAACGAGGCTGTATAAAAAATGTAATTTAAATGAAATAGGCGATGAATTCCATTACATATTAAACTGTACGTCAGTGATGCACGAAAGAAATAAATGCTTATCGCAAAAACAATTACGGTTTAAAAATACAATTACATTCAGGGAAATAATGATTTCAGAAAAACAATCCTTTTTAAGAAAACTGTGTACATTTATTAGAAAAATTACTAAAACGTGCTCCCCGAATTAGTAAAGATCTATAATTGTACTATCTATAATTGTCTATCCTCATACTCACGCATGCTAAAATTTGTTTTTATTCGTCATCATTGTTTACATTTATATCTCTGTATACAATTGTAAAATTGTGAAGAGATTAATAAAATTCAGTTCAGTTTAGTAAAGAATACAAACGTGAACGTGACAAAAACATGGACTCTTGGAAAAATCAGAGATGGGATCAGGAGCCTATGAGGAGTAAGCAGCCCCTGAAGTAGCTTTAAAATACTGTCTTTTTCTTATAAGCTATGAAATATTTCTTACATACTTCGATCGCACTTGAATAATGTATAAAACATCACTTTGTTTCAAAATTTTTGCGCACTTTAATGGTTTCTCTATTTTTACAAGATATACGATAATTCAATGAAGAGTCACTAGAAAAAACCATCATTGAATGGTTGACATAAAAAAGGATTGGTATAGCAATTGCAACACAACACCCAAATTGTTGTTAGCCTGAAATAATTCATGAAGAGGTCATCACAAACTACTTTATGAAACAAAATAGTTTTCTTCATATAAACTGACTAATACAGACACAGTTGAGCGAGCACAGCTACAAAATTGATAAAAGGTCATAGGGGTGTACATATATATTAACTTTAGAATTCTGAAATGGCTTAAATTACGACTGACACTGTGAAAGATAGCAAACAGACTGACAGATGTGAAAGAATAATACTTCCTTTGAAAAAAATAAACGCAGGTATTTGAGGAAAGTTTCTAATATAAGAATTACTCACATTGAAGGAATAACATATTTATATTTATTAAACACTAGTAATATCTTACACATTCAACTTTCTTTCTCCTTTTTCTTTTATTTTTAAAGAAGTGTGCACCTTAAAGTATTGAAATATATTTTTAATTGTTACTATATACTATAAAGAAATGAGGGTGACTCATGCTTTATTTCTTAATGAAAGCCATTTTAACTGCCTTTTAACTTAGAAAAAGTATGAAATTTAGCTTTAAACTAGTGCTGTTTCAAAAAAAAAATATTATAAACATGATAATAAGTTTTATGTAATAAATACTCAAGAACAATAGTATAGTTTTGGTCAGAAAAAAATCACCTTTGAAATCTAAAAATATGAGTCATGACCTTTTTGCACTTAAAATAAGAATATTTAACACAGACAAACTATATATATCTAAACTTCAGTAAAGGATTAATGCCATTTTAAAAATTTCTGCATGAATATAATTGGCTGCTACATATTCTATTTTGTATATCTAGAACTAAAACATGGGGTCACATTTCATTTTCTCAAGTTATGGAAGTTAACGTTATAAATAAATTTTACTGAAAAAAATTGAATGCATTTTTCAAGAGTTTTTGTGAATATAAAAGTTGTGTATTTTGATAAAACGTCGACTGATTTATTCACTTGAGTTAAGTCTATACCGTTTGTCTGATGTTTAAAACAGAAGTTGTGCATAACGATAACTTAATTTTAGGAGACGTTTAAAAGCAATTAAAAAATTAAAATAAGCAGGTTTTACCGATCAGGTTTCATGGTCAATGCGGACAATAAAAACAATAGCACAAATAAACAAAATAAAATGATGAAGCCAAACTCCCAAAGTAAAAATAGTTCTATGTTTCCCCTAATGTAACCTACCCAATTGAAACATGCCGATTGATTTTTTTAATGCCAAGTGTATTTAGACATTTTTGTACAGACTTTGTGATACAAAAATCAATCTTATTTCTTTTCATTTGATTAGAGTTTTGATCTAATAAATAATGTAATAATCAGTTCACCTATACTTTTATGTTACATATATGCAACTATAGGAGTGGTTGTGAATAATCTTTTAAAACATACTTCATACTGCGTTGGGTACAGCATTTTTATAATTTTTTTGTTTGCTTTTTAGAAGGTCCTTTTTTTTTCTTGGATATAGTTTCTTGCGTAATAGTCTCCATTTAGTATTCTTTTTATCCTCTAATTCCAAATGAGTTTTGAAATCGTTACAAATATTGGTTAGTTCAGCTTGATAGCTAGTATTTTTATATGATTAGTATACGCTAATTAGGTACTGAGAAGATTATTTGTTAGTTTGCTTAAAGTCCCTTCGAGAAAGTCACTTATGTTGGAATGCAATCAACTGCCAGTTGAAGGCAGCAAATTTAGACCTGTATATGGTGTCTGTGGCCATTGAGTGGTGAGTGACCTTTTTCATGCCAGCATCTTCTGCAATAAAGAATCTCGGTTTTTACAGTGTCGTCCGAAGGGCTGGCCTGCAAATCTAGAAGGGGGGTTCGAATATTCCATTTGTACAATATTTTGTTTTAAAATTGTTCATCTTTTTTAATTTAGTTATTAATAAATGGGTGTTAGGAGGATGACCAAGAAGATCATTTAAAAGTAGGGATGTCAAAATATTTATTTTCCTTAGTCGATTTATTAGATTGCATTATTCGAAAGATAGTCGAATATTCGGAACATTTTCTGAAAATAAAATTTTATTTCAAATTTCACTGGTACATGACGTATTTATAACTCAAAAACCCCTTAACTTAAATCTATTTCAAAAGTAACATCAAAATTAATGCAACGTGGATGAAATAAATTTAGAAACCTAATTCTCCAAAATGTATGATTTCCCCGTCTATCAAATTCATAAATCTGTACAGTTTCCATTTTAGTAAGCATTGAAAAATTGCCAGCCGATATTTTTTAAAGCTTATTATGAAATAAATGGGGGGGGGGGGTGTAATATCACACTATCCACAGGTAAGTGCTTGTGAAATTGTTAAACAGTTACATATGCTTATTATTTATTGTTTGCTCCGGCTATCAAAATGTCCTTAAACAGTTTAAAATGTAAGTGAATTGTTTAAATAATTATCGAGGCGTCAAAACATATTCACAGCTATAGTTTGTTCCTTGCAATTGAGCAATCTTAAAATAACAAAAGATAATTGGTACATGGTATACAAAGCCCAGTATACTGGTGGGTAATTTATTACAAAAACAAGAGAGACACAGAAATAAATCTCGCACTAGTGAAGCACTATAATTAAAACAAATATCTCAAATAGGGTAGAATTAAAACAAGCAGTGGTAGAAATTAGGATCATATGAACTAAACTTTAAGGATGATAATTTAAATGCCTATGATGAATAACATTGAAAAAATTAACAGTGTAATTTGATGCACAAGCTTTTATCAACTCCTTACATTCACAAAACGAAAGAAACTAAAGAAAGATTCAACGAAATTATTGATTGGCACACACAATTGCAGATAGGTATCTATCTTACGCCCTGTTCACACGGAGAGTTTAATTCGAATTAAACGTAAGTTACTGCGAATTAAATTTGATCCGCGTTCACACGGAGAATTTAATGCGGAATTAGTTTAATTTGAATTAGTTTACTGCGGATTAAATTACTTCGCATTAGCTCCGTGTGAACACTAAGCGAAGCTAATTCGAATTAAATTCTGACGAATGCGTAAGGGCAGAATTAAGTCACAGGCCACATGTCGGTGGTCAAATATGGGTACTTGGTTAAATCGTATTAATTAATCGTAATCAGAACACATTTTCGCGTAACTAATCAGTTTGGAGACATAAACATAAAGTGTATGTGATAGTGAAATACTAGAAGTACTACTTACATGTAAATAGGGATAGTTGACGATGGAAAAGCTAAAGTCGTGCAGTTTATTTTGTTAGTTTGCTATTAACACAAAGTGATTTGTTGATGACATATTGAAGCTATTAAAATTTCCGAGTTCGATTTTTATTAATTAAAGAGGCAGATGTCTATGATGTCAAAAGGTCTTTTCCTTAAACTATCACGAGGAATGTTCAATACAATACTGTAAAATCACATATTTTCGTGGGGTCAAATTTCCGAGGTTTAAGGTCAAAATATTGGTTTGTGGGGATTTGATTTTGTGGGTGGAGAATTGTTGAGTAGTTTTGTATATAAAATTTTACATTTCGTGGTGGACATAAATTCGTGGGTCTCTTCATACCTCGAAAACAACGAAAATTACCCCTATAAAAATGAATGATTTCACAGTACGTGTTTTATATATATTTTTTTGATTTAAGACATTTTCAAATTTTTTAAAGTTCTTAGGATTTTTTGAGAATTTATTTTTTATTTTCACCATTTCTTGAATATATTGTAGAACAGTACCCCTTAAGTTTCCCCTTCACAGCAATTGATATTTTGTTAGGAGTAAAGATTGGGGCTTGGTAGAACATCTACTGGACTCTGCAATGTATGTTTGCAAGGACTTATGTAAAGTTTTGGAATACATATTAATCCAGTTTAGGTACGAGAAATCAATATTTTAGGTGGATGGAATATTAAAAGTATTACAAACTGAAATGTGATTTTGAAGAATAACTGTGTGTATATTGAAATTAAAGCCAAGTTCTTCAAAAATACAGTTGCAAAGAAAATAGCCTTTCAAAGAAAGATTATATTGTTGGCTTCGTCGGCTGTAACCATAAGAGTCACATTGCTCATATAGCCCTAATCCTTTACCACCTCTTGTCTACTGAAAACGGGAGAACAAATGGTATGCATTTTTTTCTTTTAATTGTAAAAGTCTGCCCCTTCAAATTAAGTCGATCGTCTGATAGTATACTCCTTGAAAGAATTCATGAAATATGAAAATAAGGAATAGTAATCACGCATAAAAGTCCATTGAAACAATACAAATTTGAAGCAGAGCAAACACGGACATCTAAAAAAAAAATTAGAGGTGGGATCAGAAGCCATGAAGGAGTAAGCATCTCCTGTCGAACGGTCACATCCGCCGTGTGCTCCTTGTCATGATCGGGCAACCCCATCTGCAGGTGATAATGGTATATTAGCTTCATAAATAAGGGAACATAACGTAAGAGTTGTCGGGAAAACGGAAAAATCCGTAGACAATTCAATGTGAAATTTATGGCTTAAAAATTTGTATGAAAAACCTCAGTCAACATTCTACTTAACGATAGATTGTATTTGCTGACAAGGTCATTGTATCGACCATAGAATTTGCGAAATGTTGACTTTAAAACAGACTCTCGATATTCTTATTCATCAACTTGTTTGTCAATAGCTTAGCTCGATTAAAACATTTTTCGTAGAGCATGCTCTTGCGTATCGAATCAACTGGGAGATATAAACTCCATATTTAGGTGATAATGATATATATATATATATATACTGCTACATAAATAAGGGAAGTTGAAAATAGAAAAGTTGAATTCATCAGGATTATCATGAAGTTTTTTGTTAGGTTACCATTAACGTCTTTTTCTAGTAAAATATCCAAATATGAAACAGATATGTCAGACTCTATGGTATTTTTATTTCGAGTTCAAAGGGATATATCGAATCAACGTAGGAATGAAAATGAATATTGCTAATTAATAAAACGTCATCGATATATCAAAATGTTGAATTGAATTGAAGGCAGAGACTTTTTTCATGTCCAAGTTTTTGAATAAATTTTGCTTTATATGAATACAAAAAAGGTCTTCTAATTAGTACCTTTGGGAATTCCGACATGTACAGATTGTTGGAAGACTTGATCTCCAAAAACTATACATAGACATTGTCAATCAGAAATTCAAGCATTTCATTTTTTAATATCAACTTAGGAGTACTTGTGCGTACAATTAGAAATGTTTTAACAAAGTTTTGCAAAATGACCAATGACAAAGTAAGTAAATTTACAAGGTCCATTTTTATTGAAAAAGCAGCCTTGACTTAAGTTTATTGTGGGGAATGGTATGAAGTGTTGAGAAGTCGTACGTTTTGATATATCAATGTTATTGATTTTGGTAAAATTTTGTGATTTCAAATTTATTCAAATTTGGCTTGAAAAATTCCCAATATTATTGATGTAGTCAATGCAACCAAATGGAAATACAGTTCGCATGCAGTTTCTAGATCCAGTATTTTCGTTGTCTAGAGAAAGGAGTAGTACTTAAAGTGGGGTTACATTTGTGAGATGGTGTCTTAAATTTTAGTTAAACTTTTGCCTTTATTCAGTAGTTAATACAGAGATTTTACTCATGTTTTTGAAAGGTACAAATTGGAACTTAGCTTTGTCGCTAAGAGTGGCCGTGTAAATTCCTATAGGGTATACAACTCCAAAATATAAAGGTATATACCATGTCTGAAGTTATAACAAATATGAATGTCACAAAGCTTACCTTTAAATTTTGATATATGGATCTGAAAAACTCCTTTATTCAAAGAAACATGTATCTAACTCTCAAAGGGGTTAGCCTAGCAAATGAAAACATGCATGGTAGCAAAAATTCTCTTTAATAAACACTTTTAAACAGAACACAACAAGAAACAAAGTTATAACGTCTTATTTAAGCAAAATTGCCATAACAATGGAAAAATAAAGATGTTTTTCTTTTCATTCCTCTTAAAAATGTCCAACAAAACTCATTTTATTAACGGAGTTGGTCGGATGGCTACGAAGGACTGCAAGAAGAAAGAAAATTTTACTAAATAACTTTTAAGTTGGTTTGTAATCATTTTCACTTTTTCAGATTTATTTATTCATAAGTGATTAAATCAACCATTCCAAATTTTCAAATTCCAATAATTTGAAAAGAATATTTTAAAATCTTAAAAATTCTTTAAATTTTCAGTTATTTTAAAATTTGTATATATATATATATATATATATATATATATATATATATATATATATATATATATATATATATATATATATATATATATATATATACTGTTGCTGATTCAGAAGAAAATCTAGAATCTGTTATATTTTAAACATTTTTTTTAAATATACATGTATTTTAAATTTCCCAACAATTGATGGTAAATCCAGTCAACACAACTGTCCCACCTGGATTCACGCATGCGCATTCTAATGTTTACAGTCAGCCAGCAGCTACCTTCTGACTTTCTCCAAAGCCCGCTTAATCTCCAGCGCCCCCTGTGTTGGCTTTGTAAGAATTTCCACTATACCACTAACAAACTCATCTGTCAATCCCGGACATGACGTCTCCGCCAATTGAAATGCATTTAACAACTCTTCCACAATCTGTGTCGGCTCCGCTGATTGGCCTCGTTCTTCGTAATCTTCTTTATAGAGAAGCTTAAGCTGTAATAAAATTGATTTGCTGTTTTTTAAATATATCTCATTCATTGATTGTATATTGCAGTATTTCAGCCATATTTCGACTGCAAATTTTATTAATCTTAAGTTAATTTTGCATTATTTGGAAAAATGAAAATAACTTACTCTCGTTAGTAATGGTATCACAGTTATAGAGAGAGTACTAGATGATTGAGGGAAGATATGATTATTGGATGATTGTAGTCCGTCGGTGATATCTCGATCAGTGTACATTATGTCTTCAACGTTTTCATAGTCCGGATCACTATCAATGTCTTCCTCATATTTCTTAGGGGTACTCCTGATTTCTGTGTCTGTGCCATTTAATACACTGTTTTCTGTTTCCTTGTTTGTATTAGTTTTCTCTGAGATCTTACTTTTAGTCGGGTTTGAAGTCTTATTAACGACGGCATAGTTATATTCTTCATAGTTCCCTGACAACCTTCCCTCTGCAGGAATTTTGACGCGTGAGTTTTCCTGTTGCATGCTGGGTAAAACAACACTAGCGTCCTCTGCTGGATTTTTTATTCTTAACGTTTCAAATTGGTCTTCACGAACAGTGTCATACTACAGATACATAAAAATATTTTGTTCACATTTTGAAAGAATCTAATACTTATATTTACCACTTCATTAAGGTTCATAAATCCTCTGCTCACTCATATAAAATAGCGCTTTAACTCTTATGACTTTCCAAACGAAATGTATTTTTTAAGTAAAATACAAACAATTATAGCATAGTTTGCGAGGCAAAACTGGACAAAAAAGACATTTCAACTTGACAAATACGTAAAGAAATAATAGAGAATTATGTCATTAAGAGTTATCTCTCTTATCAGAGTATCGATGAATCTTAATTTCAGTATTATTTTAAACAACAAAAAAGGATATTCCATTCTAGAATGTGTCTTTTTACTTTGATTGCCAGTAAGCACTCTGTACAAACAAATTAATGTGAATTTTCATTTCTCTCTCTCTCTCTCTCTCTCTCTCTTATGTTCAGCCTCACCGGGTGTTCCTGTACAAATTCCTCGAGGTTTTTCACCGTGTTGTTCCAGTAATCCACGGCGTCTGTATCATCTAATCTCTCACTGAAACGATAAAATAAAACCTCTGTTATCTGTATCGTCTAATCTCTCACTGAAACGATACAAGTAAAATCCCTGTTACACAGTCATAATGTGAAATATCTGTCTCGTCTAATCTCTCACTGAAACGATATAATAAAACCTCTGTTACACAGTCATAATGTGAAAAATATTTGAAGTTAAAATCTACATATTTTGATATCAGGTGAGCATTGTGGTCCATAAGCCTTTTATTAATAAAGTCTTATTATTTTTACGAATATTTTGTCTTACTAAACCCTTTAATTCATACCAAATTTTTGCGTCAAATGCGATAAGTTTACATGACAAAAGTTAATAAAAACCATTAAGGTTCACTCATATAAAATGTTTCCTTATCGCTTATGATTTTCCAAAAGAATTTAAACTTATACTTAAAATGCACATATTTTCAGCACACTTTGCGGGCTGTAATTTGACTGACATTGTTTTATTTTAAATTTTATAGTCTTGTAAAGGATTAATAGTCATTTATCCCGTGAAATTTATCTCTCTTATCAGAAGGACTAGGTACCTTAAGGGGGAGTGACCAACATGTATTGCTCACCCAACCGGACTTTATTCTTAATATATGACAATATTTCTGACAAAAATTGGAAATTCACAAAAGAGTAGTGAACCGAAAGGGGCAAAATCTGAGATAAGGGAGATGACCTTGTGTCCTCGTCATCGGAATCGTTGTCTGACGGCGGTCGGTGGAGCTTCCATTCCGCAAAGCGATCTACTACATCTTGCAGGCTGTTTGTCTTCCGGGCGCGCCTCACAAAACCATAGGTCAGGAGGTCACGTGCCGTGGGCCTCTGTAAATATAAGGCAACAAAAATCTGAAAACTTGCGGTCCAAATCAAAAAAAGAATTTTCTAGAACATATATAATGATTGCATTTGGGAGGAAGATTTACATGTTTAAAAACATGCCACCTTTTTACAACCATCACACATTATAAAACATAACCGCCAAGGAGAATAGATCTCACTTGATAATTATTGAAAGAATTTATTACAACATAGTATAATTATAGAGATTCTTGATATTTCCGTCAATATAAATCTTTAATATTGAGATGTTTGCTTTGCAGTGGTATTACTTTCTTCGTAGTACTTTCCTTATTCAGTATTTCAGGATTGGTATTTCATTCTCTAGTTCTGCACTCACATCCTTTGGGTCCTTGTTTAAACAGTCCTTAACGAAGTCTTTGAACCCTTGGGTAAAGTTGCCCGTCAGTTGAGGGGGGTCTTTCTTTGGAATTTGAAATATAATTTTTCGCGGGTCGACATCGGCGTAAGGCGGTTCCCCGTTGGCTAATTCTATAGCAGTTATACCGAGACTCCAAATATCTGCCTGGAAATAAAGGATGACTTTTAATTATTCATGAATTTACGATAAAATTGTATTAATACTACTGATACATGTATTTCATGAAATATAGCTCAGATATATTTGGTGTACCTTTGTGTCGTATTTTTGTCCTCGGATTATTTCGGGAGCCATCCAGTAGGGCGTGCCTACGAATGTCTCCGCCTTCCCTATTGTTGACAGCTGACCCGCCACCCCAAAGTCAGCTAGTTTGACGTCACCCCTATGGGACAGCAAGATGTTGGCAGCTAAAAATATACAAGGCAGTTCATTGGATTTCTCTATAGCTACAGTTCCTTGCTAAAATGATTATCTATAGGAAAGCTCGCTTAAATACGCAGCTCTGTTAAGGCTGCATAAAGGGGGCGGGGCCTAATTTATACGGGAAAAGTTTACCGTGACATCACACAAATATAGCAATTCCTCACAATAACAGAAAATAAAATAAATTGCGATTCTAAACTGCATAAGAGTAATGAACTACATCAAAACTAACCACTGCATTCATTTTTGTCGCTAGTTAAATCCCACACAGCAAGATATAAACAAGTCACTGATCGCATTGCACTTGTCGACATGACGTCATCATGGTAAAGGGCATACACTTAATAGATCTTGACCAGTTTTTGAATACACATAACGGACATATTCCTTAACTTGAAAAGTGCTGCTGCTTTCCTGAAATCGATAGCATAATTTAATAAATACATAAAATACGTTGTATTGTAAAGGTCACACATAATTCGACATTAGCCAGATAACTTGAAATTTAAACTAATAAAATGCGAATTCTATTTAAAGCAGCAGCACTTTCCATAAACTACAAGTTATATAGAAAAAATCTATTTCTTTAATTTTTAATTTTAACTAGGGTATGCCCTTGCGATATTGAAATTTCTTTGTGACCTACATACAGTACATATTACATGCATTTATCACGTGACTATCAAATAACGTGACCAAACCAAATTCAGTACAGAGCGGGGTATACAATGTTATTTCAAAGAATGTTAAAGTCATAAAATAATATAGTACTTTTACAAAAATAAATTCAGTTTAAAAAGGTATGTATTTATGCACGTTTATATTCTGTTGATTTCTTTGAAGTACGCCTTAACAGTGCTGCGTATTGGTTTTCTCGGGGTCCCTCGATAAAGCATGGACTTTTTTCAAGGACCAACGCTAAGAAGTGGCTTGTTTAAGGGATAAAACACTAAAACAACGCATTTAATAAGGGAAAAACGTAGATTTCTAGTATGAAAAACGCTAAATCATTGACTTTCTACGAAGAAAATCGCAAAATCATTTGCTTTCTACAGGGTAAAACGTTAAAACATAGTACTTCTCAAGATTTTAGTTAACTCATCTTCTACGGGGAAAAATAGTTAAAACACTTAAGCTTTCTACACAGAAAACCTAAAACATTGTTTTCTTACCAAAAAAGGCGCAAAGCATTGGCAATTTCTTGGAAACGCAAATACTAAGCTTTTTATACGGAACATAGTTGAATCTTGGGGGGGGGGGGGGGGGGGGGGCAGAGAAAAAAGCTAAAATATAGGCTTTCAACAGGGAAAACCCTAAAACATTGCCTTTCCCAACGGACAAACACTTAGCCAATAATTTTATACAAAGAACGCTAAAACATTGTCTTTTTACAGAAATATGCTAAACCATTGGTCTTCTACAAGGAAAAACGCTAAAGTATAGGCTTTCTACAGAGAAAAAAGCTAATTTACCGATCTGGCCTTCTAGTAGGGAAAATGCTAAATCTTAGGCTTTGTAGTCGGAAAAACGCTATTTTAGCATTGGCTTTGCAGTGGGAAAACACTGGCTTTCTACGAGATACACGTTAAATCTTTTGGCTTTTTATATACAGGGGGGGGGGGGATGCTAAATCAATGGATTTTCTTTTTACAGGACATCAATAGATCATTGGATTTCTACAAAGACAAACGCTAAATCATTTGTTTGTGTTAGAGGACTTATCGCTATATCATTCGTTTCTACAAGGCAAATACTAAATATTTTTTTTACAGAACTTATCGCTTACTTATTGGCTTTCTACATGTACAGGGATAACGCTAAATCATTGGCTTTCAATAGGGTAAATCCTTAATCTTAGCTTTTTTTTTTACAGGAATTGCTAAACTATTTGTACAGGGAAAATGTTAAATCTTTGGCTTTCTGCAGGGAGGAAGGCATGCAAAAATATACTGGCTTTTTACAGAGAAAATGCGAAATCATGAGCTTCATCTATACGGAAACCTTGAAAAATCATTGCATATGTATGAAATCTTGATAATTCATTATCTATTATACCAATATGGAACTTTGTTGATTTATTAGTTATATCTAACAGGAAACCTTGTTAATTGATGATATACATTTTATTTTCTAGAAAATCGTTTAAAATCATTTTGATCTTCGATGGCAATGGTCCTAAATACACTAAAATATTGCCTGGTTAGGAATTTATTATAGTTTTCACAAAACCCCATGCCATATGTTTGATGTTGGTTTGGTTGGTTCATCCGTTCACTTCAACCTCATCCTCAGAACCCATGTATATTCTCTCAGGTACACTATTTTCAATGTGTGTTAAAATTAATGAATTGTAACAGAAAGAAAACTCGTGGGTTTCGACGACGCTCTGTTCTCTATGTTCTGCGATTTACCTTTTATGTCTCGATGAACTTTTCGCTCGCTGTGAAGATAATCCATTCCCTTTAATATTTCTCTCAGTATTACTGCAATGTCCCGCTCAGAAAACGGTGCCATTTTAATAATATCCAGGGCAGAACCTCCCCCTAAATATTCCATGATGATCCACAACTTAAATCCCTGAAAAAAAATTGGTACATGTACATGTTGTTACTTTGATGAGAAAAACTACACTTCAAGCCATATTTGCAATTCATAACTATAGAAGAAAAAGAAAAGAATTCACATTTATTCTAAACAATTAGGAAAAAAGCTCCATCGAACACACTTTTCTTGTTTATCGAAACAAAGTCCTCATAGTTCAAAAATAAACGTAAAGTTACTCTACACGCAGTATAGAAGATATCTTTGGATTGCGACAAAAATCTCATTCTTCTGTTAATAATAGGAACATAACCATAGGCCTCTAATTAAGAAACTCTAATGTTCTAAACTTAAAAAAGATAAACACATAATTATGCTTTCAAAAAAATACTAATATCCTGGATCTCATTTCTAATTTTAAAAAATTAACCGTTTTAATTTTGAAACATTTTTTTTGTATAAAAGACTGTTCAGTTGATGTTGTATTTCTAGAAAGTTTGTATGAAATCAAACAAGCACTTAAAGTTCAAAGGCTGCTTCCTGAAAAACATACCAGCAAGACGGGTGTGACAAACATTTTACCAGTGGATACTTTGTCATAGGGTCCTTAACTTGGTACTTTAGTATAAGACACTTAACACTGAATTATTTATTATTGGTTACTTATACCAACTGGACACCTTACCATTAGTTACTCAACCATTGGATTCCATACCATATATTCACCATTTATACTTCACCATTGGTTACTTCATCATTGGCCTTTGGGCATTCTACTTTTGAAGGCTTTATCAATTGAAACATTACCGTTACACTGCATTAGACACATTAACATTGGATACTTAACTACATGTATTTGACTCTTTTCCTTGAGTACTTTATCATTGGATACTTAATTATTTGATGCTTTATCACTGAGTATTTTACCTCTGGATACTTCACCATTGGACTCTTTACCATCGGGTACTTTACCACCCAACTCTTTACCTTTGGATACTTTACCACCGGACTCTTTACCATTGGATACTTTACCACTGGACTCTTTACCATTGGATACTTCACCATTAGACTCTTTACCATTGGATACTTTACCACTGAACTCTTTACCATTGGATACTTTACCACCGGATTCTTTACCATTTGATACTTTACCACTGCACTCTTTACCATTTGATACTTTACCACCGGACTCTTTACCATTGGATACTTTACCACCGGACTCTTTACCATTGGATACTTTACCACTGCACTCTTTACCATTGGATACTTAACCATTGGACTCTTAACTTTTGGATACTTTGCCACTGAATAATTTACTATGGGACATTTGATCAATGGGCACTTTTCTACTGGACCTTTTAATATTAAAGTTTTACTTTTGAATACTTTGGTAATTTGCTTTATTCTCGGCGTAGTCGAGTTAAAAGGTAAAATTCAGTTTCAGGACAGTAAATTCTAATTAATAAACACACAAACCAGTCTTCAATTTAAGATTAACCTCAGATCTGACTTTTTACATTGTTTTCTTTGATTAAAATATCTCCACAGAATTGAATCGTATGCGACCTCAAATTCCTTTTTTCAGAAACAAAAAAAATCTTACAACTAAAATAGTGGTGCGTTGAACCAGAACAGTTAACCGTCCAAACCAGAAAAGAGGTCTGCTTTAACCAAATGAGATCCGTTTCCATCTAAAGAGATTTGTTTTTACTAGAACAAGTCTAGAGGTCAGTATTTACCTGTACGAATGACCCATAGTATTTTGTGACGTAGGGGGATAAGTCAAACTCTTCCAGGGTTACTAAAACATATCCAGTGGTCAGTTTTTACCTGTACAAATGACCCATAGTATTTGTTGACGTAGGGGGATAAGTCAAACTATTCCAGGATACTAAAACATATCTAGAGGTCAGTTTTTACCCGTACATATGACCCATATAGTATTTGTGACGTAGGGGGAGTCACATTGCCCCCGGGATACTAAAACATATCCAGAGGTCAGTTTTTACCTGTACGAATGACCCATAGTATTTGGTGACGTAGGGGGATAAGTCACACTATTCCAGGATACTAAAACATATCTAGAGGTCAGTTTTTACCTGTACGAATGTCCCATAACATTTGGTGACGTAGGGGAGTAACACTGCCCCCGGGATACTAGAACATACTTAGAGGTCAATTTTTACCTGTACAAATGACCCATAATATTAAGTGACGTAGGGGGGTAACACTGCCCCCGGGATACTAGAACATACTTAGAGGTCAGTTTTTACCTTACAAATGACGCATAATATTTGGTGACGTAGGGGGAGTCACACTGCCCCCCCCCCCCCCCCCGATACTAGAACATATCTAGAGGTCAGTTTTACCTGTACAAATGACCCATAATATTTGGTGACGTAGGGGGATAAGTCAAACTATTCCAGGATACTAAAACATATCCAGTGGTCAGTTTTTACCTGTACAAATGACCCATAGTATTTGTTGACGTAGGGGGATAAGTCAAACTATTCCAGGATACTAAAACATATCTAGAGGTCAGTTTTTACCCGTACATATGACCCATATAGTATTTGTGACGTAGGGGGAGTCACATTGCCCCCGGGATACTAAAACATATCCAGAGGTCAGTTTTTACCTGTACGAATGACCCATAGTATTTGGTGACGTAGGGGGATAAGTCACACTATTCCAGGATACTAAAACATATCTAGAGGTCAGTTTTTACCTGTACGAATGTCCCATAATATTTGGTGACGTAGGGGAGTAACACTGCCCCCGGGATACTAGAACATACTTAGAGGTCAATTTTTACCTGTACAAATGACCCATAATATTTAGTGACGTAGGGGGGTAACACTGCCCCCGGGATACTAGAACATACTTAGAGGTAAGTTTTTACCTTACAAATGACGCATAATATTTGGTGACGTAGGGGGAGTCACACTGCCCCCCCCCCCGATACTAGAACATATCTAGAGGTCAGTTTTACCTGTACAAATGACCCATAATATTTGGTGACGTAGGGGGATAAGTCAAACTATTCCAGGATACTAAAACATATCAAGAGGTCAGTTTTTACCTGTACAAATGACCCATAGTATTTGTTGACGTAGGGGGATAAGTCAAACTATTCCAGGATACTAAAACATATCTAGAGGTCAGTTTTTACCCGTACATATGACCCATATAGTATTTGGTGACGTAGGGGGAGTCACATTGTCCCCGGGATACTAAAACATATCCAGAGGTCAGTTTTTACCTGTACGAATGACCCATAGTATTTGGTGACGTAGGGGGATAAGTCGCACTATTCCAGGATACTAAAACATATCTAGAGGTCAGTTTTTACCTGTACGAATGTCCCATAATATTTGGTGACGTAGGGGAGTAACACTGCCCCCAGGATACTAGAACATACTTAGAGGTCAATTTTTACCTGTACAAATGACCCATAATATTTAGTGACGTAGGGGGGTAACACTGCCCCCGGGATACTAGAACATACTTAGAGGTCAGTTTTTACCTTACAAATGACCCATAATATTTGGTGACGTAGGGGGAGTCACACTGCCCCCCCCCCCCCCCCGGATACTAGAACATATCTAGAGGTCAGTTTTACCTGTACAAATGACCCATAATATTTGGTGACGTAGGGGGAGTCACACTGCCCCAGAATCCTCATCTCCTGCTGGATGTCGTCGATTTCGTCCTCCGCCTCCTCTAAGTCGATGATTTTTATTGCTACAATCTCCTGGGTGTCCAGATCCAAGCCTTTATAGACGCGCCCAAAAGATCCCTTCCCGATCTGGTCATCCATCTTCTGGAACCGCCGCTTAAGTTCCGAGTCGCCATTGCCGATCTGTAAAAATTAAACAAAGGTATTTACTTATACACATGTATATACTTATACCTCCCCGTGGAACAGGTGCGTGTGTGTCTAAGTTTCCACGGTTGAAATCTCGACAACTACTGATATCATGAAAAGGCAGTTCTCTAAGAACCAGGTATGGGAATGTATCCCCAATAATTTTGCCAATATGAAAAGTACAATAGAAAAATTTCAAATTTACGACCGTGTCCTCTCAGAAATATCTTTTTTTAAAGATTTGTTTGTCAAGAAATTTCTGTTTAGTAGTGACCCCCCCCCCCCCCCTTACTCCCACACCAAAACTGCTTTCGCTTCCAAGGGACCTGGAAGAATATCAATGCATGCGGACGAATTTTCAGTCAATTATAAAAATGAAATAAATCGAGAAAATACGTGTTTATTACAAGTAACAATTCTGTTTTTGTTTGTTTGTTTGTTTTTACTGATTTTATCTATTTACAAGAACGCAGAAAGGAGTGGGGGGAAGGGGGGTCGGACCTCAGGCAAAATTACAAGTTGATTATCAATTAAAATTTTAAATCACAAAAAAAAAATTACAAAGTAAATGCTGTCTATTTGTAATTTCACACAAGGACATAAGACGCAGTCTATCACTGGATCCGCCACCGTATTTCACTCGCTCCGAAGATGTCTATCGTTGGATCCGCCCCCGGAATTCAAATAACAAAAGTGTTACAGTTCATTACGTAGAGAGGAAATCCTTTTTGTGGAAAGTAAAGTACAACTGCGGATATTTTATAAAGAGTGAATTACACACTCCGTGACTAACAACAAGACCGGATTTTCTGTAATTTGTCTTTCGTCTAAAAATTAAAACTACTGACGTTGGAAATCTATAATTAAACGAAGCCAATCCTTCTGTCATTTCCATATTTCTAAGCGTCTCATTACTACCACACTGCCGTAAACAGGGTATTCCCGTGAAATAGATACACAGTGATACCTGAGGCAGCTTGTGAGTACAGTCCTACAGAATTATCAAATTAAACAATCATATCCAGGTAATTAATACTTAATTAGTTGTCATTTAGTCTCTCATAGCTTATGATCGATATGATGAGTATTTGAGTTATGTGTTGTGTTGTGTTGTGTTGTGTTGGAGGGGGGGGGGTCTAATTCATCCTCCTCTTCTGTTTTTATATTTTGTTTTAATGAAAAAAAAATATAGTTTATTCTTTCCTCTTCTTTTGTGAGCAACAAATACTTTATTGCCCTAGCAGATTTAATTACCACAGCAAAATAAATGAAAATATATATGAAATACATGAACTACAAGCTAGACTTATTGAAAAAATCTTACTTTGACCATATATTGACCATAATAAATCTATAGTAATACCTAATCAACTGCAATCTTAAGATGAAAGGACGCTCTCTCTCTCTCTTGCACCAGTGTACTAAATTACCCTTCATTGGAAAACTTTCGTTTTATAGCAATCTCATACATATTAAATGGAACGTCACTCGATCCTATTTATGTATTTGCGTCAGCTAGGATTCGTAAATATTCTTTACAACATCACATTACAAGAAATTGTCCATTCAGAGAACGGCATAATACATGTGTATTGATATCTCTTGAGTGCAAAACCTGTTGGATCCACCTAGACTTCGCTATCAGTGTCTGTATGTACGTAAACAAGTATTTACCTACACAGGTAATATAAATCTATATTCAGACTGAGCTAGGCTACGGGAGAAAATTATTATTACCTACCTTTGACATCGTTTCTAAGCATAAATCTTCGTGACGTAAGCTGGTCCAAATTCTCCTTGACCCCAGAGACTGACCCTAGGTCCTTGTCAGGTCCCAGGAAGGAAATTTATGCCGTCCGGAACAATCTGACAGCGTTGAATAATTGCCAACTTGCTCTGTATGTATCGATCCGGTCAATTAAGGGCGACGTACCCGCCACCTAGAGGACTTCCTTGTTGGTCAGGAATTCCCGGGAGAGAAGGCTACCCCAGAAAACGGTTCACGGCTCGTCGTAAATGGGATATAAATACTTCAAGCCGCACAACGTCTTAAAGTGACAATCACTACACAAAAAGAAAACATGATGACTCATGCATGCTATGAATTTTAAAATTTCTGTGTTGAATCGTGATATGCAGTTCTGCGAAAGTTCAAGCACTCTTTGGGTAACCCCGTCACAGTTAGCGATCAATGGACGGGACCAACCTCGCAAAAGAGGGGGTGGGGTGGGGGAAGGGCTCCACACGAACTAGTTGTTTATAAAAAAAAAAATAATAATAATAAAACTCTTTATGTTCTCAGAATTTAAGACATATTGAACCCCCACCCCGCCTGTGTGCTACCGAAACACCATGCATCTGTATACATGTAGATTAAAATCTTAATAACATTTGCACTTTCTACTATGGAGAAGTCTTATTCGGTAAATCTCCCGTTGTCCATTTTTCAGTGTACTATCTGTCGTAAAGATTTACCTGAACAAGTGTTCAGAAGAGTCTCAACATGGATCGATTATATAGAGCAAAATTCGTCAGAAAACGCCCAAAATTTAAACCTCACGGCACTTTATCTATTGGAGACACTCCAAATCGACTTAGAAATTCAAACATTCAAGTTCCAGTTTTATTGATATAAGGAAAATGGTTTGAATGTTCTTAAAAATACATCCGTGTTCAACACTGACCTCTTGCAACAACACTATAGATTTTTTTTATGTGAAAAATGATGCGTAACATTTCTTTTAAAAAAATCTTTTGAGTTAATTAAACTAGCTAGGATAACTTTGAGAAATATGACCAGGCTTTACTCTCTATATTTGCACCCACCGTTATATTCTTTCTATATGAGAGAGAGAGGATGTTTTTACAATAAACAATATTGTACGCAGATATAGACAGGGTCATCAGGAGGATCCATCCCCCCCCCCCCGTGATTTTCAGTTATCAAATCTAAAGGTAAAAAATACCACTCGTCCCCCCAAAACACAGACCTGGAAGAGACAAGTGTATAAAGGTTAGACGGCTTTGCCCAATAATAACTGCCCAACCCCCTCCCCCAAGAAATAGGTTTTTCGCGTTCGTTCAAGTTTGCGGATCGAGTTTCTTTTCCTTCTCAAAAAAAAATCTGAGTCAGTTGAGTGGATATGAAGCCCTCCCAGGAATGAAATTCTGGATCCATGTCATAAGATGTTATTCATGCATTTGCTTACAGCGAACCAGGTAATATCAAATATACTTAATGCACTCAAGCAAATTTAGAATTTTTTTTTCAAATCTAAAATTGTGCATGACAACTGCGAACACTAGCATATTCTACCTGACAAAGTTCTTAATGTAAAAACCAATTTATAAGATAACCACATTCGTTTGTTGTCTACCGTGGCCATCCTCTCGACTGATGACGTCAATGAAAAAGAAGTCAATCAACTAGAAGCGATAGTAACTAAAAATAACAACAGCTAACATTATTCTGGAATTTATTTGTGTATAATCATTAGTACATGAAAATTAGAAAGCACGTATTCTTATGAACAGACGAGTATATGTTTATAGAGTCTCTCTTTTCATGTGTACATTGAACTTGTATAACTTTTTTTTCCACACATTTCTAGTTAAGTTTATAAACATCACAAATGTTCTCTATAATTTCCCCATTTTTGTCTTCATTTTTCTTAACTTACAACTAATTCACAAAAGAACCCAGTGTAACAATGTTGTTAATATGTCTCTCACGAGTTGTCGTTCTTTCAAGAGTAAAGAACGACAACTCTATAAAGTGTAACATCAGCAACAGAGAGAATCAAGGCATTTTACACAAATTCCGTCAGATATGGTTAACGTCAACAAAATATAAACTGGTAAGACATTAATTTTGATTTTCAAAGCTTTGAGAGAAAAAAAATATCAATCCTACCAATATTTAACATCCAACATAAAACTAAGGGGTTTCACAAGGAATATCTTAAATTATTCTCCGGGCTATCAACATCACAAGAATTATAAACAACGTTGCCTTTTTTCCCATTTTAGTTACTTCACTCATTCCTATAAATAACAATATAGTAACATCAATGATCTCATATATATCTACATTTCAAAGTTTGGAATGTTATTTTTTTATCAATTCGAAAAAAAATCTTTAAAAAAAAAAGACTTTGTAAGAGGTATAAAATAAGAGTAAACTATTGAAATCTATTGGGGATTTTTCTGTAAGTTCTAATCTCAGTTTGAAAAAAATACACAAGAAACTCTTGACTTCCTGAAAAGTCAATTCTGGGAAAAATTCAAAATGGATGTTCTATTGATAACACCATCCCTCTGAGAAATCAACAAAGGGTGTGAAAAAGTGTTAAAACTAATCTATTTACATGTGTTATAGATTATAAATATATATATATATACTTTGTCATCTTCTGCTACATGATTTTAATACACGTCACTCTAGATATACATCAAACCTATACTGAAATACAACCATTCAATCGCTGCCAATCATTCAAGCCAACAATAACAGAAACAAATTAACTAATACAGTAAGACTGTAATGGAAAAAAAGGAAACACAGATTGAGTAAGGTAGCATCACCATTGTTTCAAGAGATGTAGGAAGATACAAGAAAATGTAAACTATATAACTGAAATCTTAGTCAGCATCCACTGCAGCTCTGCATTTAACATGGCCGATAGTGAGGGGTTATTGTTTCTGTTTACAAATGACTGTCCAGCAGTTATACATCACTGTAAACCATTTATCCGAATAGCACAACTAGAGGCTTACACAACTAGAGGCTTACACATGATGGATTTTTTGTAAAACACCCCTCCTCAGATAGAACATTGTATCACACTGAAAAATATGGAGTCATATTCTCAGAGATTTTTTTAACTAACAGCATAAATTTTCAAAGAAATAAATTATGTTTGGCGAAATAACATGAAATATAATTTTGATTTCTTAAAACTTTTCTGCTAAATAAAAAAAATGTAAAAGTTTGTGTGGCAGATACAAGTTATGGTTCACAGCCTAGATTATTTGTTATACACTAATCAAAATAGATAAGGACAATGTAGTACGTATATTGCTATTACCAACCCCACTTACACAAAAGTACCGATAAAATATAGGGTAATTAAAATGATATTATACAGAATACAAGTGAAATCAGGGACTACATAAAAAAAAGTCTCACAGTGGTCACTGAAGCACCATCCATTATCAAAATCCAGAGAGAGAGAAAAAAATCAACTTATTGGTACTAAATATTCTTCAAGAAGAGACTTCCAGGATAGATAACTCATGACAGAAAGAGGCTGCCAAGAGAGATAACTTATGACAGCAGGAAAGATAACTAACAGGAAGGGAGGTAACCTATGACAGGAAACTTATCTACTCTGAGTGGCATTTGTTTTGCAGCCTTCATAAAACATATATTTGTTGCTTTTCTTTTCAAACACTTGAATGGACTTCTGAACTTTTTGGCTTACAAACATTTGTGACAATTTGAAGTCTTTTAAAAAAAAAATTCATCCATGATTTAGACACTGCAATTCATTCTTGACAAAAACAAACTCACCCTCTCATGTAACAATTCCCAGTCACACGTTCACATGAAATACATTAATATAATATGTACCTTCAATAACATGAAAATAAACGAACTGTCATAAAATAACAATAACTTCAGCTTGACATCTCTCACAAGTCTCTTGTTAAAATTATATACTCACAACACGTTCACACTATCATTAGATATGGTCATAACTCTCCACAAAGAAAAACAAAATATTGATAATGATTTTTTTGTTTGCTTGACAATATGTCAGAAGGAACGCTGACATATAATAAAGTATTGTGGATAAACCTGACAGAGGCCTAATGCAGACAAATTACAGAGTATCAGAATCTACTGGTTATATCTGTACATTCCACTAATCACTTACTGGGGATCATGAGTTATCCACATGTAACATGACTGAGGATCTATACACCTTAATAATTGGACTTTGTAACATCACTTCATCATGAAAATGTCTTTAGCATGTTAAAATTGTAGATTTTATTTTGAACTGATCAGATGAACAGAGTAGTCTTAAAACACTTTAATTCATGTTTCAAAAGTCTCGCCATACCCAGCAAATTTATTTCTTAATTGTAGTCGAACTGGTCTTACATTTATAAAGGAAATCGCACTCTGCTCAGAACCTAGTACTATCATAAAGACCTAGGTATATCTCAGAGTGCAAAAAGCAAATATACACAAAAAAAATATGGTTTCAACAAAATAGCACCAAACAACTTTCATAAAATTAGTGTAAGGAGTAGTTACTCATTTCATGACTTGAGGACTGATATGAGAATGACGACTAATGACGACAAATCGGCAGTTGATTTGATCAACTTGTCAACATTAGGCCTCTGATCAAATAAAGAAAGCAGTCAGTCTAAAATAAGAAATAAATACTTAAAGACAGTCCCTGAAAAAAGTGAAACTTTGGTTACAGTTTTAACTGAGGCAGAACCATTGATGACATGACAAATCTCTCCTGTCCATAACAGCTTCATTTAAACTCCTCATGAAGAAATTCTAGCGTGGTGACCCAGACCAGTTTCTGGTCACCATGGTAACAGGAAGCCACAATCCACCCAGCTTTAGAGCATTCCTCCATCTGGACAGAAAAATTTCTGATCCTCTTGATCTAGAGATCAAGTCCTGATCCATTCACACAGCCGAGGTATACACACTGTAACACAGCAATATCTGGAAACAGAGTTCTAACCATTTTTTTGTTTTAATGCTGCCCTCAAGGGATATAGCCATCATCACACACCTGACAACGTCACAGGGGAAGAGTATACATCTTGTATAGGAATTCATAGCAGCTGCTAACGCAGTCCATAAAGATATAATATATATATGTATATAAATCACACAGAAGGAATGTGTCCTCACTGAGGAGCCCTAAGTCCTCAGTTTTCCTCACTTCTCTGTCCTCCTTACTTCTCTAGCACTTAACACTGGTCCTCCAAATCCCACTGCTAGGAAGGTCTGAAAAAACAGACAGCAAGGAGTGATTATAAGGAATCTACTAACATTTAACTTACTGTAAATCACTTTTTATTCAGGAGAACTTCATTTTCCCATAATTATTCAACACTCATGAATAGATTTCATCCTCACATATATTAAAGATGATACAGAGCAAGCAATAACTGGAATAAGTGAAAATTTTGTTACTTTTAAATCCCAAATAATGATCTTGCGAAAATAAGCTGTCACAAAAATTATGTGATCTACAGCAGTTAAGCCCACAGATTAACAGTAAAACATAACCTACAATAAACCAGAAATCCAGAATCTGTCAAAATCAATAGATTTTCATTATAATTTATTTGAATAAGTCACACCATGATACCTCTATACTCTATTGCTAGTCTGATCTCTACTCACTTGACATCACAGTGTGTGTGTAACAGTAACTAACACGGAGACATAACACGATACCTTTTTACCCTGTCTATCGCTCGTCTGATCTCTACTCACTTGACATCACAGTGTGTGTGTAACAGTAACTATCACGGAGACATGACACGATACTTTTTGACTCTGTCTATCACTCGTCTGATCTCTACTCACTTGACATCACAGTGTGTAACAGTAACTAACACGGAGACATAACACGATACCTTTTGACTCTGTCTATCGCTCGTCTGATCTCCGTCTCTGGTACTGCTGCTGTGTTTGACAAACGACTAATGACCCCAGTTAAAAAGTCATCTGTGATTCCAGCACATGATCGTTCAGCAAGCTCGAAAGCATTCCTCAGCTCATCTACAGCTTCTGTCCTCTGGACAGGGTGTCCTCGACGTCGATAGTCTTCTCGATATTCCTCCTTCAACTATTAACAAAACAACGGAAAGTTATAACCAGTATACTATATACTATTCAAACATACATTTACTGAACTTCTCTACTGCCTAATTCATTGTTCCAACATTCGCTGATATATACCAATTTATCATATTATATATTGATGTCTTAAACACAAACTATTTTTTCTTTTCAGATAGACCAGTTCTATTATGAAGACATGTGAGGTAGAAAGGCCTCAAATACATGTATCTAGTTTTTATTCTGTAACAAGGCAGGTCTGTCTTAAATGTGCTTTTTTAACTGTGCTGTGAGACAAATCAGTCAACAAATGTATCAATTACTGTCCTGTAAGACTGGTGTACAAATGTATCAATTACTGTCCTGTAAGACTGGTGTACAAATGTATCAATTACTGTCCTGTAAGACTGGTGTACAAATGTATCAATTACTGTCCTGTAAGACTGGTGTATAAATGTATCAATTACTGTCCTGTAAGACTGGTGTACAAATGTATCAATTACTGTCCTGTAAGACTGGTGTACAAATGTATCAATTACTGTCCTGTAAGAATGGTGTACAAATGTATCAACTACTGTCCTGTAAGAATGGTGTATAAATGTATCAATTACTGTCCTGTAAGAATGGTGTACAAATGCATCAATTACTGTCCTGTAAGAATGGTGTACAAATGTATCAATTACTGTCCTGTAAGAATGGTGTACAAATGTATCATTTACTGTCCTGTAAGAATGGTGTATAAATGTATCAATTACTGTCCTGTAAGACTGGTGTATAAATGTATCAATTACTGTCCTGTAAGAATGGTGTACAAATGTATCAACTACTGTCCTGTAAGAATGGTGTATAAATGTATCAATTACTGTCCTGTAAGACTGGTGTATAAATGTATCAATTACTGTCCTGTAAGACTGGTGTATAAATGTATCAAAATCTGTATTGTGAGACAAACAAGTCAATAATAAGTTTCTGTCATAATTATCTACTGTGGAATCGTCATTGTTCATGGGGGTCAATGTTCTTGGGTAACCAAAATTCGACTGGTTCATGGGAATGTAATTTCATGCGTATATTGTATGTTTTATCACAGGAGTTCGCGTACCTATCAGTTTTACTGAAATTTTCAGTAAAT
Source organism: Saccostrea echinata (assembly GCF_033153115.1). Classification (NCBI taxonomy): domain Eukaryota; kingdom Metazoa; phylum Mollusca; class Bivalvia; order Ostreida; family Ostreidae; genus Saccostrea; species Saccostrea echinata. Next base: position 18,337,245 of record NW_026889779.1, read on the forward strand.
ATAAAAAATATGTACCTATTTAATAGGTATTACGTAATTTTTTTAATATACTAAATAATTCGGTAAAATTGATAGGTATGGGAACTCCTGTGGTTTTATTAAGATATATAACTCTACTGTGCTCAATGCATTTGTGTTTCAATGTAAGTGGGGATATAAATTCATGGGTAAGGATTTCCCATGAAAATCCACGAACAGTGATCCCCCACGAACAATGATGATTCCACAGAATTTCTTTTCTCTAGCCAGAATTATTTATTGCCTGCAAGGTATATCTCTCTAGAGAATGTTTTACATATTGCCCTGTGATACAGATCTGTTTATATAGTGTATTATGTAATGCCCTGTGAGACCAGTGTAGTATATGTTGCCCTGTGAGACCTGTGTAGTATATATTACCCTGTGAGACCTGTGTAGTATACATTGCCCTGACCAGTGTAGTATATATTGCCCTGTGAGACCTGTGTAGTATATATTACCCTGTGAGACCTGTGTAGTATATATTGCCCTGTGAGACCAGTGTAGTATATATTGCCCTGTGAGACCAGTGTAGTATATATTGCCCAATGAGATAGGTCTGTTTATATGTTGTAAAGTTGCCTAGTGAGACTGGTCTGTTTATATGGTCTATTACTGCCCTGAGAGACAGATCTGTTTATATGGTCTATTATTGCCCAGTGAGACTGGTCTGTTTATATGGTCTATTATTGCCCTGTAAGACAGGTGTAAAGTTGCCCTATGAGATCTGTTTATAATATGTATTATTGCCCTGTAAGACAGGTGTAAAGTTGCCCCATGAGATCTGTTTATAATATATATTATTATACCTCTATTAAGAATACTCAAATTTGATTGGCTTGTTAGAAGGCTTTTAAACTCAATAATGACTCCAAAAAGTACCTTTTACAGCAATAATGACCTAGGAATCATTGCACGTGGGGTATAATGACCGGTCAATAAAATTAATGACCGCTTAAAATGACCTGTTACTCCAAATTCCATTCAAATTAAAAAAAAATATGCATACAGTAATGATTTTACATTACAAAAATTGCCGTTATAAAAATATGTATAGTATTTTTAGGATACGGAACACGATTGGCCTTTAGATGCGTCATAACATTTATCGTTTTCATTGAAATTAACTTTCGTTACAATACAATGTCAAATTCAACGAACGCAGACTCGGCTCTCTTGTACACTTAAAGTCTACACCAGATTGTCATTGTAGTCGGGAATGGTATCTGTGAATTTATAAAAATGCAATGTTACTGACAATCACAGAGTGTTTTAATAAATCGGCGGTGCAAAAACTTACAAGACTAGCAGCCGAAAAGTGAACAACTTAACTAGCGAATCCCGATCCCGATGGAACACTGATAACAGTTCATAGGTCTTATACATGTAATTGATTATTTTAGTAATTAAGCTTACAAAAATTGCCTTAACTTATATCGGTATAATAAAACAATTGATTACCCCTTATGAGTTCAATATGGTAAAATAAGGACCCTCGACCTGGCCCACTCGCTGACCTGACCTGACCTCGGCCGCTACGCGGCCTCGATCAGGTCAGGTCACCTCGTGGGCCAGGTCTCGGGTCCTTATTTTACCATGTTGACCGCATAAGGGGTAATTAATTGTATATTATTGCCCTGTAAGACAGGTCTCATAAGATGTACAGTTGAACTTCGATATCTCAAACACTGATATCTCAAATACCATGGATATGTTGAAGTGATTTGGAAGTCCAAACCGCTTATTCCTTAAGTATTTTACCTTGGATATTTCAAATCCTCAGATATCTCGAAGTATTTTCTTGGTCCCACTGAGTTCGAGATAATGAGGTTTGACTGTATTATTGCCCTGTAAGACAGGTATGTTTATTGGGTGTATTATTGCCCCGTGAGACAGATCTGTTTAGGTGATGTATAATTGCACTGCGAGACAGATCTGTTAATGTGGTGTACTATTGCCCCGTGAGACAGATCTGTTTATTTGGTGTACTATTGCCCTGTGAGACAGATCTGTTTATTTGGTGTACTATTGCCCTGTGAGACAGATCTGTTTACGTGGTGTATAATTGCCCTGATAGACAGATCTTCTTTAGTGTTTATTGCCCTGTGGGAAAGGTCTGTTCATATATGGTCTATTATTGTCCCACAAGACAGATCTGTTTAAGTGGTGTGTTATTGCCCTGTGAGGCAGATCTGTTTATGTGGTCTATTATTGCCCTGTGAAACAGATCTGTCTCTACGTGGTGTATTATTGCCCATGAGACAGGTCTGTTAAAATATTAGTCTATTATTGCCCAGTGAGACAGATCTGTTTATGTAGAGTATTATTGACCTGTTAAACAGATCTTGCTTATATGGTGTAATACTTGTAATTACTGATGCAGGCCTGTTTTATGGTGTATTAATTATTGAATCATACCTGTAGTAATAGAGGTCCCACCGTGGAGGTTAGGGAGGGGGACTGTCGTGGAATGTCGTATTGTGACACAGGTCTCTGTGGGGGCTGGGGCGCAGGCTGGCGCTGCTGAAATATAAAATATATATCATACACAAACTCATAAATAATATAAAACACATCACTTCAATCATATGCAAACTCTAATAAATATCCATGTAAAACAGAAATATGTTTTATTTTAAATGACAGAGAATGATATTAAATAAATAATACATGCATACACTTAATTAATTATTGTGTTTTATATACACACAGTCCTTTATTATGCTACAGAAATTGTCCAATACAGGTCAATTACATTGGTTTGTACTGAGAAGTATTTCAGGGATATCATTTTTCTTGTGCACTGGAGAACAGATCTTTTATCCATAGATATAAAAATCTTATATGCGTATACTTTCAAAATACCCAGCCAAGCATTCAATAGTTCGGAATCAAATTAATGCAGTCGTGTACAATCCAACATAACTATGTGTAATACTATATAGAATATATAAATAGGATTAAAATATTCATTGCATGCAACCAAAATGTACTGAAAGACTAAAGATGTAAACTACTACAATATCTTAATCTTGAAAGTTAGAGGAATTATACGAATGAAACAAATAAACAACTCAGTGTAAATATATATACATGTATAATTATATATATATATCATGTATATATATGTTATACAAAATATAGAAAAGGCCAAATTATAAAAACTGTTGTTCAACCTTCACATGAAAAAGATATATATACAAGTCAGGAAATTTATGTAATATTCTAAGGATTCAGTTTATATTGCATGTTCTTTCCCATTCTTACACGTTCTTTATTGTCGAGCCCTCTGGGGCCAACATTAGCTGTGACCCTTTTTACCTTTTCAAAATATCAGACCAACTATAAACTCTAATACACCATTACAGAAGTTCTTATATACTGCTACATGATAAAAATAGCCATATACCAATGAACAATGTTAGTAAAAACATTTAAACTAAATTCGTTAGTGTACATAAACAGTAACATAAAAATAACAATATCCCATTCCATATGATAAACTGAACCAATCGCCATAACGTAGTGGACACTGGGCATTATGGGTATTAAAAAACTGTACATAAACAGGTCATGCAAACATGCATGTTAGTGTAAGGTTCTGCACCATTCCCATCAAAGGGAAAGAAAATGGAAACGGAATATTGAAGAATTGTTGTATTTATCGGAGTATTAAATATTGTAAAGCCTTGATGAAATACCATATTGATAAACTTTATTCGTGTGAAAGAAATATCCTGAGTTTCAAGGCCCTCACTTACTCACAAATATTTCTATCCACAAATTATTTATTCAGTTGTGTATTTATGTAGAATGTTTCTTTTGTCACCAAAAATTGATATCTGAGGATGGATTTCAAACTGACAATATAATCTCCAGTTGGTATACAATAGTCACATTTAATAACACAACTAGAATATAATCAGAAGAAATGCTCTCTCTTATATATATATATACAATATATATGAACTGATTCGTTGATGGGAATGGTGCAATGTGGTAAAATATCAATATAATTAATAGAATCCACTGTCTCGGTGTCGTGGTGACTCACGTAATTCCTGTAGGGTGCGGCCTCCAGGATGTGATGGGGTGGCCCCACATAGGCTGGGGCGTGGCTAGAGTTTGGCATATCATACTGGGATTTAGGGCGTGATAATGGAGGCTGTTATACAGAGGTAGAGAAGAAATCAGTGATCAGAAAAACACGCTACAAATTATCTACAGTCAAACACAGATACAACAAGTTCTGATATAGCACGATACCTGACTATCACAGATATTATTAATGTATCAGCTATGGAGAAATTTTTCACAGAATTCATAAGGAAGAAGTACATAAAGAAGTGGTCCCCTAAAATTTTGAATGAAATAAAAAAGTCATAATAAAGTCTGGCTATATCTGTATTTTACTGTATATATATACACACTTCTACTGTGAATGGATATGACAGTCTTACTGATCGTGCTTTAGACATTTAGATACATTGTATTTTTTTTTCAAGTTATAGAAAGGAATATAAATTTAATTTTACATTATATAAAGAATATCATTCCAAATTATCATTTTTCAAATAATAGTTAGATATGTATTAGTTTTTTTTTCCCCTTAAATTTTCTAATGGCTATTATATTCTTAGCTTAGCCCCAACCTAAACTATGTTTGAATAAATTCCAAAATGAAACAAAATTAAAAATTCTTTTGTAATATTTTTATACATGTACAACAATTTTAGCCATCACCCCACCCCCAGAAAGCTTTTTCTATAGAAGTCTTTTTTCAATGAAATTGATGATCTACTTCCAGATCCCACTTGCTAAAAATTCTAGCAGGCCCATCCCTTTAAGGTAATTTTGTGAATGATCTAAGGGAGATAACTCTGTGACTTACTCTATTATTAATGACGGAAAGATGATGAGGCTGTCCAAACAAGCTAATATTGGATTTATAAGGAGAGACAACAACAGGGGCGGTCATGTCAGATTTACTACGAAGGTGAACAGGGGAACCCTGAAAAGTTAAAAATCACTCAGGATTAAATACATGCTGCACACAAAGCTACAGGTTTCACACAGTTAAATACAGCACACAAGTAGAGTTTTATTTAAGGGAGCTGGGTGGTCAAAGCCATTTTTTAGACTTTTTAAACCTCCTAGAAAAGAGAACTCTGTATAAAAATATAGGAAATTGCATTAAATATTAAAAATAGAACATAAGCTTTTTTTTTCTATAATAGATTGTGGTTAGGAAAATCATATTTCCTATTACTATGTGGATGTTAGATGATTTGTTGAGCACCCAACAACCTTAATAACACACACTAAGTCAAGTCTTATTCATCAGAAAGTGGTAATACTTTTCAATGATTATTGTTTACTCAGAAAGCTCTGCACTCATTTTCATACTTGTCCTGTTTCTTCTATATTCTGAATGAATTTTGGTCTCATTTTAATTCAACAAAGTACAATTAACTTAAAAGTTGCTATTTCAAAGTGATAGGTCAATTCCAGTCTGCAAGAAGGTGAGAGGAAAAAATTTGCCAGTATACAGTTTAATGATTTCACACACCGATGACCTCATAGTGATGAAAATTCTTACTTTACAGGTACAGAAATTGATATAAAAGAATGAACAAGTAATTTTTTTAAGTTAACATGGTTAATGTATATAAACATGAATCACACAGTAACTAAAATTCATAACAAATACACAGGTTTACAGCATTACAGGCTAGTCTGATACTGGTCCTCTCTCCATTTACAGCAATGTTACATTACAAATACACAGGTTTACAGCATTACAGGCTTGTCCAATACTCCTCTATTAGTTTACAGCAATGTTACAAAATCAGGATTTGATTCCAAACTCAATGATTAATAGAAAACCACATTTGGTTAGAGAAAACCACAAAGGATTAAATAATTCATCAAAACATGATTCAATAAAGACGACAGAGTGACATAGGACCACACATGGTGAATTAAGAATGTATCACATATGATTTATCATTACTAACGCTTATAGTCACGAATTGTACTCAATGTTGTTAACAAATATAAAGGTGGTGGCCAAAAAAAAAACCCCACACACACATTCACATAGTGATCAAAATTCCACACTGTTGATTATCCACATTACTAATGGCAGGATGAAGAATGAAATTAATTGACCTGACAAATTCCTAATTTATGTAGTCTAATATAAACATGATAAATTGTTGAATATTTTCTGTGTGAGAAAAAAAAACTCACCTGATGAGCAGAGGGATTATAATTATGTCACAAACATCATCAGAATATTGCTTAAACTATTGAAACATTATACTGTATAAGCAGAAATTTTAGCGAGGATTTAATATTGGCATTATTAGCGAGGGTTCTGAGATTGCTAAAATTAAATATCGCTAACAATTAATTCTGTATCGGTTGTAATTAAGCTATCTCTCTTGACATTATAAAATCGCTAAAATATTACTTCTCGCTAAAAAAATATACCAAATTTTGGGAATAAATTGCTAAATTTGCATCTCGCTAAAATTTCCACTTATACGGTATGTTAATACAAGAGCATTTATCAATTTTCACTACGTAGTTTAAATGATAATTGTGTCTCATATCGTAAATGAAGATATCATATAAGGAAGTTATAAAATATTTTAAATAAAAACTAAAATACCAGAAGCAAGATACAGGTCTCAATGAAGTATTTTTTGTGTCAGATACAGGTAGTATGAAGGACTTCAAATATCAGGCTGCTATGAAGAATAATTTGAAGTACACATCATTATAAAGACTTGTAAGTACTAAGATACTCTGAACTACTAAGATACTTTGAAGTGAATACTGAGGTATATATTTGTTAAAACAAACTTCTATCTTGAAAAGGTAACTGTGCATATTACTTTTTATGTAGAATATACACTGACAGAAATAAAACATACAGTGCAACAAGTACTGTAGCAGGTGATAATTTGTGCTTTAAGGCAATAAAGATGATATTCTTTAATGAGCAAAACTCTAAATACACACACAGAAATAATGAAATAAAATGTAAAAATAAAGTCATAAGTAAATGGATCTACTAAAAGTCAAGCAACACTGGAGAAAAAAACAAAAAGTATATGAAGCTCTCCAAAATTCTGACATACAGAGAAAGCTATCAAAGCTGGAACTCGAGGAAGAAAAGTCCCGAGGCCTAATGTCCCTACCGTGGTGAGAGAGAAATGTGAGCACGCCCACCAAGCCTGCGTGATAATGACTTACTGAATCTTTGTAATCACTGAGCACTGGTGCAGACTCAGTTCTGCTGTGTATAACCGGGGCCATGTTTATATTAGGTGTCGATTCAGACTGGCCCGACTTCATCCCAGTTTCATACGAAGGCCCCAAGTTTCTAGAGTTCTGCTAAAGATTTTGGAGGGGGAAATCAATACAGTTACTGATCTAGAATCTGAACACTGGATTTATCAAAACAAATAAGTCTTCAACTGTTTTCTGAGGTCACCTGTAATTTATCTTTATTATAGTGCATATTAATATTACTACCATAATTGTAGACATGAATAAAAAAATGATCCACCTCATAATTAGATTACCAGTATCTTTTATTTTCTCATTTTCCAAGAAAATTTATAGAAATCTCTTCATACTGATTATTTAAGTATCTTCCAAAGAGACAAACTCAAAAACAAAATTAAGGTTAACAAAAAACTTGACTCCAACCTTGTTGGCAGAAACAGGTATCATATGATGAGACTATATTAATTAGGTCAAACTAGCGAGAGATAAGTAAAACTACAGGTAGGTTTCTTACTGGTTGTATTGCCATGGAAATGGGTCGCCCAGGGTCACGATCAGGGATGTTATTACGTCGGATGTCTAGACGATTCATTCCTTCATTAATATTCTGCAAGACAGATAGAAAAAAAGAACATGCAGTGTGCGTGCAACATCTATAACTGGGGATTACAGACATTTAAAACTACACATCCATTGGAATACGAAGCAAATAATACAAAGATATACATCTATCTGATAGCTCAGTAGGGAGATCAATATTAAGGTGGATTTTCCCTCACCAAAGTTCTACAACTCTTTGTATCTGACAGAGTAAAAGATTTCTATAGTGAAAACAGGGATATAAAATATACATGCTTATGGAAGATCTAAACACTGTTCACTGAGGAGTTCCATTTCCATGGTAATTTTGTGCAGTTAGAGTGATCTGCTCTTTGATGGAAATTACAGAGAATGGCACAACTTGAAATAGATTAAAGTATTCCTAAGATAACATTAAACCAAGATACAGTAATTGAAAACATTATTTGCAAAGAATTCCCAAATGTGACTAAACAACGATTTTTGTTCACTAATACTTTATCGTCTTTGAATATTTTTCCAGGAGAAATATGAAAGGTACCCTATGTTGAAAATGAATAAGATAAACTCAGTATCTACACCTTTATACACTTTTCTCAAAGTTGAAAAAAAAGTTTTTCATTAGTGTTTAGAGCTTCCTTAAATCATATTATCAACCCAGAACCATAACTGATTAAAGAGTACCGGTATATTAAGTATACTGTAGATTCCTAAATATATGCGAGGAATAAATTATCGCGTAATTACGCGAGAAGCACCAATCACGAAATAAAATTACTCGCTTTTATTTTTATGGTGCTTTAATGTATGTAAAATCTCTAGATAAATCACCGATTCGCGAATTATTGTTTTCGCGATTTGACGCCCTTGGGTCATTTCGCGATATTAAGTACTCGCGTAAAATAAGGAATTTACAGTATATGCTGCAAAAAGAACATAATGAAACTAATTGGCCTTCACTATTAATTCAATATAAACATGTTTTTACATATTTTAATGGGATTTATTTTTGATAAGAAACTATTGAAGTAGTTTTTTAAATATATATAATGAACAATATTCTCTGTTTCAAATCACTTCAGAATCTATATCTTGATTAATGGGAAATTAATTACAGTAAAGTCATCTGAAATCATGAAGTCTAGATATTAGCATCGTCTACAGTGCTGTTCTTTGCTACCAGAAACATTTTTTTTAAGTATGAAACAGTTATTTCTAGACCCCCCCAAAAAATCAGTTTTAAATTCGTTAATTGTGTACTTTTAATATTATGTTTTTCTCTGAGAAAAAAAAGATTGAAAGTAATTTTATATGTGTATAAAAGAATGATTCTGAATATTTAGAAAATGATATTTAAAAAAAAAATCCTTTCAACTTGAAATTGATTTTAATAACCAAGAGATTGTATTCATTTTCATTTACTTGGGAACAGTTATATTGATTTATGTTCTGTATGACTACTTACATTGTTCTGACAGGGTTGTGGTTAACTGGGGGGGGGGGGGGGGGCTTACACTGTTCTCACTGGTGCCCCGGGGGGGAGGGGGGGGGGAGGGGGGAGGATTTACACTGTTCTCACTGGAGTTAACATGTGGTTGCCCCAGGGGGGTACAATGTTCTGACTGGGGTTGTGCTTGCCCTGGGGAGGGACTTACACTGTTTTAGCAGGGGTTGTAGTTGCTCTGAAGGATGGGGATGGAGGGAGCTGGTCATTTACTTACATTGTTCTGGCTGGGGTTGTGGTTGCCCTGGGGGACGGGCACAGACGGTGCTGGTCGTTTACTGGGTATCTGAGACAACACCTGGTTACTGATAGGATGGTTCTACATAGACAAGGAACATGCAATTGATTCCAACACCTTTTTACATCATAATTATCTTCATAAATATCCACTCAACATTGCCCACCCTTCCCCCTTTAGCATTAGTCTGTTGCAAGAGTTCCCTCCAAATATCTATAGCAGTCCCTCCCTACCAATGTATTAAATAACTGTTTTTAGAGCTCTGTTGCAACGCTAAAGATATACACGCTATATAAACGCGATATTTTATGTAAAACAAAATGACTAAATGATTTGAGAAACATGATGTGTAATAAAAAATAATTACTTTCCACAAAGTTTTACTAAATAAGGCATGTAATTACAAAACAATTAAGCAAGATCTGCAATTAAGAATTCAGCCTATTCATGAATATTGATGAAGGAAGTGTGTAAACAGTATACAGACACGCATGTCTGCGGGAAATCACAGACGAGGTACGCTGCATTTTGACTACTATTTTGAATAAAAGTTAATATCTGTCATTACTGAGTAGAAGGTTAATAATGGTTGTTTTAAAAGATAAGTATCTTTAAACATAAAATGTATGCCATCCATGTCAAAAGCTATTTTGTATACCAAACAGCCCACCTCGTTTTCTTGACGCCATTTTTGTTTATTAATCTAAAAGTAGCGACGGTGTCACATGATGCATGAATTTAAATATAGCATTACTTTCCTAGTAGGATAATAATTAATTATAATTTGAGATCTTTATAATGCGTTCATTTCCAATTGTGTAATTTACAATATTTTCGTAACTTTATTTGGTAAACAAAATAAATAAATTTCCAACTTTATTTTTAACTGAGGCAAGTTATAGCATGTATATCTTTAATCTAAAAGAAAAATCATTACAGGTTACTTCTTCACATTACTGACTACCAGCTTCACTATATATAGAAGCAGAGTCTAAATTCTACATTCAAATTCTATTCTATTTCCCTAGGCATCACAAAGAAAGAAGGAGCAATGTTGAGTGGATATACATGTATATAAAACTAATAACTCATGCAATATTCTAATGAGAGATTATTACATTACAACGCATACAACAATCAATCTACAGGGTCTTCATGCAAAGCAGTAGTGAATTATAGAAGATACAACTTACAGCATGCATCAGGTCTGACCAGTTGATTTTAATGAGTTTGTATATTTGATATATAACTTGGGCACCTCAACATAATATCAATGTATAAGTATTCTTGTACATCCATCAGATTGCATTCTTTTTTGTTTTGCAAGAAAATGAATATTTTTTCATAATATTGAAAAAGCTATACATGTATTAATTTTAATCCTAACTCTAGTTAAAACATCCTTCTAGAGTCCTAGTGGAACTCTGAAACCGATCTTTTGCTCTTATTTTTATATATTAAGCTCTATATTAACATCTAAGACCTTGAATCATTCTAACATCTGTTAAAATTGATGCTGAAAACTATGATCAATTTCTGTAAAATACATACTTCAAGCTATCTGCATATTCACAAGTTTATTCATTCTATCAAAATAAAATTGTATGTCTAGCAAACAACTACAGATTTCCTCTCAGATTTCACTTTAACAAGGGTGGTGGCTCTAATCTCCAGTAACTGTGTAACTTACTCGATGTCTCACCTCTAGAGTCTCACTTCTTCACTTCATTTGTTGAATGTGACAGACAAATCCAGTGTTATCACACTTAATGGCTCAAATTATCTCACCTGCAAGTCCTCATTATCTCACTTAAATAAACCTCCCTCTCTCTATATAATGCTCTCAACATTTCACCTGAACATTCTCAATATCTCACATAAGGGCCCTACATTTAAGTCAATATCTCACCTGGATGTTGTCAATATCTCACATAATGGCCCTCAATATCTCACCTGATCATTGCCATTCATCAGTCGTTCCTTTAACTCTTTGTCAGCTTCTTTAATTGTCATGATCCAGTCTCCCTGCATCTCATCCTCCTGAACATCTCTTTAAAAACAAACAACAGGTCAAAGGTCAAGGTCAATCAAATATGTCACAGGGTCACTATACGTATACAATCTTTTCTTCCTACTTAAAGGTCATCCCTCAGTTCACTCATACAATTTTTTGCCTAAACACTGATGATTTTCAAAAACAAATCTTATTTGTTACTAAAATGCTAGGAATTCCAGCATACCTTGCAGGACAAAATGTGGCAGAAATGAGCTTTTTATCTAGACAATTTTATAAAGGATCAATAGACATGTTTTCCTTTTAGAGTTATCTCTCTTATCAGAAGGTCAATGAACTTTAAACTTAGTAACAAGTCAGAAGGATAAACAGATAAGTCATTACCAATACAGATGCTCTTGATCTTTTAAAAAGGAAAATAAATATAACCCATTCTTCCCCTGGATACCAAACACAGTAACTTACTCATCACTCTCGGAGTCCGAGTCAGAGTCGTTCCCCTTCTCCTGTTTCCACCTCTGATATCTGTCTATTAATTCTTGTAGATATGTTGTTTTTCTGGCCCTCCTGATGAATGGGTGTCTTAACAGTTCCTTTGCTGAGGGCCTCTGATAATACAACATATATATTCATTTCAATATGTCAAACTAGCAGGTAAAGACATCAGTATATTAACAAAGAACTACAGCTTGTTTCTTTACTGTGAAAAAAAAAGGACTGAAACAGCAGTCATTTTTTTTTTTTTCAAAATAATTCTTCTGTAAATGCTTTGCAAAAATACTTGTTTTATTTTTTTATGCTTAAAAAGCCATAAGTCAAACTTAAACATCAAAGCCTGTAGATCATCAGCTTTAAAATCTATATCATGATCTTGAATGCTCTGACTTTACATATCAATAAAATCAACAAGTGAGATCTTAACACTGGTAGTTCGGTGGATAATCCTCGAGAGCACAAGACCACACTACATGTATGTGGGAATGATAAAAACTTGCTACATGTACTCCCTCACAATACAGATCTATATGTAACTCATTTCATGAGGAAATGTGGAAATGACAAGACCTTAGTACGTATGTACTCACATTGTTAGGGTCCTTATTAAGGCACAACTCCACAAACTCCTTGAACAGTTTGGAGAAGTTCCCCGTCAGCTGTGGAGGGTTATTTTTAGGGATCAGGAACAGGACTCTCATTGGATGGAGGTCAGAGTTGGGGGGTTCCCCCTTGGCCAGCTCTATAGCAGTGATACCCAAACTCCATATGTCAGCCTGAAATTAGATCTCATTTATATCCAAAACTTCCAGTATTTATGTTTAGAAATAAAATCTCTTCCCTTAGTTCTATAAAAATTATAACTTTACTGTTAGATTCATTGTCAATCAGTGACTAGATATTAATAAAACTGATTAATTTATTTGTACCCAACTTTCCATATGTTACACATTTATTTGCAATTTACTACTGTAACAAACATTAATTGAAATCAATTTAGCAGAACATCAAAAAAAAAAAATTAAATGCATATTAAACACAATAGATGAAGAAGCAGATATTTACCTTGGTGTCGTACGCTGACTGTTTGATAACCTCGGGGGCCATCCAGAACGGGGTCCCAACAAATGTGTTCCGTTTGTTAGTCGTGTTAGTCAGCTGACCAGCAACTCCAAAGTCAGCCAGTTTAACATCCCCCATTTCTGACAGCAAGACATTGGCAGCTGTAGGTAGGAAAAGAGAAGTAGATCTGTCAAGTATACCTTAGACAATTACGGTAAACGATTGCTAAGTAATAACATAATTAGACTAGTTTGGTGATCTGAGTATTCATATTATAGGACAAATGTAGCTCTATTTAATAAAATCATACACTTCTGTTGTTAACCTGTGCATGTTATTACATCAATTAAAATTTATATGTATGTACTTATAACTAATTATAATTTAGTACACTGTAAATAGTTGTACCATATTTGCCACACTCTTCAATATAAGCAGACACCTCTCTAACACTACATGAATTTCATACTAAGATCACATCTATTTGGAAAACAGGAAATTCAAAAGCCAAGGGTATACACAAGGGTCTCCCAAGGCCTTGAAATGGTCACTTAAATACAAACAGACAAAAAATCACAGTTTATATACTACATGTTCGGAGCTCCAAGACGCACAAACTGACAGATGGGTTTTTTTTATCAGAATATCCCTTAGCACCAATAGCTTATTTTTATAATCCTTAAATGATTTCCCTGTGTTTAACCACTAATAAGAGCTCTTGGTTCAAGGTTACTTTGAAAATTTAATGAATATTGGCTGAGTGGTTCTTGATACGTGGTCCATATTCTGTAATTTAATGTTCACAGCAATAATTACTACAGGATAAGTTCAACTTCAGTTCAGGTGAGCTAAATAGGCATCTAACATTGAATTTTCACTAACAGGAAGATTGGTAAAAGTACCAACAGGCCACGGTTTCAGTTTCAATTTTAGTGCATTTTTTTTCATATAAATATATCCATAAATTATAAACAACATAATCAACAAACAGGAAGCTGTCCTGAGTGATACATCACATCAGATAAAAGCCTTACTTACAACTATCAACTATAGCTTCTGTGAAAAGTGTAATAAAATAATGGCAAGGGTCATATTAATTACATACTGTAAAATCACAGATTTTCAAGGAGTTTAATTGTTTTTTTATGGTATAGACACTCAAATTCATGTCCTCTATAAACTGTTAAAATTTTCAAACAACAGTATTACGTTTTTTCTTCATCCATGAAAATCAAATCCCCATGAATCAATACACTGGAATCTTTATTGTTCGTGGGGGGGGGGGGGGGGGACTAATGTTCTTGGATTTTGTGGGTCACCCTAACTCATGAATTTACATCCCCACAAATGATTATTTTGTCATGTATTGATCCATTGATATTTCTGTATAAAAGAGTTACCCATGAAATTACCAAACATTGACCACCCAGCAAATTAAAATGATTTCACGGTATCCTCCTCAAACCACAAAAATCTGACCTCACAAAAATATGAGATTTTACAGTAATAACGACTTAATAATCAAGTAAGTCCCCAATGTTACATAACTATTTTCCAAGGAACTTATTCACCCAAGTGACAATACAGTAGAATTCAGTTTGTTTTCTCAAACTCGATGGGACTAAGAAAAAACTTTAAGACATTGAAGTATTCCAGATATCCAGGGTAAAATACTTAAAGAATAAGTGGTTGGGACTTCCAAATCACTTCGACATATCCATGGAATTAGAGATATCAGTATTCGAGATACCAAAGTTCAACTGTATTTGATGTCTGACTGGAAAGGCTCAAGTGTTACTGTCCAAGTGCTTCCACAAGGTTCCTCCTATTTTGGTTAAAGTACTGCCTGTTTCTAATCTTTTTTGAAAGCCCTGAAGCTTCACACAATACTAACAATCTTTGGTACATCTTTCTAACCTCTGATATCTCTGTGTAACTTCAGACAATACTGACTGAATATTTGATATATCTTTCTAACCTCTGATATCTCTGTGTAACTTCAGACAATACTGACTGAATATTTGATATATCTTTCTAACCTCTGATATCTCTGTGTAACTTCAGACAATACTGACTGAATATTTGATATATCTTTCTAACCTCTGATATCTCTGTGTAACTTCAGACAATACTAACTGAACATTTGATATATCTTTCTAACCTCTGATATCTCTCTGTAACTTCAGACAATACTGACAACCTTTGATATATTTTTTTTACCTTTGATATCTCTATGTAGCTTCCTCTCAGAATGTAGGTAGTCCAGTCCTTTGAGGATTTCTCGTAAGATGATGGCAATGTCATTCTCAGAGAAAGGTCCTGCTTTCATCAGATCTAAAGCCGAACCTCCCCCCAAGTACTCCATGATGATCCATAACTTGGAACCCTGGATATAAACAAATCCCTATAAAAACATCCATGTCTATACATGTAATTTGTGCTTCATAACTTTATAGAAGACACTGTGTTACTCTGAATTTTATTAAGGTTTAATCACAAACTTGACTTAAATTTCGAGTCAATTTAAGTGATCAAAACAAACTTGATCATTTTTAATCTTTAATTAATATCTGAGTATGACCTGAAACAACAATGATCTTGAAAGTACTTGGTGATGTAAGGACTGTCTGACCTTGTCCTGGTTTAATACTGACCTTGAGGTAAGAATATTTACTGCTGTTGGGAATGACTGACCTTGACCTGGTTTTATACTGACCTTGAGGTAGAAGCCTTGGTACTTGGTGACATAGGGACTGTCTGACCTAGTTTTAAACTGACCTTGAGGTAGGAGCCTTAGTACTTGGTGACTTAGGGACTGTCTGACCTAGTTTTAAACTGACCATGAAGTAGGAACCATAGTACTTTGTGACGCAGGGACTGTCTGACCTAGTTTTATACTGACCTTGAGGTAGGAACCATAGTACTTGGTGACGTAGGGAACTGTCTGACCTTGACCTAGTTTTATACTGACCTTGAGGTAGGAGTCGTAGTATTGGTGATGTAGAGACTGTCTGACCTGTTTTTATACTGACTTTGAGGTATGAGCATTTGTACTTCTTGACGTAGGGACTGTCTGACTTTGACCTAGTTTTATACTGACCTTGAGGTAGAAACCGTAGTACTTGGTGACGTAGGGACTGTTTGACTTTGACCTGGTTTTATACTGACCTTAAGGTAGGAGCCGTTGTACTTGGTGACATAGGGACTGTCTGACCTAGTTTTATACTGACCTTGAGGTAGGAGCAGTAGTACTTGTGACGTAGGGACTGTCTGACCTTGACCTAGTTTTACACTTACCTTGAGGTAGGAGCCGTAGTACTTGGTGACGTAGGGACTGTCACACTGGGACAGAACCATGATCTCCTGCTGAATATCCTCGATTTCATCCTCTGCCTCCTCCAGATCGATGATTTTGATGGCCACAACTTTCTTCGTCTCGTTGTCTAGACCTTTGTAAACTTCCCCAAAAGACCCCTTCCCAATCTTGTCCATCTTGGTGAAGCATATCTCTGGGTCAATCTGCATCCCCCGCCGCTGAAAAATATTCATAACATTAATCAACAATCATGTTAAAGGAAACTGCATTAATAACTGACAAAAGCCAAAAAACCGTGTATCAAGAAAAATAACATCACTGAACATCCATTTAAGAAATGATCAGTGTATTTTATCATGCATACACAATATGGCCTCTTCTTTCCTGTTCATGGATTAATATCTGGTTAAATTGCCAAGTATTAAAAAAGAGGCACATGAAAGACTTAAAATTCAATGAATAAAAACTCTTTTTTTTTAATTATTCCTCATATGCATCTAAGAAGTTCCAGAAGTTCCAGTGTGATTTTACATAATAATATGGAACATGAAGTTCGGGGGGGGGGGGGGGGGGGGGGGTCTTATATAAGGCCATAACTCTTTGTTTAGTGGCCATATTAGGATAAAACATAATGTACAGAAGACTCTAAGCATGTTAAACATGTTAAAAGCAGAAAAGACAGAATATTTTTTGAAGTATTTTTTTTAGGTTTACCCTGGTATACTATAAGCTATATTAAAAGCTAACTAAAAAAAAAAAATAACTGAAAAAAATATTCATTCAACAAGAGGCCCATGGGCCACATTGCTCTCCTGAGCACAATGTCTAGGAAAAAGCAGAAATCAGTTTTGTTTTGAAAAGATTAAAACATCTATAAGTGATCGCATCCCCCCCCCCCCCCCCCACTTGAATTTACACTGAGGATGCTTCCATATTTCTTTGACTAATCATGGTTTTAGAAGATTTTTTTCTATATGATAGATCTTCTATTGTGGCCTTCCCTACCTCCAGGAACATAATTTGAACACTACCTGAGGATGCTGCTGAATTAATATGACTAATCATAGATTTGCTATTCTTGGAAAGAATATTTTTAATGATTTATCTTAATAAATTTTTATCTTTAGTGTGTATTCCTATGAAAAACTTTGATCACCAATTGTGGCCCCTCCCTACCCATGGGGGTCATGATTTGAACAAACTTGAATGTAAACTTCCCAATGATGCTTCCATATAAATATGTCTAATCATGTCTTTGCTGTTCTTGAGTTGAAGATTTTTCAAGATTTTTCTTATGTATACCTATGTAAAACGTTGATTGCCCATTGTGGCTAGGGCTGTGTATTGAGCAAAATATTTCGATACGATACGATACAATATTTTACAAGAGGCCCAAGGACCTTGAATCGCTCTTCTGATAAACTGTACAACCTATCACTTCTATTTGAAGCCTCTAAGTATCCTTTATATTTAGATAAACCCTTGAAATTCCAGTTCACATTCTGAGAACCCAAGATGATTCTAAGCCAATTAGTACCTGAGAGTTGGTCATGGTGACCTGCTTTTATCACTTGTCATTCTCTGAGGACCCATTAACTAAGTTTAATGATTCTAAGCCAATTAATACCTAAAATTTTTTTTTTAAATTATAACCATAAAATTTTATAAGTAGGTCAAAGTGACCTACTTTTCAGTTGTTGTACTCCAAGGACCCAAGATGCATTAACTGACAAAGTTTGATGATTCTAAGCCAATTAGTACCTGAAATATTTAATTAAAGCCATAAATTTTCAAAAGTAGGTCACAGTGACCTACTTTTCAGTCGACCTACTCCGAACACCCAAGATACATCGACTGACAAAGTTTGATGATTCTAAGCCAATTAGTACCCAAAATATTTGACTGAAGTCATAAATTTTCAACAGTAGGTCACGGTGACCTACTTTTCAGTCAACCTACTCCGAGGACCCAAGATGCATCAACTGACAAATTTTAATGATTCTAAGCCAAATAGTACCCGAAAAATATTAAATACAGCCATAAAATTTCAAAACTAGGTCACAGTGACCTACTTTTCAGTTGTCGTACTCCAAGGACCCAAGATGCATCAACTGACAAAGTTTGATGATTCTAAGCCAATAAGTACCTGAAATATTTAATTAAAGCCATAAATTTTCAAAAGTAGGTCACTGTGACCTACTTTACAGTTGTCATACTCAGAGGACCCAAGCTGCATCAAATGACAAAGTTGATGATTCTAAGCCAATAAGTACCTGAAATATTTAATTAAAGCCATAAATTTTCAAAAGTAGGTCACGGTGACCTACTTTTCAGTCGACCTACTCCGAACACCCAAGATGCATCAACTGACGAAGTTTGATGATTCTAAGTCAATTAGTACCTGAAATATTTAATTATAGTCATATAAATTGAAAAGTAGGTCACGGTGACCTACTTTTCAGTTGATGTTTTTTGAGGACCCAAGATGCATCAACTTACAAAGTTTTATGATCATAGGCCTCAAAATGTCCAAATTATGCCTCTAAAATGCTTTGAAATCGAATGCCTGCAAAGTTCAAAAAGTAGGTCACTGTGACCTACTTTTTAATAAATACGTTTTATGGCCCCAAGATGCATCATCTTACAAGTTTTAATGATTCTAAACCTTTTGGTATTGGAATTAATGGCCTTAATTGTTTTGATAAAGATTAGCCATAAAATTCAAAAAGTAGGTCAAGGTGACCTATTTTTTAGTTGACGTACTTCAAGGACCCAAGATACATCAACTGACAAGGTTTGATGATCATAGGCCTTAAATTGCTCAAAATATGCCTCTAAATCATTTTGAAAAAGAATGGCCCCAAAATTTAAAAAGTAGGTCACCGTGACCTACTTTTGAGTCAACATGATATGAGGTCCTTAGATGCATCAACTGACAAGATTTGATGATCCTAGTCCTCATAGTAAGCAAAATATCAACATTTTAATAAAATGTAATTTTTGGTCAACTTTGAAGTGACCTTGAGACAACGCCCTTTGCCCCAGGGTAAATCCCCATGCAAATTTTAATCTACAACATATCCTCATCCTTTTGTGTACGTTTGGTGATAATCTGCCCAGTGGTTCTTGAGAAGAAGTTTTTTTAAGCAACCAGTACTTTTGTTTCTATTTTCCTAATTATCTCCCCTTGTTAAAGGGTCACAACCCTAGTTTTAGTATAAAAGGGAGCCCTTGGGCCAAGGATACCCTGTGACAAATTTGACAATAATTGGCCAAGGGGTTCTTGAGTTATGGCCCATATTCTAAAAGTTTACGCACACCGCACGCCGCACACCGCACAAACGGCCATAGCATTAGCTCTTTGAGCCTTTGGCTCAGAAGAGCTAATAAAGCGATATGCGATATATTGGATTCTTTAACAAGTCTATCAAAAAAGTCTTGTATATCATTTAATCCATAGATTTGATAAAAACTGGGTGTTTTATTACCGAATTGGAAGTTCATGTCTCACTGCTTTACAAAGTACACTTCAAATTCAAACTTTTAATGATTGTAAAACTAACATGTTAAAATATAGTTGTCTATGTATTTTGTAAAAGTTATTTAGGATGTGCTATCTCCTTAATGTTTATTTCACTATTGATCATTTTGAATTCAAAACAGTTAAAATTAACCTTTGGTGACTGAAATTCCAAACTTTTTAACAGAATTATAAGAAAAACTGCCTGCCCGATACGTATTGGAAGTTATTTTTCGATACGATACATTCCTGAATATTCGATACGTATTGATTAATCAATATATTGACACAGCCCTAATTGTGGCCACTCCCTACTCCCACGGGTCACGATTTGAACAAACTTGAATTTACACCACCTGAGGATGCTTCCATATTAGGGATGTGCGACTTTATTGGTATACCAGTATATCATGATTTTTTATTGCGTGATACATATCGTGATTCGAAGACTGAAATACCAGTATTTAGTTTGTAATTTTTAATTTCAGGATTAATTAATTTTTTTTGTTCAAACTCTTGAAGCATATGTGAAGTACAGTTATAGGAATCATGAAAAATGTTGTAAAACGTAGAGTAAAACAACAGGATCCTAGCATCCAAACATGCTTAATTAATATATAGAAAAAAATTTCAAAAGTGAAGTTATATTTTTACACTATATTTGTTAGAAACATTATGAAAATAAAATAATAGAAAAATTATTTGTAAAAATATCTGTGTCATATGATATTATCATGATATTTTTTAGAAAGATTGTGATATATCGCGATACAATTTTTTTGGCAATACCCATCCCTATTCCATATAAATATCACCAATCATGGCTTTACTGTTCTTGAGAAAAAGATTTTTAAAGATTTTTCCTATATTTTCCATGTAAAACTTTGATCACCCATTGTGGACCCAATCTACCCCAAGAGGTCATGATTTGAACAAATTTGAATCTATATTCTGTCAGGAAGCTTCCAGATTAGTTTCATCTTTTCTGGCCCAGTGGTTCTTGATCATCATCAGATTTTCAAATGACCCCATCCAATTTTCCCTTGGGAGAGGGTGTGGCCCTGCATGTGAATAAACTTGAATCCCCTTTACCCAAGGATACTCTGTGCCAAGTTTGGTTGAAATTGGTCCAGTGGTCTTGGAGAAGATGAAATTGTGAAAAGTATACAACAACAATGATGGCAGACAACGGGCAAATTTTGATTAGAATGCTCACTTGAGCCTTTGGCTCAGGTGAGCTACAAATATTTCATTCAGATTCACCCTGATATGAAATTTTTGTACGATGTATGATAATAAAGGTACTCTTTTTTTTCCCCTTTCCACCAGGAAGGAAGTAGATGAATCGTTCAGACAGAAGTTATGTTATCCTCTGTAACCCTCTCGCTATGACGACAATTATTGAGCATGCCGAGACCCAACATAAGACTGTGGTTAATATCATTCAAACTTTGTCACGATTTCAAACTATCCTGCTAAGATTATTTTTCTAAGAACCAAACTACAGTAACAGCGTTGTGATTAATTCTTTTTTATCAATAACACAGCCCTGTGCTTGATGGGTAGCAGATTTTTTTTTATTTATTGAATGCATGCTTGCCAACAAAGCAACAGTCAACAGCTGGGGATTTTACAAGTAAATTTTATTAAGGCATTGTCCAAACATTTGATTATACTTCCCCGAGTTACAAATTTAAATTGGTCATAAATTTTAGATGCACTGTTCCCCTAGTAACTTTTAAAAACAACTCAGAATTTTATTTTCTGAATTTTAATCCTGCTACTGAACTGAAATATAAGCTAATTCATTTCCATTATGCCTCCTTCAGTCTCCTTGGAGTCTATATATTGCACACAAGCATCAATGTCAAATCGGAAAAAACTTTCAGGAAATATTTCAGCATTGGTGGCAATGCATGCAGTGATTGCTTTCTCAATTTTTTTTTTATTTTGATGAAAGTCAAATTCAAGAATTAACTGTATATATAGAGGATATTCAATGTTTTGTTGTTGGATATGGAATTTATTTCACGAGTGGGACAGAATTTTTTGATATTTTCACGAGTGCGAAGCACGAGTGAAAATATCAAAAAATCCTGTCTCACGAGTGAAATAAATTTCATATCCAACAACAAAACATTGAATTTTCTGTTTATTACATTTTCTTTGATTTTTCTTTGCCTCTGTCTTTTCTTAACACAGTGTTGTAGGCTGTGACGTCATAGTTGAGTGGCTGAGACGTCATAGCTTAGGAATTGTGAGATTGAAAACATTGTAAAATTGTTTTTAGCAATACATTTGAGAGAAAATTTACAGTTTTAGTCTCTATTAAGATGGTTTAGTTACTATTTCTATCTTATGACAGACCAGAAATCATTTCTACTTTCTTTGATATCCTTTCACACAGTGAGAGAATATCACTTTGGTATCCTTTCACACTGTGAGAGAATGTCACTTTTATTCAATGAATAAATCACAGTATTTCACTGTTGAAAATGTAATAAATAATATTAACAAATAGATAGGCAGTCATGGAAGACTATGTGGGCTAACAATGAATCACTTACGTATTTAGATTAGAATACCAGGGTTTACTGTATTTCTTACAACTGCAGCAGATGCCCACTTGGTTTAGTGGGTTAAGCTCAAAAATTAAAGTTTTGAGGTTCAAACCATACAAATATAATAAAACAGTGTACACGTTTATTCCTGAGAACGTTACAAAGACGAATTCACGAGCTGCTTTAAAGTTTCAGCCATGACCACGATTTCTTCTACACCATGGATAGCCTTCTCCAGTTTACCTCTCTGACTTTACCACAGTTACCTGTGATGTTAAATTTGACATTATACTAGTATGATTCAGTAATATGACTTCAATCCTATATTTATAATGCAGTACATGTACCTGAGTTCACTTCCTCGTTGTTAAAATGACTCCAATATCAGTCAGTGATTTACAATGTCACTGGGACAATCTACATGCTCTAGGTTTCCTAACTTTAAAATTTATTATCAGTTTACAATGCTGTTTCGATATCTGATATCAAAGAAGATAGATTTAGCATATCATATCTAGAATAACTTCCCACTAAAGAAATATGAGTGCCATGGTATATGTCAAATAACTGTATTTGTGAGATAATCATACAGCTATATTGCTAGATACTTGTGCAAATTATGTTTTATACCCCCACCATTTCTCTAGCTTGGGGAAGGGGATTTATTTAGGACCAAATTCATTACGTTCAAATGCATTAGAAAAATAGGAGGCTTATTGCATACAATCTGAATCTTTACAGAATATATATTAAGTATAAACAAATGTTTAGTGTACATAAAACCTTGACTTAAAACAATCTTGCAAAGTTCACAAGAGAATGACGTTACAGAAGTGTGTAAGAATTGAATTTATAGCTTCATTATTGTGACAAAATCTTACAATGAGATACTGTAAATATGGTAAAGGTACCTTCTTCCACAGGGGGTCATAATTAGGTCGAATCAACGTCCACAAGTGGAAAGTTCAATCCACGAGTATAAAATTAAGTGGATTTCGTGGATTGACATTGTAATAACATCTTAAATAAAATATAAGTACGCTGAGACAAATTTCTGCGATAAATCTGACCATGTACATTGCATAAATTAATCCCACGTGGGAAAAGGGTACATCAACAATTATATTGCCAAAATATCAGAAGTAAAACTTTAGTTTCAAGACATGATTGTAAATCGCTATTTCATTCAACATTGTTCAAGCTCCCTTCCCATCCTATTTATCTCTTAAATAAATTTGTAAAATAAAACCCCACCTCCAATTTGGGCTATCACGAGTACCCGAAATAACCGAGAACCATGGTCCAAGTTGTTCAGTTTGGTTCCGGTTCCATTTTTCCAGATTTCGGTTCGGGTCTGGTTTATATATTAGAGTCTGTTCAATACAAAAAATGGCGTCGAAATCAAAGGAATGATGACTATAACAGTGATAAATAAACATCACAACTGAAATCTACTTCATTCCATGACAAAACACTTGTCATGGAAGTATTAGATAATTATCAAAACGAGCAGGAATGGTCAGGTTGTGGCTAATAGTAGGCCAAGTCACCGATGTCTAGACGTTCGCACGGTTAAGACTTGTTTTCAATGTAAATTTAATGTAACAAATAAAGATTTTTCAAGTTAAATTCATAAAATTAAGGTTTAAAATAGATGTAAATAACCGACCCGAAAAACCCGAAACCAAACCGAAAATTTACAGAACCGACCCGACCCAAAAAATTTTGGAACTGTGACAGCCCTACCTCCAACCCCAATTCACGTCCACCCATGGGTTATCAGATGAATTGGTACAAATATTAAATTTAAAGATGAAGTAATTCATGTTATCATAAAAGTACTTCAAAAAAATATTGATAATCTTGAAACATGACAGACAAGATACACATGACACAGATAACAGTATTGACAATAGAAAACGGAGGGTGACAAAAAGGACTTGGTCAATATCCTCAAACAAGATTAACAGAGGGTTCAAATAAATCATCATATTTGTTCAGATCTGACAATAAATCTGATACAATACACAACATAGCATTAACCAGGGAGGAACAACACATGAAAATGAGACCAATGGTTTATGGAAACTCTGAGTACAGACCGAATCATCAAATAAAAATGTTTTAAATGACATAATGAATAATTTTAATTAAAGCAGGGACCTAATTAAGCATTGAATTACTATATTTTTGAAAGATGTAGACTGTAGTCTCGTAACTGCAATGTGTGTGCAATCAAATTGAGAAATGGGTGTTAGCGAATTATGAAAATTTGCTTGCACACACCGTTGCAGTTCTGAGCCTACACCTTTCAAAAAATAAAAATTCAATGCCTATAAATATTTACATTTTTTAGCTCTCTGCCTTGTCTGCAAATGTGATTTTTATGCATGTATATAAATAGTGTGTATGTATATGTATGGAGGTCAGGACATCAAAAGAATCGTACCTTCTCTGTACATATGCCCTTTTTGTCAGAGAGCTAGGGTACAGATTATGGTGTGTTGGATGTATTACATATATTATGCAGATGGAACTTTTTGACTTTTAAATGGTAACATAAATGCAGAAAAATATGTATGCAAAAAAATATGTTACAAATAAAGAAATCTCTTTATGGCTGGGCATTTTGTAACATTTTAGCCAAAAAAATTGAACAGTTTTTCAAGATGGCAATCTCCACATACATGGAGGTTATCAAAATTACTTGGGATTACACATTGGAAAAAGGTATAATTGTGTGTACCTTGACATTAAATTGATTAATGTCATTAAAAAAATGTGACTTTAAATTAAACAAACTCTACACAACAGACAATAAAAAAATTTGGACTTGAAGAGCTCTTCAGCATTATTTCAGACATCTCAACTTGATTTCTACTCAGAACTCCTCAAAAACTGTTTATGATTCCAAACCATTCCTTTTATCTATAGCTGTCATTAAGTGTAAGAAGCATAGCACCAATTAAGTTTAAAATAAAATTGATATGATACTTATT
This sequence comes from Saccostrea echinata, assembly GCF_033153115.1. Lineage (NCBI taxonomy): Eukaryota > Metazoa > Mollusca > Bivalvia > Ostreida > Ostreidae > Saccostrea > Saccostrea echinata. Next base: position 18,362,850 of record NW_026889779.1, read on the forward strand.
GTTTGTTCACATGAAGTCCATCACCGTTTTCAACCACCATTTCGAAAAAAAAAAAAAAAATATAAAAGCACACTTATATCATAGCGCTGTTCATTGAATGCAAAAACTTTTGGAAAGCAACTTTTTCCATTTACACAGGATCTATGGTTGAGATATTGATCCGTAAGAAGATTTGAATCTTCCTTGGGATCAATGAACTAAACAGTAGGGATACAGAAAAATACTTGTTTACCACAAGTTGTTGCGATGAGGATTTAGGCCTACAATATTTCAAACTCTATATTTTTTTTATTCATATTTTGCACTAAAACTTTTTTGTACATTTTGTAAATTTTTTGTACTTTCTGTAAATTATATTTCATCTGGTATATTATAACCATTACATATAATTCTGTATCCCATTTGGGCAAGTGGTCCCATCTTGTTATCGACAGACAGCAATATTTACCATCTAGGCCTATAGGTAGCATGTACCCCAAAAACTAACACCACAGCCAAGTAACTGATGCAAACATCAAAACATTGGAAACTTTTTTGAAATTCTGCAATTTCATGCCATTACATCTACGTAGTGTGTGTACAACATCAATGAAACAAGTATCCAGAAGAAAGGAGAAAGTTACATGTCATTCTGACTGGTGACAACACGGATATTTCCGAGGTATTCCAAAGATTTAGTTCAAAGAACGGACACCTGTTCCGAATGACAATGATTAGTCGATTGATATGAGAACTGACGTTGGAATTTGAAAGTGATTATGTAAATATCACAATCAAAAACTTAAATAGCTAGGGATGGCGTGGGCAGGGGGTCAGATCCGCGCACCTTGCATTCTTACCTGTGGTTGAGCCATGGTGTTTGACACTTGAGAAGATCACGACAAGTGTCGCCCCAAAAGTTACAAACTTTTTCCGTCACTTTTCTTTACTTGCTGTCTATTTCGTTTGAGTTTAACATTCCAGTGTCTTATGATAAATTTTATGCAAGAGTTCCCTGGTTTTTAAGTTCCAGTACATTGCTAGCAATGTGTTTCTCTCAACTACTTTTCAGGTCGAGTTCACCAAAATACTCCGCCATCTTGTTTCAAGGGTGTGTCCGGTTTTCTCAATAATGTTGGGCACAAAATATAGTACAAAGTAATAATTGAAGGACAATTTGAAGATGTAATATTAAGCCTTTAAATGAAATCTATAAAGATTGCAAGAAATCTTCGTTATTATTCACAATTGACACAAAATGTTTATGATAAATATTTCCCATTTTTTTCTTCTCGTATTGCGTAGGAATATCTGGTATTTAACCTTTGACCCTCAGGTAAAAAAATCTCGTACTACATGAATTGTACGGAGACCCCCGGGTGTAAATTACACAGATTAAGGTAATATGTATGGTGTCTCGAACGTGACAACATTCTACCGATAGCAAAACGGCTCAGTTAGTCTGTGGAAGCCTGAAATTTTTAAAGACTCTATAAAATAAAATAAAAATTACCGAATTGAGCTAGACCTAAATTATTTGCAAAGGTACATTTGTAAAAACCAACCAAAATCTGAGAGTATTGCATTAGCAATACTAGTCCCCTACCAGCAAGTTTAATCTGGTTCCCGTTGAAAAATTGAAAATGCCATAATTCTGTCAAAAATTATCGAATCGGAACAAAATGCAAACTTGATCTATAAGTCATCAAGGTAAACTCATATATCAATCAGAAGTCTCTGATGAGACTGCAGCTCTACTGGTCTTTACGTAAAACAATTAAAGGAAAAGTAGCACTTGGATTTGAAACTTTGCAACATGCAACAATAGATAGAATTAATAATATCTTAACGTAGTCTACTTTTGTGTCAAGTTATATTGAAATCAAACGAAAACTGTAGGAGGAGGAGCGTTTTGACAGTATTTCACAGAAATTTCTATTTTTAGTAATCATGACAACACTTCACTGAAATCAAAAACCGAAATATTATTTATCGTAGTGTATTCTAATTGTGTGCCAAATTAGATTGAAATCAGACCAAAATTGTAGGAGGAGTAGCGTTTTAAATGAATTTCACAGAAATTTCTATTTTTAATAACCATGGCAACACCGTGCATCGAAACCAAAAACCGATGCATTAAATTATGTAACTTAGCATAGTCTTCTTGTATGCCAAATTATATTAAAAGCAGACTAAAACTGTAGGAGGAGTAGCGTTTTAAAGTAATTTCACAATAATTTATATTTTTAGTAACCGTGGCAACACCGTTCATCTAAATCAAAAACCGATGCACTATATTATGTATCTTAGTAAAGTCTACTTGTGTGTCAAGTTATGTTAAAATCAGACCAAAACTGTAGGAGTAGCGCTTTAAAGGAATTTCACACAAAGATTTAGATTCTAGACTCTATAGATTTTCATTCGTCGATCTCTTTAGTATTTTTTTTATGACGTAACATATACATTTTTGTATCAATCGAATCTAGTAGACATTGACAGTTTTTAATGATACTTGCAAACTGTACTACATGTATGCATCGGCAAATTTCTCATCCTATCTCAGCTCTAAGTTTTCGTATACGATGCCCAGCTGCTTTATTTTTCGGGGATTAATTCGCATTTTTTTTACACCTCATATGACATTTAAAATATGAACGTATATTCAGCCCCCTCCCCTTCAAAGTACCAAAACATGAAAATGGTATATAATACCCTATACCCAGGATTGATTGATTCGTTGTTTAACGTCCCAATCAAGAATTTTTAACTCATATTGAAGGGCTTAAAATTAAGAACTATACTCTGAACTAATGCCATTGATCGAGTCACTCTCTACCATGCATTGGCGCATGTGTATGAGAGAGGAACGAACGACAACTCTGCAAGGGAGATAGCCATTGAACAGTGAGGGTTTTTATCGTGCCAACGCCTACCGTGACACAGGGCCTCGGTTTTTAAGGTCTCATCCAAGAGACCCGTGACTTTCACTTCTAATGTCGGGCGCTTGGCAAAGGATCAGTCACTACCCACGTATAGGCGCAGCAAACGAGAATCGAACCCAGGCCCTCCGGTCATGAAGTAAACACCCTATTTCCAGGAAATAAAAATAAAATGATAATTATTGGTAATATTTAATGCAGAGCACTTTATTTTAAAATTTGAATTTAAAAACTTTCAGTTTTGAATTTAATTATATTAGGACACACCCCGCATCAAAGCATGAATTGCCGCGCAACAAAAATTACAGTGCTTCTTAGTTTCCGGAAGATATCTAGAGAGAGAAAATCCTTTAGCTTTAGCAATGAAATTTAAATAATAACTCCACACTTAAAAACGACCACCAGTGATTTTGAGATTAAAAGGCCAAAGGTCTAGATCAGAAATTTATAAACATGTACATGTACATGCATTACAAAAATTTGTTTTTAGGTGATATCCCTTTGAGCGTTTGCAATGAATATTAAGGTGATGAATCTCTCTATAACTGAAGAAGGACTCGATTCATATTGGTTTCAAGACCAAAAGGTGATATGTCAGTAGGTGCTTGAGGATAGGACCCCCCCCCCCTCCAAGTGGCAACCCCCACCCCCATATAGACCCCGGGGTCGTTTTGACTTTTTTCCTCATAAATTATCTTTTAATGTCATATTTGTGATATAATCCATACCATCGATTCGAAAAATCACCTAAAACAAACATTTTATAAAAATTTCTACCCACTCGATCTACATAATTATATAGACATGATAGAGTGGCCAGAATTTTTTATGAAATGTTTTTAGGTAATTTTTCGAATTGATGGTATGGATCACCACAAATATCATAAATTTGACAATGAAAAATAATTTATGGAAAAAAAAGTCGAAACGGCCCGGGGTTTATATCGAAAGGGGGGGGGGGGGTTCTGTTCTCAAGCACCTGTGGAAATATCAAGTTTAATCGTTCTTTTCTTACTCCATTTACATTTTTAGGTCTTCGATTCATCCTCTTATTTTTTCCTAACTCGAAGGACCTTATTTATCTATTTATTTTATTTTAATTTGATTTATTTTATTTTATTTTATTTATGCTTAATATTGGAATATAACTTTAGAATAACATGGCGTATAATTTGAGTTTAAATTTAATTTAAATTCTTCAGTCTGAGATTCAGTATTTGCATACCACAGTGACTGGTTTATAGGATATTTTATAATATTTTTAAATTAATTCATGGCCAAGATTTAATCTGAAATTTTAAAAAAATCATATTTTTTCCCAAATTTGAAAAGAAATCTCTTGTTCCAAACTTGCTTAGAGACGAACTCCCTGGTTACCGTGCAGGGCAAATCTTGATCCCGATGTAAATTATTTTTTCAACTCGAGTCTTACTCTTAAAGTCTTTACCATGTTTACATTGTGTTATCTTTGTGTAAAGGGGGTAGTCAAACCACATGGAAAGTAAGATAACAGTTTGATATTCTCTTTATTGCCCTCACGACATTTTATGTTTGCGCGCTATTTCGGGTCACATAGAATGGCGGGTAGAGGGGCACTGGTCGTGTTAGAGGGATGTGACCACAGTGGAAAAACAACGCAATGTAAACGACTGTTGGAATGTTTACGACAAAAGAATATACCCGTCCAGCCATTTCGATTTCCAGGTGTGTATTAAAGTTGTTCGTCGCTGCTTAGAGGGCTCTTCCTTATTCTATATTTTTTAGCTCACCTGAGCCAAATGCTTTTAATAGTTCAATCAAGGCGTTGAGTGTTATACTCGGCTCGAGTGAGCTGTACCGGACAGATTAAATATTGTCTCGATTCCGCCTGCCTTTCTGTCGTTCTTTGTTTGTTATCATATAGTTCCTTTTGGTTCCTGGTGGAACATAAGGCCTCAGCAACAGTCCTCCAGCGCAATCTGTTTTGAGCAGCCTTTTTCAGTTGTTCCCAGCTCTGTCCACACTGTCTGATTTCCTCTTCGCATGACCTTCGATAAAGTTGTCCTGGGATGCCCAACCCAACATTTGCCTTGGGGGTTCCACTCGAGAGTGTGGTGTGTAATGTCTCCCGTTGGTTTTCTGAGGGTATGCCCAATTCACCGCCACTTTCTACGGGCTATTTGCTGAGTGATCGGGTCTTGATTTGTTGCTTTCCACAGGCTCTTATTGCTGATCTTTTCTTGCCACCTGATGTTTAGTATGTCACTATGTGGCGCAAACATCTGTTTGTGAAGGTTTGTAGTTTGTTGGAGGTGGTGTTGGTGACTCTCCATGTTTCGGTACCATAGAGGAGCACAGACTTAACATTACTGTTATATACAGAGTTTTTAATGCGTGTGGACAGTGCTGTTGATCTCCACACAGGCTTGAGGGTGATGAAGGCGTGTCTCGCTTTATTAATCCTAGTTAGACATGTTAGAATAATCCAACTGTGTCTCGGGACAGCCCCTCACCACAGTTAGAATGCCTCCCATATACCCGTAATGTAGCAGAAAATTGCAGAATTGCTCCAAAACAATTTTGGAGAAAATTAATGAAGTTGCATTGAAAATAACAGTTAAATTAACCATAACAAACCTTTCTGAGACTGTAAGTACCTTACATCTAAATATTTAATCCGTATAATGGAAGAATTCAACACTTTTTCACCAACGTTTTTTACTCGTTTCAAATTTACACACCATGTTGACATTCGGAACTCTCAGGTTTTTTCATAGTGTATGCACTGAGTTAGAGTTATCTCCAGTATTTTCTTTGCTACATTGGCAATACACGGACCGCATTCTATCATTAAACTGGGTTCGTAGGACATTTATCATTTTAACGATAGAACATTCTATCTATATTAATCCTTGCTTGTATGTCTTCATCTGTTCCATCAGTGGCTGAGACAATGCTGCCTAAGTATGTAAAGGTGTCTATGTCTTTCAGGTTATGCTCCCCAAGCATAATTGGTGTTTGCTGTTTGTTGTGGAGTCGCATTACCTCTGTCTTGTCAATGTTGACACGAAGACCTGTCTTTGCTGCTTTTTTGGCAAGCCTATCTGTCTTGAGTTGCATATGCTCATACTTTTGGGACATAAGGCATAGGTCATCAGCAAAGTCGAGGTCTTCCAAACACTGAGTGAAAGTCCACTGGACTCCCGTCTGTAGACTTTTTAAATTTTTCTTCAGAAATACTCATCCAAAGGACAAGGTATAGCAATGGCTGAATTTGAGCAATGGCTGTATTTGTTATAAAAATCAAAAACATCAAGACACAGTTAAAATGTTGATAGTTTGCAATTGAGAACTTTAAATAACAGTTGTTTTAAAACAAGCAATAATTTTGATTAAAAATAATATTATAGGTTAAGTTCTTGAGAGGGTGACTTGTAGAACATTTTACCAAATTTCCTCATTTTTGATGGAATTTCATCAAATTTGAGACTTTTTACTTCGACTGACATTGAGCACAAGTTTGCCTATAGATCTGAGATTTTAAAGATATATATCTGATACTGTGTATAAATTTGGTACATAGGCAAATCTGTGTTCTGTCTCAGTGTTTTCTGAAACAAAATGTGCAGCTTTAATTTTAAACTAGATGAAAATTTGAATAAAAATGAGAAAATTCAGAATTGAATAAATTGTGTGTCTTTCCTCTGACCTCTGTGAATATTATAACTTAGAAGCAATGGTTTCTTTGCCAGTGGATGTCAATATGTTGAATGGTGGTTTTCATTTTATTATATATGATATAACATGCATGTATGAGCACACATTTAACGAAACTCTTGCTTATGTTTGAAATAATATAATCATAACTGAATATAAAAATGTATTTCAACTGTTCTTCTATTAATTGCAGACAGAACTACTGCTATTGGTCAAATGATTAATGGTTACCTTGGAAACAAACAGGAAATTGAGGACCATGCTGTTCATTTGCTGTTTTCAGCCAATCGATGGGAGCTAGTGTATGTAGCTCTATTTATCTTTAGTGACCAGTAATAAAATTTGATGACTTTTTCGGTCTGTCAAATCATTCCTCCACTCAATATTATGTTCCAACCTGGATTTCAGTAACAGTGACAGATCTTTGATTCTTTAAAAGGGTAAATGGGGGGGGGGGTCTCAGGGGTGCCTTAAGGCCCTTAGTTTTGGGGGGCCCAGGGGGGCAAAACAATTAATAATTACTCATTTTCATAGTTTTACTAAATTGTTGGTCACAAAATGGGAGTCCCAAGCCCCCTCTAAAAGTATAAATCTGCCACTGAGTATCATGTTCAAATTGTTATGCTGTTTAAAGTCACCATCATAATTACGAGTCTATCACAAACTCTGATTGTGACAAAATGTTACTACCTGACTGTATGATAATTGTTATTTTTCAGTCCCAAGATGAAGAAGCTCCTGGAGTCTGGCACCACTCTGATTGTAGACAGATACGCTTTCTCAGGTGTCGCATTTACTGCTGCCAAACAGGTAGAGCCTTAGGATGGGCAACTATGCCCTTTTTCATGTTTAAACAATTTGTATTTGGTGATCCTCAACTTAGGTGTGTTATCATACAGGATCATTATATAAATTATTTATTGACTTACATTGTAATTCTGAGATAGAATACATTTTTTGAACCTTCAAACCAAACTGTTGCCTTTTGCTTACCAGCATAGACTAAGGCTCAACAAAAAAAGGTATCCCAGAACTAAGTCAATAAATGTATATTATTACATATTTTGATATATTTCTCAATAAATTATATAAACATCCTGGGCTCTTACCATGCTTACAGAGCCATATCAGTCCACACGTGCACCGTAATGCCTGGGGACTACTTATGCAGTTGTGACATCACAGTATATTTATCAATCTCTCCATTCTCAATGATGTCACAGACATATATTTGAAGTCACAAGTGCCCATTATTAATGTTGTATGGATGTTTTTACCAGAAATACAGAGAATCTATTCATATGAGTAGGGAAAAATATATTTGGATTTAAATATTTAATAATATACAGTTATAGCTGTTTTTTAGGTCAATACGATGATTTAGACACCTGAGGAGTACAATATTCACCGAGCCTGAAGGGCGAGGTGAATATTGTACTTCGAAGGTGTCTAAATCATCGTATTGACCTCAAAAAACAGCAATGACTGTTTTATTATATGATTATCTATTTTTGGTCCAATGTAGAATAAATAATTCCTTATATTGACCTGGAAATAATTCCTTACATTGACCTGGAAGGTCACGTGCAGGTCAATATAACGTAGTATTTTTCTAACATTGTTGGATCTCAGCCAATCAGAGAGATGGGAATTATTCAATGGGTTGAGGTAAATGACTAAATACTGTACAGTAGTGGGAGTTCACAAGCTCAGTCCACTTTACCACACAAAGACCTTGGATTGGCATATTTCCTGATATTCAGTCAATAACCTATAAATATCATTATGGATTTCTTCTTGTCTTCCTCTGGTTTTTGATATTTCAGGCACGACATGCAGGCAGGATAGAAATTATTAGCATATGATTTCAGTATGAAATGTTAAACATCTATAATTCAAACTTCATGATCTTTTACATTCTTTGACATACACTGTATTTACTACAGTAGTAAAAGACAGTATTAGCGAAAAAGGGAAAAAAAAGAAGATAAAACTGACCTTTTTAGCTCTTCTGAACCAAAGGCTCAAAGAGCTAATGCTATGGCCATTTGTGCGGTGTGCGTAAACTTTTTAGAATATGGGCCATAACTCAAGAACCCCTTGGCCAATTATTGTCAAATTTGTCACAGGGTATCCTTGGCCCAAGAGCTCCCTTTTATACTAAAACTAGGGTTGTGACCCTTAAACAAGGGGAGATAATTAGGAAAATAGAAACAAAAGTACTGGTTGCTAAAAAATCTTCTTCTCAAGAACCACTAGGCAGATTATCACCAAACTTACACAAAAAGATGAGGATATGTTGTAGATTAAAAATTGTTCAAGGCATCACCCTGGGGCAAAGGACGTGGTCTCAAGGTCACTTCAAAGTTGACCAAAAATTATATTTTATTAAAATGTTGATATTTTGCTTACTATGAGGACTAGGATCATCAAATCTTGTCAGTTGATGCATCTAAGGACATCATATCGTAGGTCACAGTGACATACTTTTTAAATTTTGCGACCATTCTTTTTCAAAATGATTTAGAGGCATATTTTGAACAATTTAAGACCTATGATCATCAAACTTTGTCAGTTGATGTATCTTGGGTCCTCTAAGTACATCAGCTAAAAGTAGGCCACCTTGACCTATTTTTTGAACTTTATGGCTAATCTTTTTCAAAACAGTTAAGGTCATTAATTTGAATACCGAGAGGTTTAGAATCATTAAATCTTGTAAGATGATGCATCTTAGGACCATAAAACATATTTATTATAAAGTAGGTTACAGTGACCTACTTTTTGAACTTTGCATGCATTCGATTTCAAAGCGTTTTAGAGGCATAATTTGGACATTTTAAGGCCTATGATCATAAAACTTTGTAAGTTGATGCATCTTGGGTCCTCAAAAAAGGTCAACTGAAAAGTAGGTCACCTTGACCTACTTTTCAATTTATATGACTATAATTAAATATTTCAGGTACTAATTGGCTTAGAATCATCAAACTTTGTCAGTTGATGCATCTTGGGTCCTCGGAGTACAACAGCTAAAAAGTAGGTCACGGTGACCTATTTATGAAAATTTATGGCTTTAATTAAATATTTCGGATACTAATTGGCTTAGAATCATCAAACTTTGTCAGTTGATGCATCTTGGGTCCTGGGAGTAGGTTGACTGAAAACTAGGTCACCATGACCTACTTTTGAAAATTTATGGCTTTAATTAAATATTTTGGGTACTAATTGGCTTAGAATAATCAAACTTTGTCAGTCAATGTATCTTGGGTCCTCGGAGTACAACAACTGAAAAGTAGGTCACCGTGACCTACTTTTGAAAATTTATGACTTTAATTAAATATTTTGGGTACTAATTGGCTTAGAATCATCAAACTTTGTCAGTTGATGCATTTTGGGTCCTTGGAGTACATTAACTGAAAAGTAGGTCACTTTGACCTACTTATAAAATTTTATGTTTATAATTTTAAAAAATATTTTAGGTATTAATTGGCTTCAAGGCTCGACATTAACTTTTTTCCCTACTTGTCCATTCGGACAAATGACCAAGACATTTACTTGTCCGAACATCAACTTCACTTGTCCGAAAATTTTTCAATAAAGATCTAAAACTGTCAACTTGAAAAGTGAAAACTAAAATAAAGTCCATTACACATGACGTGCTTGATTTATTCGTGATGTTATTGATAAATACAACAAACACATAAAACGAAATTTTATCTGACAACAACAAGTGAACCTGTCAACATCAAACAGAATCCAAACTTTGTGAAGTTCGTAAGTTTCATGCCTTTTCAGTAGTATGCAATTAGTGAACTTCGATTCCGATCGAATGTGAACTGAAGTCAGGTTTTTATGTACAGCTTCCGTCTTGAAACTATCAACAGTCGTTCTTTTTATTATTTAGAGACTCCTTTACATTAAAATGCACTTGTCCAATCGGACAAGTGCCCAGCAATATTCAGTTGTCCGTAATTTTTATGACGTCGAGCTCTTGGAGCTCGAACGTCATCTAGCAAGCGCCCAGTATGAAATCGCGACCAGATATGTACGCGACCGAATGTGTCAGTCAATGCATCCGCAATAGAAAATAGCAATAGCTATAAACCAATTTCTTTGAAAACGCTCAAAATGAATAATAGCTTGAAAATAAAATTGCATCAATTATATCTGCAATTAATTCTATTGCAAAACAACAATATTATGTTTTATTCTCACACAAGAAAAACGTGATGGTTGTTGCGGATGAATTTCTACAGAAAGGGTGCGTTAAATGACATGAATAACATTTCGGAACGATAACCGTGTAACATAAACAACACAACAGGAGGTAAAATAATTACAAAATTACATAAACACGAATACTACAAGACTAAAAAGATTGAATTTCTAAATCTTAGCTTTACTTATACAATCTTCTAACCAACTCTATCCTAAAAACCGATGATATTGACCAGTATTACTGTATTTCTCTATTTCCTCCATTTCCCAGTATACCGTATACCACGCCCGATCGTAACTCGATCGTAATTGTAACAGAACAGTCTTGGTTGTAGTTTAGATGCAATCACTAATACAACGCTTTGACATTGGCAATTAGAAAAAATATTATATAAATTCATGAAATCCTTCATAGTTCTTCAACTGACTGAAAAGAATTTAGCATGAACATGTTCGACGGTGTCTGGTCAATTCGAACCCTGCTTCATTCGGACCATGACATAAGGCCCCAAACTGTAATTGTGATATTTTGTTTAAAACTATTTTTTTATTGTTTCTCCTGAGTCACTCACTTGACTTATTGCTATCTTCAAATTCAAAATGATCTTTTGAAATTGTTTTTCTTCTTCGACGTCATTTTTTCACTGGTACCGGACTTGCGGACAAGCGTTAATGTAGAGCCCTGGGCTTAGAATCATCAAACTTAGTTGATGGGTCCTCAGAGAATGACAAGTGATAAGAAGGTCACCATGACCAACTCTCAGGTACTAGTTGGCTTAGAATCATCTTGGGTTCTCGGAGTGTGAATTGGAATTTCAAGGGTTTATCTAAATATACAGGATACTTAGAGGCTTCAAATAGAAGTGATAGGTTGTACAGTTTATCAGAAGAGTGATTCAAGGCCCTTGGGCCTCTTGTTTTTTTATAGGAGAGGTACCAGTGTTCAGTAACAATTAAGTTGTCAACTTTTCTAGGGCTTTTCTATTTATTGGTGTCAATGTAATGGTGAGTTTCGGTTTTCAGGGTTTTACGATTGACTGGTGTAAACAACCGGACCTTGGGTTGCCTCGTCCTGATCTGGTTTTGTATCTTAACCTGAGTCCCGAGGCCGCAGCCAAGCGGGGAACGTTCGGCAGTGAGAGATACGAACAGACAGACTTCCAGGTCAAAGTGGCGAACAACTTCCAACAACTGAAGGAACCCTACTGGCAGGTACATGAATCATCAACTTCTTATTAAATACTGATAGAAAAAATCTTACAAATGAATGCAAAAAAATTATGGCCAAGGAAGCTCTTACAGTCAATGATATGTTGTGGTGGCCGGATCTAAAAAAAAGTGTGATGGAGGAAAATTTATTTCGTTTGCAACAACGATGATTAATTTTATTAATTTTTTTTTTTTTTGGACAGGAAATTGATGCTGACAAAACAGAAGATGATTTATCAGCTGAGCTGACAGACATTGTTTTAAACCTCATATCCTGTATGGGGGAGGCGCCTTTAAAGAAACTGTGGTGTGACTAAGACTCTAAAAGGACCATAAGTCTGGAAAATAAAAGACAGAATAAGATTTACCTCATTTTATAACCCACTATGAGTTCAAATAATTTTTTTTTGTTCCAGTATGCATGATTTGTTGTAGACTTCAGTTATTATGTTCCAAGAAAATCAAGCATTTAATTTAATTAATATTTAATTGTAAAATTGATGGGATTGCAAAGCAGGCTAATACCCTGTAAAAATTCCCCATACTATTTGAATCCAAGATCTCAAAAAGTTGATATTTGTATCACAAATCTATACAATATTAAAAATATATATACAATATTAACTACACAATCATGTCTGTAAGGGACATTAAATTTCATGATCTTTCTATTAGATTTCTGCAAAATTGTCCTCACGATGATGCAAGTTTTAAAAATTGTAAATCACTGCCTAATATCTACAAAGGGATATATATATATATATATATATATATATATATATATATATATATATATATATATATATATATGTATATATATATAAGCATTGAATTATTATTTTTTGAAAGATGTGGTCTGATAATTGCAACGGTGTGTACAAACAAATTGAGTAATGCGCATCAGGGCATTATGAAAATTGGTTTGCACACACTGTTGCAGTTACAAGACTACGTCTTTCATAAAAAATAATTCAGTGCTCATATTTACATTTTTTAAGTCACTGCCTTATCTGCAAATGTTATTTATATTCCAAAATCCCTGTATTATTCTTCGGGTAAGTTAGAATTAATAGAAGAACCATTCCAATAGCAACTACCGTTAACGTTTAATTGTTCTGTGTGAGCATTGATTTTTGCTTGTGACATACATTGCACTTGCATAGCGTTCAGCGTTTGTGACGTAATTCAAAATAAAATTCCCAACTTAACGTTTTGACCTCCCCTTGTCTTTGTTATGGTGTACTGAATGGCGAAGCTTTCCACATATTTTATAAGCAAATTACATGTCGAATATAAAATTTATATAATTCTCCTTATGCACAGACCATAATAATTTGAATCCAAGATCTCAAAAAGTTGATATTTGTATCACAAATCTATACAATATTAAAAATATATATACAATATTAAAAAATTTATATACAATATTAAAAATATATATACAATATTAAAATTTTATGTACAATATTAAGAATAAATTGTTCCATTCTTATAGTATATTTATATGTACATCAGGGATGGCTCAGTGAATTAAAGTGGTTTTACAGTCTGAAGATAACTGGGACTATATAAGCGTTTGGTTTACAAAGCACACATTGCGAGGAATTGCCGCATTGGTCAATATAAATGTTGAGAAATGTGAGAAAACAATTTTTAGTTTGTAGAGAGTATATGTTGAAAAAAAAAGCAATTAAGGTATGTCACTTGTCAGCCTTTTAGAAAATTTCAGTCAGAACCGCTTACTTAAAAACTATTTATTACAATTCAATCTTTATAACAAATTTAATTTAAACAATGTAAAATGTTCAACATTCAATTAAAAAACTGCTCAAAAATTCACAAAGAAGCAAGATTTGTAAGGGACTATTTCTTGTGGCGGAAGGATATTTAGCAGAAAATTCTGCAAATCTACACATTTATTAAATTTAATATCTTGGAACTTTAGCCTCACATACTTTTACTCAGAGAATATTTTCCTTTATGATATGCCTGGAATATTAAATATAGGTCTCAGTTTATATTTTTATAACAAAATTTACACCTTCGCTCAACAAACATTGCCAAGAAATGAAGATATATTAAGGAAGTCGAGATAAAATTTACACAGTTTTTTGCCTGAAAATCGCATATTTTGACCAATATTTCAAAATTTACATCACTGACCCCAATTTTTTCTTTCATTATTTTAAACTACCCGATACTTTTGACCGATCAGCACTTAAGTCGTAAAAGGTTTGATACAAGAAAATATTCTTTTGCCTATTTGGATTTTTAATACCCCAAATATGAGACTTTTTTTAGTGCAAAAAGGTCACACAATAATTTACGTAGGCCTTTCAACTAATTTTTCAAGTTATACATATGGTAATAAACAATTGATAGATATATTTTTAGGTACGTGAAATTCTCAAAAAAAGATTATAACCTATACATACCTTTAATTAAATCATAAAAAAAAATAATTATCAATATTTGATTTGTACGATGTGGTGTTTTAAGGACAGGTAACTCAAGTGCGAAAAACGAGCAACAAGGTGCCGATTTTTGAGTTATCGTTTATAGGAATGACATATAGGCTGCTTCAATTGGTATTGTTATGTACACAAAAGGGTTCCTTATATTCTTTGGTACACAAAAGGGTTGACCAAAACAAGGAGAATGCCTTCACTCTATACCTGGAATAACGGGATCAATGAATTGGAAACGGACTATATTCAAGATTTTTAACTCTCCCCAACTGTTGTTATGAAGAAGAAAATATAATGCCATGTTTTTTTGTTTGTGCATTGTTGTGCTTCATCTATAAAGATAAATATTTCTACAATTAAATGCAACAATAAATTATCTTATTCTTTTCACTAAGCACGAAGAAGAACGATCAAGTATAAAAATTTAATCAGGTCAAAATTAAGAAGGGGGATGGATTTCACTTTATATTTTTATTAAAAATTTCACTTATATTTTATTGTACGGTGTCTATAACTACATGATAATTAAGTTGAACATTTGAGCTAAATTTTAAAACCACTGGATTTCCCCGACAGTGAAGGAATACTTGGGAAATGCTAAAACTTGACATCCTTAAAAACAATTAGCTTCCTCGAACCCGCTCTAAACAAGTTCCGGTAATGGGTTATCGTTCTTTTCATCGAACCGTAGCGGCAGTTGAAAGGCCTAATTTACGCGCATTAATTTGCATGATTTGTTCAATGATAAATATTATTCAAACTATTTTACGTAAAATAAGATTATTTTTATTGCCATGGTTATATCTCATATAATGTGATAACGGTTAAAGTGATTAACCAAAGAGTTACAATTTAAGTGCAAAAAGGTCAACTTAATTGTACCGTAGCTCAGTTAGATGCACACTGACCCCCTTTATCTCTGCGATTTTGAGTCATACTATATGAGTACTTATCCAAAATATACTTGTCAAAAAATCCTTGATATAACAAATTTCACGAGTGACATACCTTAAGACCGATTACATGCATTGATAAGGGGAGGCAAATCTATGAAGGATATGTTTATCATCTAAAAACAGAATGAATTGTACTTGCATTAGAAAGAATACATGTAGATTGATAATTGAAAAAAAAGCTTTAAGATGCAAAATTGTATTGAAAAGCATAAATGAAGTTATAAAATATTTAACACCTGTGGATTAACAATACATTTACAGGTAATGGAAAGGGGGGGGGGTATAAAGGTTTTGAATCGTAACATCATACTTATTTACTAGATAGAACAAGATGTGTTTGCGAAACACTGATGCCCCCGTATGGCAGCTCAAGGCTAAGGTTAAAGTTTTTCAGATGTAGGTCAAACGTCAGGGTCAAGAGTCCAAAAATGATGGTACCAAAACAAAGATCTTGTCAGAAGGAATACACATGTGAAATAAGAAAGTCCTAGCACCAACCGTTCAAAAGTTATGGCCAATGTAAAAATTTCATTCCAAGGTGAAAAGATCAAAAAAGTACCCAAAGGAAGGTTTAGTCACATAGAATACACATCTGAAAAATAAAAGCTCTAGGATCAAACATTCAAAAGTTATGGCCAAGGTTAAAGTTTGGTAAAATTTTGCAAAAGTATGTCAAACTCTAAGGTCAAAGTCAAGAGGTCAAATATGTTGAAACCCAAAGAAAGGTCTTGTCACAAGGAATACACATGTGAAATATGAAAGCCATATCACCAACCATTCAAAAGTTTTGGACATGGTTCAAATTTTTGCGGACAAACAGATTAACGGAAAGACCAAAAAAATATATCTTCGATTACGGAGGCAAAAAAAAAAAAAGAAAGTGAATCAAGGATCTTGAAGAGACCATACTTTAAAACAAGATTATGTACCAAGTCTTTCTGAAATTGTATCAAAACTATGGGAGGAGTAGCATTTTGAAAGAATTTCACAGAGATTCATTTTTTTGTAACCACGGCAACATACTATAGTAGTTTGTCGAAATCAAAAACCGATATGCAGCATTAAAGGTGCTTAGACACAGATTTGAAGTTAATATTTTCTCAGATTTTCTGAATAATATCACGACTTATATATTGCAATGGCATTTCACACGAAAATATAATTAAAAACTTATTATATCTGGAAATCATTGGAACTACGAATTCCTGGACGCGTTTGATTAACACATCATTGCACTTTCACAAATTTTATCTTTATCCTTAATATTTAAGAAAAGAAGCGATTTTGTTGTGTATTAATGAAAAACATTACATCTATAATTCTGAAAATTCAGAGTAGAAATGTGCGAAAGCAAACCTCCTCACTAATATCATCAGCCCGTGCTCAGTGTTGTGTACAGAATTTTACAAATTGAATACACCCGTGAAACGTAAACTGTTTTTGTAAACAGGGCACGAGCTCTGTTATTGTTAATGTTTACGATTCACCGGGTGTGTTCAATTGTTAAAGTCTGCACACACTCTCTGAGCACGGACTGACAATACTGTGATTGGGTTTTGCTTTCGAACATTTCTACTGTGAATTTTCTGGATTATAGTTTTAATATTTTTCATTAATACACAACAAAATTGCCACTTTTCTTAAGTTTTAAGAATAAAATTAAAACTTGTGAAACTGCAAGGATGTGTCAATCAAACGCGTCCAGAAATTTGAAGTTTCAATAACTTCGAGATGAAATAAGATTTTTATTGTATTTTAGTATGAAATGCTATAGCAACATATAAGTCATGGAATTATACAGAAAATTTGAGAAAATATTAACTTCAAATCTGTGTCCAAGCACCTTTAAGTATTTTGATGTTATGTATACTTGTGTACAAATTCTTGTTGAAATTGGACCAAAATTGTAGGAGGAGTAGGACAGTGGGACGGACAACTTCGGAATGGACATTTTTCCGAACTTGCGCACCTATTATTTCCTTTTAAGCTATCATCTTGGGATTTTTTTTAATGTTTTTTTTTTTTTTTTTTTTTTTTTTTTTTTTTTTTGTTATACATTTTCTGGTAGTTTTTGAGATATTAAGTGACAAAGATAAAACTCCATATGGGAAACATGTACTTAAAACTACCCCATGAAAAAAAAAACCCACAAAAACCCTATGGGTTTAAAATTTTACCATGGGGAAATTAAACCCATATAAACTTTCGTGGGGTTTTTAAACCCATATATGACTAAACATTACATGTGGGTTTTTCTCCCACGTTTTTTGTTGCATAGGGTAAAAAAAACCCATATAATCCTCATTATATATCTTTAATTTCATGAAAATTGGAATGACGGAGACATTTTAAAATTATTGTCTTGTCTTGTTTTCAAACTTGTTTCCAAAGATATACTAATTTCAGACAAGGCGACTGAGCTAGGTTTTTAATGGAGTAAAATAAAATAACAGCAGTAAGGAAAGTAAAAAAAGTAATTCATTCAAGTAAATGACGAAAAGCAAAAAATACACATCGATCATTACGGTAAAAGACATCTCCCCCCCCCCCTTTTCCGTGCTTCTGTTTGCTTGAAAATGATACCATAACAAATAGATACAAGTAACACTCTCTAAAATTATTTATGCTAAACTAAGTAAAAAAAATTAGAAATAAAAAAAACGCTCCTAAAAAGGGCAAATCATGACAAGGCTAATGATCTTATACATGTATCTACATATCTACACAATTTTTCTGACGGTAAAAGGCACCCCCTCCTCCCCCCTCCTTTTCCGTGCTTCTGTTTGTTTGAATTTCATTGCCAATGCATCAAATTCTTTTGAAATGATATATTTCTTTTTCTTCTATTTCACTTTTTTAACCGCACATGATTTGCTTGGGAACCCCCCCCCCCCCATTCTCAAAACAAAAGGGGGGGGGGGAGGTGCAAAGGCTTCTAAATAATAAATATTCTAGCTTTAATTTAAAACCAGTAAAACTTAAGATCCTTTCCTCAAAACTGCTGACATTAATTGCCTCACGCACATCTCCCTGGGGAAAAATCACAGATAAACACTATAATTCCGCTTTTATTGAGTTCGCTCTAAAACTAGAATGCATACTTTTTCTTGGCATGGTAAAAGACATCTTCTCTCCCCCCCCCCCTTCCGTGCTTCTGTTTGTTTGAATTTCATTGCCAATGCATCAAATTCTTTTGAAATAATATATTTAGACAGAAAATGACTTAATGTTGATTTACTGGGTCGGGCGAAATGCATGAAACCTGCAGAACATCATAACAAATAGATAAAAGTAACACTCTCTAAAATTATTTATGCACAAATAATTTAAGAATTTAGAAATAAAAAAAAAAAACGCTCCTAAAAAGAGCAAATCATGACAAGGCCAATGATCTTATACGTATATCTACACAATTTTTCTGACCGTGAGGTCAAAAACTTCTATGTAGAACATATAAAATCTTTGGCATCATATTATGCAAACTGACCTCCGCATCCCCTACTGTTGAATTAATATAGGATCTCCCATGATTTGTAGTTGGATATGATTTTTATCCAACGAGTTGTGTGTTTTTTATCCCCGAGCCTTGGGGAGGGGATAAAAACACAAAACGAGTTGGATAAAAGTCATATCCAACTACAAATCATGGGAGATTCTTTTTATCCCATGTTTAATACTTCACAACCAATGTTTTACACTGTTTTATACAGGACTCCACTTTATTTTACTTCATCACTCTAACGCAAAAACCATTGTGACGTCACAACTGTGGAATATGAAAAAATTATCCAATGAGTCATATCCACGGGATAAAGGGGTAAACATAGGATAAAACTAAATATAACATATGTATGCCATTGGTTATACAGTTGTGCTTATTTTAAGTATGTACGTAATGAAGTTGTTAGTATCATCGATTTAGCCCGGTGGTGGTGGGGAAGGGCGGTCGGGGTGAGGAGTTCAAAATTTATTCAATGACGTATAATGAATTATTCTGAAAATGACGTCAGAACATGCGCGGATCTAGAGGGGGTCGGGGGGGGGGTCCGCCCCCCCCACCCCCACTAGAATTTGCAGAGTTATTTAAAGTATATACTGGAGCAAATAAAAAATGACTTTAATTTGGAACCCCCCCCCCCCCCCTAAAAACGTGGATCCCACTACCACCGCGAAATAGGTGTTTTTCACGTTTGGGAAATGGATTATACTTTTTTTTTTTTTTTTTTTTGCTTGTCAAGAATTTTTTGGTTTAATTTTTTGTTTTTGACTGGGATGGACCCGGACCCCCCCCCCCCCGGAAAAAATTCCTGGATCCGCGACTGCGAAACTCTGTTGAATATATATCGTGAAATAAGGAATGGGTTGATAAGATATATATTTGTCATCTAGCAGGTACAAAATTGTTTCATCGATCAGCTGTTATTCATGGCTAATTGGCTGAAAAAATTCTTGATATCCAACCTGCATTGAACAGTCTAGACGAACTCTAAAAACGACGTGAACTCCGAAAACGAAGTCTTTGGCTCCATCATGCATTGCGGCAAAATGGCGTCCGATGTAAACAAACGATGGATTGTCGTTCGCTTTCTCCAAATATACGGGTGTATGATGGCTGTATTTAGTGCATTGTGACTTTATTTTAAATTTTTGTTGAATGGATAATTATATTTATTAAATTATTTTGTGGATATTGACTTATTTATTGCTTCAAACTCTTGCATAGTAGTAAATTGGATATACGACATTGAATTCAATACTGCCGGTAAGAATAATTTTCTTATTTGATTTATTGTCTCCTTGATTTAAATTTTATGTTGTTCCTACAATATAGGTGCTTTTATTTGTTTTTGAAGACACTCAACTTGTATTTATTTTGATTAGAAATGCGTATTTTTCACCACGGAGCAGCGATATTCACAGGTTCATTTTTAGAAGACATGTTGTGACCTTATAATTTCTAGAAGAGTGGTTTTTAAAGATTTCATATTGATAGCCAATAGTTTGAAAAATGTTTTCATAATAATATTTGTTCGTATGTGATAAAAAATAGGTAAATAACGATGGTAAGAACTTACGCGTTCAATTCAGATGTCTAACAAATAAAAATACCGGAATGCTAATTTATGTGTAAAATTCAGTCAAGTTTTTAACAGTTACAATATATATTATCCCATTATCCCATTTTGCATAAATATCCTTTTTATAATGCATATTTACTTCTCAAACGTATCATTTTCTCTGTAATTGACCTGACTTCAAACGTCAACTTTGAAAGTAAATATCTCCTTATTTGCAAATAAAATAAAATAAAAATTCTGACAAATACGATCTCTTCCAAAGTCTTTTGTTTAGCATTTCTGAGTACTGGCATAATTGCCATACTTTCCAAAACTTTGCACAGACAGTTTTTGTAGACCCATCATTTTTGACGAAAAATCGCCATTTTTTGTGCGTGTGCGCATGCGCGGACTCTTTTTTCGGAGTCTTTTTTCAGTCTCAATTTCTTACTTCCGGAAACGCTGTTTTTGGAGTTCGTCTAGACTGTTGAAGCTCAATATTATTGTACCATGCAGAATTAATATACGTTATGATACAGATAAATCTCTCTCTCTCTCTCTCTCTCTGAATTTTAGTTTTTCGGCTTATACTTGAAAATCCACCTCTATTTCAGGTGACCAAACTTACGTCGACTTATTTTACTTCTGATAAGACCCTTTGGGGAGCCCCAGTTCCGGTCGTTGACCAATGGTCAAACTTTAGACACACCGCATTATGGATATCTAAGCACCAAGGCAGCGAGAGAACAAATATATTTGAGTTAATAATGGCAAATCGGCGGTGCTCTGTGATATGGGTACAGGTGCGCTAATTAATTAGTATTTATGTATTCTGCACGTGTGATATAACTTAGCATTGTATTAATATAATTCGCACGCGTATTTAGTAGTGGCGATTGTACAGACGGGTTTATTTACAACGTGCTTCTCTGAACTGTAACACAACTTAGTATGGTAAGTGTTTATAAATAATTCTCTCTCTCTCAGTACACAACCCTTTCGATGTGCCCCCGTCTTTTTCTACTGGTGTGAAGATAACATCATTTATTGAAAACTCGCTTTCTGCAAATGTAAGGAATTGTCGAGCGCCTTTGTAAGTGTGTAATGTTGTAGCTTTCACAATATATTTGTTCAATGATTGAAAAAATGCAATAATATTATAATTAATGTATAATACTTATATAATATTATGTGTAATCCACAGAATAAAACATGTAAAACGAATAACATTTAACACTTAAAAACTATGCCTTTCCACTTTTCTATTTTGGTGGTGGTACTAGTATATTGAACTGGAATAAAACTTTCTCTCTCTCTCTCAATATTCCCCCTCTCGATGTACCTCTATCTCTGTCGGTGTGAAAAAAGCTTTAGGTACCATGGTAACATTTATTCTTGATTGGAAATCCGCATGAAGCTTTCTGTAAATATAGTAAATGTAAGGAAATGTCGAGATACATTATAAATGTGTAATATGGTAGCTTTCATAATATTTGTTAAATGATTAAAAAATTGCAATTATATTATGATTAACTATATATTTATACATATTATATAATTTTATGTAATCCGCATATTAAAAATAATTACGCTTAAAATCTCCACATTTTTCCTCATTTCTAGTACATGTTTATGCGTACACTGATTGTGGCCGATGTCTTGATACCGTATTTGATTAATGACATAACAGAATTTATAGATTCTCCTGTTAACCGATAAAGAAAGCACAATGGCCACTCTGACCCGCTAATTTAAGCTGACACAAGAGGCAAATCGTCAAATAGTGTTGACCTAGGTGTTTCATAATCCATACCACGTATAGGCGGCGTTGTACAATATTTTAACTTGAAAAAAATGTATAATTATCATTATCATCCAAATTATCATGATTATGGTAAATTTCTACACAGATTTCTTTTAAAAGCGACAGAAAAAAATTGAAGGTTGAAGTGACCATTTACACTTATCTAGAGTATGCATTTATATTGAAATTGATTTTCTATTTATATATTAGCCATGTTAGCCGTTCGCATTCAAGATAAGCAATTATATTCACAGCTTGTCAAAAAATAAGAAGGTTGAAGTAAAAGACAAGGAAAGTCAAATGTTACTCTGAATAAAAGTATGTTTTACTGTAGCAATTTTATTGAAAAAAAAATCCATAGAGACCGGACTATCTTTAAAAAAAAGTTTGCTTGCCCTATCCCGACTCTGAAAAAAAAAAATCGAAAATTTCCAACAAAAAATTGCTTAATGTTAAGAATTTATTGAAATTGAAGGCATTAATTTAATTGAAATAGTTGTTGACAGGTTGAAAAAAAAAAAAAAAACTGGAATGAATAAAAAATGCACGGCTTCCTAGAGTTTAAAAAAAGTCTACAGTCGGGCCAAATTTTTTAAAATTAGTCGCCAACAGACAATTTATATATATATATATATATATATATATATATATATATATATATATATATATATATATATATATATATATATATATATATATATATATCAAAGTTTGCCTCGACATGGTCAACACTTTACTCCAGGACGGTCAGCAATAAGCAATAATCTAGACCTTTCAATAGCCATAACACGAGAGATTTTGAATGGCAATTCAATACGGCGCATCTAACGACTTGAAGTATGCATATAATAATTGGCACAATCAATATTATTACAATACAGGTCTGTAAGCTTGATTAATTATGGACGAGGAAGTGAGGATTACATTGGTGAACTCGGACACCGAGATCAACGCGGCAGACGAGTCCCAGGACGACACTGGACAGCAGACGACCAGAGCAATGGCGGGAAGCGAGACTCAAAAAATAGAATCAGACGTCTTCATTCTGATGGGCAAGGACGTAAGAGATGATTTGGTCGATAACGATGAGAGGAGCGACGACGATGAAGATGACGAAAGTGACGATGAACCGCTTCGAGATAAATTTATATTGGAGGAGAGCCAGGACCCCTCCTCTAATTTCCCAAACACAACATCTGGGTAATCACATCTTTCCCCAATATTTCCTTTTGTGTTTAGAAGAAACGCACACGCACTTCTGTTGTACATATTTTCAGACTTATCACTCATAAGGCAAAAAAAAAAGGGCCAATATGCATTGTAGAATCCATGAGATACAAAATCAACTGATACACAAGTTACATCTAAATCAGTATAAGATTATCTATTTTTTTCATTTACTGCCTATGAATTTAATATGTGAACGCATTTTACACCCATCATACATAATATAAGAAATGTTTGCCAAAAAAAAAAAAAAAAAAAAAAAAAAGCAACAATGGATAGTGATGGTATCCCCTAATGAGTTTAATACGATATCGTCCACTCATGATTAAAAATACATCAGTCATGGATACACAGTGATACTACTTTATCAAGTGGATTAAATCTGGCCGTAGGAATCAATAATTTAGATATAATGTACTATAGAAAACATAGTTACTTTATGCCCCCTCAATAATAGCATCTGATGTCAGACCCCTTTCTTTCTTTGCTTGTCAAGGAATTTTTGCTTGGTAGTGTTCCCAAACTAACATTGCTTCCTACGGGCCTGTAAATAGTATCAGTTGGTGAATACAACACATGTTCATGTATATGTTTGTTTGTTTTTATTGTTTAACGTCCCTCGAGAGAATTTTTCACTCAAATGGAGACGCTGCCACTTGCCGATGGAGAGCTACAAATTTTGACCTATACTCGGCACTCCGGGCCATTGAGCAGTGAGGGATCTTTTTTTGTGCCAGCACCTACTGCGACACGGGACCTCGGTTTATACGGTCTCATCCGAAGGACCGGTCTCCAAGTCCCACAGTGGGATTCGAACCCGCGACGTAAGGATCAACTCCTTAATCCATGACTCTAGAGCGAACGCTCTAACCACTGCGCCACGCGGGTGACTGTTCATGTAAATGAATGTAAACGTGTTCATAAACATGACTTCCCTTGAATATTTGAAAAAGGGGGATAAATCAATTTTTAAAAACCTATACATTCATTTGATAGCTTTATGTCTTTCTATAGGAGAGTTCGTTATATGGTGGGTAGAGTTATGGAGCACATCGCCTTCCATCTGTTGACGATTCTGTTGATTCTCCTAGATCTTTCTATTGTGATAACGGATCTAGCGGCGGGGGATTCAGCTCACCATCACGAACAGCTGGAACTCTGTAGTAGGATTATCATCATTTACTTCACTTTGGAAGTCATGCTCAGGATCTTCTATAAAGGGTCACTCAGCTATTCTTAAATTTATTTTAAAAGAAATGGATCTATAATCTCCTACCTCTTAACATCGCATGTTTTGTTTCTCATAGTTTTAATGAAAAATTTTAAGATTCAGGACACTTACTACAAACAAAACAAAAAATTGAATGTATGAATTGGTAAACTAGTATATTTTTGAAATTATTTTGGTTGCAGATGAATCAATTGTAAAATTCCAAAAATATTAAGAAATTGTAATTTCAAAATTTGTCATCCCCGTTATAAATCTGTCCTTTTTCACTTTATAGGACATATCTTAGAAATCTTTAAAAAAAAGATATGGCTAAAATTTTTCATATTATTACTTGTTAAAGCATAGATTTTGTATCTATTTTCATGATTTAAAAAAAATGTCAGTAGTAATTGAGTTTTATCTTATCTTTTTTTTTCTGGATTTTGAGGATTATCCCGTAACTTTTTTTTTTATTTCAGGGATGACTTTTTCCGTCATTGGGCTGATATTTTGGATATGATTGTTGTGTTTGGAACCTTCATCATAGATTTCACTCTTAGTGGCTACGCACGGTTTGTATTTTATTGAATGCATTAGAAGAAATATATAATACCAAAAATTTAGTATCATATACTCAATTCGTATTGAAAAATCCAGTCTATGTCATTATTGCAGAAAAAAAAATTCATTTCGACTGCATTGAGTTCTTCAAACAGATATTATTTCAGTCTCTTTCTTTTCGTTTTTTTTTTTTTTTTTTTTTTTTTTGGAAAATACTGATATATTATCTTTTTTAATTGTAAATTGGTGTGTAGGTTTAAAGTGACAACATGACGCACAAACGGGAAAATTGACAAAAATAGAATTTTGCCATGAACGTTGCAAATTTTGTTCCATTCCTGAAAGTATTAGGTTTCAGAAAATACAGGTTTTGGAACTTAAAAAATCTATTTTTAATGGAGAAAAAAATTGTCTGGCCTAAGACGTAAATATAATTGCTTTACTTCTTCCTTCTTATTGTATGCGTGCGAAGAAAAGATGAAGTTACCATGGTCTCAAGTACCAAAAATTGAATTTTGGTAGACCAAGAATTTTGATACAAGACAAAGAATTTTGATACAATCTTTAAAAAAGATAATTACTGCGTATTTCTCACCTTTGCAAGCTCCAAGTCAATGTTGTTCACAAGTTTATGCTAAAAAAAAGTTCCGTGACCTTGATATGCTTGATAACAACCAAACGGTAGATACAACCTTTGTGTATCCGGTACTTATATTTTGCAGTCTTTCCTTGCTTTACAGTACAGTTGAGTTTGTCGTATCTTCACTATACTCATATTTTTATTAAATCATTCGCATTATGATACAGTTATCTTAAAAGAAACAACATGATTTTGACTCATTATGTAACTTAAATGTTTCATTGTTTTAAAGCAAATATCATGAATTAAAAAAAAAGGTTGATACTTTTTTTAAAAAGATAAATTAATAGTTGTTGGATAAGTTAATATATTTTTGGTCCAGTTGTTAAAAGTGTTGAATTTTAAAAAAGAGGGATAACTCTTGAAAGAATAATTCACTTCAAATAATTGTAAAAAAAAAATATATATATATTTTTTTAAATAATACTTTAATTATTACCTTCTCTTGTATTTGATAATATCAATGAAAACGATGATGATTTAGATTAGGTATCATTGGACGAATGGTGCGGATTATCCGGGGATTAAGAGGTGTTTACATTATGTACTCGGAGTACCGCCTGTTTAAGAGAGCCACAAGGAGGGTCGTGTCCCAAAACAAAAGGAGGTACAGGAAAGAAGGATTTGATCTAGACCTTTGTTATGTTACAGGCAAGTTATCCCAACCCCACCCTCTAAAAACGAAAGTAATGGCCCAAGGCCTGGAAAACAATAAGAAAGGGGCTTTGAACTAGATCTCTGATACATTACAACAAACTAGTACCCGACACCATTTCCCCAGGCATTTGAATTCATATCGTTTTCTTATAATGAACAAAATCCTACCCCGACCCCCGATGATTTATTCTGTTTTGCTTATATAAGGTCAATTTGCTCTGTAAGTTTCCAAATGTGATTTAACAAAAATTATATAATTTTGATCATGTATGTCTTTTTCAGAGCGAGTTATTGCCATGTCCTTCCCATCTTCAGGCATGCGCTCTCTATACAGGAACCCTATCAGAGTAAGGCTCCCCCTTTTTGTCTCAATCAATAAAGAATCATCCTCCTTCAAAGGACTTCTATCAATTTTTCACGTTCTTGAGTTTTTGCCATGTATAAAAATGTATGTATCTGCTTTTACAGAAGGTTGGGAAATTTTTGGATAAAAAGCATTCCAACCACTACAAGGTCTATGACTTGTGCAGTAAGGAACGATTTTTCAGTGTTAAATTTAGATTGAAACGAGTAATGCATGTAAATGATGTGGTAAAATGACTAAAACAAGAAAATTTGATTCCTTTAAAATAGACAC
This sequence comes from Saccostrea echinata, assembly GCF_033153115.1. Taxonomy (NCBI): domain Eukaryota; kingdom Metazoa; phylum Mollusca; class Bivalvia; order Ostreida; family Ostreidae; genus Saccostrea; species Saccostrea echinata. The sequence goes on from NW_026889779.1 coordinate 18,390,105, forward strand.
TGAATTCGCAATTACATGTTTAACTTAGACAGAATGTTTATACAATGTTTTAAATCTTAGCAAATCTTTAATGATATCTTTAAAGATATAATGAATTTTGTAATTTGCATAATTTTTTAAAGAGTGACAAGATATTGTATTAAAATATTGATGTTCTGTCTTTCTCTTGCCCACCTCTCTAGCTTCTTTATCGGTCATTTATCATACAATATTTCTAGGTGAGCTGACATACAATAGAGATGTTTTCCACAACAGAGTGGAAAAAGTTCGAGTAGATGACCATAATGTTCCCAGACTCAAGTAGGTGGAGAAAAAAAGGCTAATATTTTCTGAAATTATAATAGAGAGACTATCCTACATAGTAAGCATATGAGAGAGAGAGAGAGAGAAAGAGAGAGAGAGACATTATCAAGCATTCTTGATGAATCATTTGCATTTTAAAACATTCTAGGGATATGGTCAACTTCTGTGCAGATGTAAAAGACTGGTTAAAAGCTGATGAGAAGAACGTTATTGCTGTTCATTGTAAAGGTGGAAAAGGGCGAACAGGGACCATGATTTGTACCTGGCTAATCCACACTGAACTGTTTGAACAGGCTCAGGTATACACATAGATAATGGGATCCATGATTTACTTGGCTAACCAACAACAAAGTGTTTGAACAAGCTCAGGTATACACATAGATAACAGGGACCATGATTTGTACCTGACTCATTCACACTGAACTGTTTGATCAAGCGCAAGTACACTGTTTTTTTAACATAGATACAAGAATCCATGATGTGTACATGGCTAATATACACCGAACTGTTTCAGCAAGCTCAAGTATATTTATGTTGTAATATTCCATTATCCCCATTATAGTGTGTTTGTCTCCAACTGATTCGATAAGTAAAAGCATTTCAAAGTATGATTTTTAATTGACAAATTACTGACAAATATGTTGATATTAAGGACTTTAATCAATCTCGTTTAAAGTCAGCAAATTTGAAATACTATAGTATATAAAATAACTTTGTGTGCGAATGGAACATATCGCTCAATTGTTTTTTTGAACGAGAAATTTCCTATCATTTGTTAGGCCAATGTTTTTACACTTATTTTGACTGAAGATTACTCCTTCTTAATGGATACAGAAAATCTTACAGCGAGTGTGACTGCTGGACAGGGAAATGCTCATTCCTTTTTGGCACCTGATTCCATCTTTGATATTTGCCTTGGTCTGTGTTTTTCCCTGTTGGATTTGTATTTTTTGTTTATGATTTATGAAATTGATCTGTATTCATTATTTATACCTTTTTCATTTTGTATACACATAGAAAACATGTTTGTACCTGTACCTGGTTTAATCACACAAGATAGTTTGAACAAACTCAGGTAGAAAAAACAGGGATTATGATTCATACCTAGCTTATTCACAATAAATTTTTGAAGAAGGTCAGATTTTCTCGTAGAAAACAATACAAAAGTGCTGGCAACTGGCTTATCGACTCAGAGCTGTTTGAATAAGCTTAGGTAGACTCATAGAAAAAAAGGAAGCATGCTCCATACCTGGTCTATCTACATGGAACTATTTTTACAAGGTTTTCTCATAGAAAATGGGGAGCAAAAATTGCACCTGGCTAGTCTACATGTACGTGGAAGTGTTTGAAAATACAATCTATCATCAAGTCGAAATGCTGGCTGACGTTTTTCATGCAAATTGTTAGGCCACTATTTAAAAACTGAATTGTCTACAGATTTTTCCGTTTACTCAATCATGACAAGGAGCACGTGGCGTGTGTGACCGGTCAACAGGGGATGATTACTCCTCCATGACACTTGATCCCACCTCTGATTTATTTTAGAGGCCTGTGTTTGCTCTGCTCCAAATTCGTATTGTTTCAATGGACTTTTGAGCTTGATTACTGTTCATTATCTCGATATTTCATTGAACAAGCTCAGATATATACACATTAATAAAGGTACCATATTAATTTGTATCAGGCATGTGCATGCGAAACTGTTTTAACGAGCTTTACAGATTATAGGAACCATGGATTGTTCTTGGCTAAGACAGACTTAACTGTTTCAAAAAGGCTAAGTTACAGGCATATAATTTGTACCTGGTTTATAAAAAGGTGAAACCCTACCAACAATTTCTATAATTAACTAAAGATTACTATAGTTAACTATTGTAAACTATAGTAAATACTTTGATTTACTTGAAACTTTACTCTAGAACTTTTTTTGAAGATTTTGAACCCTAATATTCTTAAATCACATACCATTGATGTAAACTTTTTTAAATAATATGAAAATATACAAGTAATATTCCCTTTTAATACAAGAAAATTGCATGTAGGAATTTAAACCATTAAAATATAACTATCTGAAATTCATAGTAAAATACTTTCACTTACTATAGTAAAAACTTTTTATGATGGTTAACTATGGTAAACTATAGTTTACTATAGTACTTTTTGGTAAGAAAGATCTCGAATAGTGATTGATCCTTTCCAAATTGAGCAAGCGTAAAATAGCTTATATTAGACTGAGAACAAAGAAACAATAAAAACACATCCATTTAAAGCATATTTTGAGCTTGAAAACTGTTCGATATCTCCATATATTTCATGCACTAACTGCAGAAAACATAAATATATTAGCAGAACATAAAGAGGACAAAAAAACCAAGGCTAAAAATAAGCCTAACAAGGTCGAATTTTAGAATAGCAACATGATTGAAAATTAATTAATTTGTACTTTTTCATTACCTTGTACATCAGACATGATTTTTTTAAAAAAAATCTTTACTGAGGAAAAATGAGAGAATCTCTAATGGAATTATTTTTGTTGATAGGATCGCAGTTGAAGTCGACAGGTTTTGACAGTTTTTGTTGTCTTTTATTAAGGAGAGCTTGAACTATTTTGGAGAACGACGGACAGACAGGCGGGAAGGGAGTATGTTCCAGGGGGTAGAGACACCAAGTCAGGTAGGTTATCCATAGAGAAGATTTTATTTGATGTCATCATGTGTAAATTTACTCATGTAAAAGATATTCAGCAACAGCATAGTTATCTAATGCAGCACTTTACAATATTCTTATCTTGAATTGTTAGAAATGTCCTAAGGCATTTTCATAAACGGTAATAAGACCAAATAAAACAGCATATAGATGTTTTGGCTTTTAATGATGTGGTTTTCAGTAACTGAGCAAAATTTTGAGTATAATTTGTACATTGTTTATCATTAAAATACAATCATTATTTCTATATAAAACGATAATTGGATATTAACAGCATTTCATTCGTTTGTAAATTGCAAGGCATTTGGCAATTAAAATATTGATATTTTCCAAGAAATCTGCTTTGGTCTTTATTTTATTTATTAGAAAATCCCTTATTTTGTATGATTTTAATGTTATAACTTAGAATATCTAAAGATCATCTTATTATTTTGGAAAGGTCCATATATACATGTAGTACTTTGAAACATCGTCTTACTATTTTATATAAAATCGTAGGTAATTCTCATCTCGGTACAGTTTTTTTCTTTTATTAAAACACCGCATTAGTATTTTAAAGTAATGATCTTGTCAACCAACTTTTCAGAGCCGTTATGTCGAATATTATGAGAAAGTGAAATGGGATCTTGGTGGAAAATTACCTCCTATTCGAAGAATTCGAATCTCCTCCATACACATAACTTCAATAAAAGGTACAAAACATGGAATTAGCTGGATAATTTTGAATTTTCTCAAAGAATCTGTCCGATGACGGACTGTGGAATCATCAATGTTCTTGGGGGACCAATGTTTTTGGATTTCATTGATTACCCTTATATATTCACGAATCTGTATCCCCACGAACAATTATTTTGTCAACATATTCATTCATTGAATCTTCTTTATATACAAACTACCCACGAAATTATGTCCCCATGAACCAACAAGATTTTGCTTGGTCACGAACATTGACCTTGAATTAGAATGATTCCACAATAATTATGATAAGATTGTGCATGTATATATACAATTTTACAACTCCCTTGTAATTCAAAAGTTCTATAATATCATTAAAAGAAGTATTCAATAATAATGTTTTATGCATAAATAGGTTCTTAGTTCACTTAAACTAAGAGGCTTGATTGATAGCTGTGTCATGTAGAACTTTACGAGACGTAATTTTTTGGATTGAATGTTAGAGATATAGGACAATGTTTTTCAGGCACGCAAATAATCTACGTTTTCAATTAACAGGATATAAAATTCTTAAGAAAAAAATACGTGTTTTAAAAATTAGTTTTATGGAGATCAGTCCATATCTATTGCATACGTTGTCATATTTACTAAAGAATAAAACCATTAGATGCAGACCCCCCCCCCCCAAAAAAAAAAAAAAATTAAAAAAAAAACCAAAAAAAAGCAATGTCCTTTTAAAAACTTTTTAATGACATTACACATAAGGATATGTATATACTTCACTCTGGTTTGTTGCTGTCAGGTATAGGCAAGGGTAACGGGTCTGATCTCAGTCTGCAGATCTGGCTGGGAGACAAAAAGTGTGGGGAATGGAAATTCAGCAACCCAGAACACGTCCAGGTAAGTTAGAGATTGAGGTAAGGGGTTGAGGTAGTAGAAGAAAAAAGAATGAAAGACAATAGGATTAACATAAAGACTGATTTTTTGTTGATGATATCTTAATCAATATATGAATGAGTAGAAGCTTGAGTTTTATAAATACTTGTAAATAAATAGTAGAAATTGTAAATGTGAAGGAATGCATGAGTAGTTGATTGAAAGAATGAATGAAGCCAAATATGCTACATGATTTATAGAATAGGGAAATTGTTAACTGAGGAGGATATAGATTATTTTATTATTACAATTACAGGAGGGCATAGAATATATTATGATTACATTTACAGGAGGATATAGATTATTTTATGATTACATTTACAGGAGGATATAGATTATTTTATGATTACATTTACAGGAGGATATAGATTATTTTATTATTACAATTACAGGAGGGTATAGATTATATTATGATTACATTTACAGGAGGATATAGATTATTTTATGATTACATTTACAGGAGGATATAGATTATTTTTATGATTACATTTACAGGAGGATATAGATTATTTTTATAATAACATTTACAGGAGGATATAGATTATTTTTATGATTACATTTACAAAAAAGATGTCTCATTGGGTAGTTAGTGAATCACTGATGCTATGCTATGAGATAGATAGCTCAAGGGATGATAATGAAGCAATGAGTTGACGAACGATTTTAAAAAGAAAATGGATACTATTACAGGTGTTATGTTTAAAAGAGGGAGGATAACATCCCTCTCCTTACATTGAGATTTTATTATTACATTGCCCTCCTTGTTCCGATACTCAATGTATGTACTCAATATGTACTCAAAAGAGGGGGATTGCATTGACATTACATTATTACATGACCCTCCCTGTTCTGTCACAGCTGTTATACTCAAAAGAGATGGATTACATTGAGATTACATCATACATTGGCTTCCTTGTATTATCACAGCTGTTATACTCAAAAAGGAGGATTACATTGAAATTACATTATTACATCGTCCTCCTTGTTCTGTTACAGATGTTATACTAAAAAGAGGAGGATTGCTTGAGATTACATTATTACATTGTCCTTCGTATTCTGTTACAGATTTTATACTCAAAAGAGATGGATTACATTGAGATTACATCATTACATTGGCTTTCTTGTATCATCACAGCTATTATACTCAAAAAGGAGGATCACATTGATTACATTATTACATCGTCCTCTTTGTTCTACTACAGATGTTATACTAAAAAGAAGAGGATTGCTTACATTATTACATTGTCCTTCTTGTTCTGTTACAGATGTTGTATTAAAAAGAGGGGGATTGCTTGAGATTACATTATTACATTGTCCTTCTTATTCTGTTACAGATGTTATACTCAAAAGAGGAGGATTACATTGAGATTACATTATTACATTGCCCTCCTCTCTCAGAAGACGTCAAGTGCCGTTTTATATCTACATCTGTAAGTCATTTGACAATTCTTCTGTTGTCCTTTTTTTCAATGAAACAAAGTAACATGACAGAAAGTTTTGAAAATTTCTAGTATATAAAATGCATAATTTTTTTTATTTACATACATGTTTACGTGTACACAATGATGTTAATTATTGAATAAACAATGAAAAACCTGATTTTGTTGTCCACAGAGAAACATTCCAAAAGTTTACGATAACTGCGCATTTTATTTCTGGTTCCATACAGCTTTTATTGAGAAAAATAGGTAAGCTGGATTGTAATGAGATTATAAGTAGAATTCAGCGTATATTGTAATATCGTATATTGTAATATTGTAATAAACGTAGTAAGTTGTATTATAATGAGATTATAAGTAGAATTCAGCGTAAATTGTAATATCCTAATAAACGTTGTAAGTTATATAAAAAAAATGAATGTTTTACATTTATTATAAAAGGATCATCATTCAAATTGATATAATTTATATTTTTCGATAAGAGTGATGGATGAAACTTTTAGAAGCATATCAAGTAATCTATATTTTATAGTTTCATAAGATTGCATATTTCCCGTTTTCAAAAGAGGTAGATGTATTTCAAGAATTACTTTCAATTGCTTTGAATAATTGAGTTTTGTATGAAATTATTACAGATTACATTTACCTCGGGATGAAATAGACAATCCACATAAGAAACGAGCCCAGAAAGCATTCAGAGAATCATTCAGCATCACAGTGAACTTCAAAGGGAGATAATGTCTAAAATTAAAAGAGAGATAACAGTCTGAAAACCTAATCTTGATCTCAACTTAGACCAAATATATGTCTTAAGGTTTTCCATCCCTAATAGCACCTAATTCTCTATCCTTAAATATCCCTCACGTATATAATACTCTCATATTATTAATTCAAAGCTATTTACGGTATAAAAGGATTTACCAAGAGAAAGTTTCAAAAATGTAATTAACTAAGCAGTAATTAATTAACAGAAATTGCATTGAAGTCTATGGAGACAATCGATTTTTTGAAAATAAAAAAATTCAGATAATAAGAATATCAATAAATACTGTGGTGGAAAGATGCATTAAATCATTAGAAATAGAATGATAGTTGAAAACAATTTTTTTACTTTATAGATTTTTTATAATTAATTTTTATTACTTAAAAAAGAGGGAGATGACTCTTCAACAAAGGTCAAGGTCCTAAATTAGGACACATTCCATTCTTACATGCTAATAGTAATAAATGGGCATTATGTCTAATATGTCTAAATATACTGAGTATTCCACCCGTAAACATCTGTTATGTATTCAAATTCATTAAATCTGAGGCTATTAGGGATGGAATACCTCAATAATGTTTAAAAAGATTCTCTGTGATTTCTACTACATTATGTGTTTTTCGAATGGCAGCTATATATGAATTTTTTTTAAATGATATGCTCATACAGAACATAATTGTATATTTTAAAAGTACAAGATGAACCTTCATTTTACAAACAAATATAGGTGCATAAAACAGTTGAATAAGAATTTTGTTGTATGATATAAGAGAGAGAGAGAGAGAGAGAGAGAGAGAGCTATTGTTGAAGATCTGAAAACTTTTTTTTAAAATGATTAGAAATGGTAGAATTAAAAACATTTCTATTTGAATTTAAGTTTTAGAACCAGCTAATTTAAGTACTTGCCTTCCGTAATTACCATCATCATTTCGGATCCCCTAGTACAACTGGAAGCTCATCATGATATTCTTTGCCACCATGATCTCCGACTGTCTTGACATTCGGTACTTTACGTTTCTCGTATTGTATCCAAACCAGGAACGTATTTTATACTGTTATCTGTTTTTCCTCTTGGACCAACTTATTGTCTTCTTTATAAATATTTTATCTAAAGATTTTTAAAAACCTGTGAGAGGACAAGTCCACTTAGGCAATAGAGATTGGACCCTTTTTCAGCTTTGTGTTACTTCAGAATACTGTATATTTCCAAATCATTCTCTTTTGGTAATACATGTAGAATTTGAAAGGTCTACAAATATTAAAGAATGGAATTAATGTATTGAATCTTGAGAGTCAGGTTTCCCTCAATCCTCCAAAGGAACAAATCAATGAAAACGATATGTCATGAGTAAATATTGTATCTCATGGAGACGATCTATTCATGTTCAAGAAAATTTTCAGTTGGGTCATTTGTCTGCAAACAGGTATTGGATTTAGAAAGTCGGCTTTATGATAATATATATAGTGTTAACGTTATAATTGGATGTACTGTGCCGAAATAGTGTTTAGAGTTTGAGTTCGCCTCAAATAAATATCGAAAAGACAAGGTCTTGAGGTACACCATTATATTGATACGGCACAATTTGTCCTTATCTTCGAAATCTACATTTCTCTGTAAACACACATTATATGTAACAGTTAGGGACACGAAGATAAAAGCTAATGAAAATGACAGCAAAGGGACTCCTCTTAATTCTGTGTATTCTTTTACCATTTAACCATATCCAAGGTAACGTTGACCAAAACTGGATGGAAGGAATTGAAAACCGCTTGCTCGATTTAGAAGAAGCCAACAAGGCACTAAAGAATGAAAACTCCAATCTCAAAGGAGAAATTAAGGAAATTAAAGGACTGTTGAAAAAAATTCAACGGGAAAATACCGCTTTAAAATTGAATTTCAAAGACCTAAAAAAAACAATTGAAACTGATGTACTGAATGATGAAAATCAGCTAAGTTCTCCTGAAGAAGCTCAAAGCAAGAAAAACGGAAGAATAAATGAAACCAATCGGAATGGGACAATGAAAAATGAAAATGACATAAATGATACACTCTTAGTCGAAACAAGCAAAAATGTTGTGCCCAGAATCAGTAAGTATGCTAGTAATTTTAATTTCATACATGCATGATGTAATTTTAAGTAAAAAAATATATTGGCTTTAAAATTGAAGAGAATTAAAACAAAGATAAATAAACAGTAGAGTACATCAAATACATCTGTCTTAATTCTGTGATACACTTAAATGCACATTTTACATTTTTATATCAAATTCTTTATCAAATTGAAATTTTAAAACTTTATTTCAGTTTATCCAACATCAGTTTCAGCTACACAGCCTGTGGCATTCTATGCCTACATGAATTCCTTTTCCCAACCTAATATCCCCGCCCACGTGACCCTAACATTCGACACAGTGATAATAAATGAAGGAAATGGATATAATAAACACGATGGAGTTTTTATTGTGCCCACGAATGGAATCTATGCATTTCATTGGTCATTGAAAGTAGATGCCCATTCATGGGCAAGTGTCGAAATAATTGTAAATGGGAATGCAATTGGATGCGCATCTTCTGACACACTACGAATCGGTGATTGGGGAACTGGGAGTGAGTTGGTTGTCACTCATGCAAATGTAGGAGACCATGTATTCGTGCGCACGCATGAACCTGTAACAGGATCTATTATCAGTAATAACCGCGCGCGTTCTTCATTTTCTGGATGGCTTATGCATTCATAATTTACTGATTATATCAAGAAATAAAAGTTCTTTATTGCTATATAAGTATCTTATTTCTGAAGAGTAAATCTTCTGGACACAGCGATCGATTATATATTGAAACTATGTAAAGGTTAACCTGAGAGACTACTTTAAGATAAAGCTACTGTATACAAGGTTATTTTCGCCCTTTCATACTTAAAAGCAATTTTCCCCGTTTTTAATTCGCCCAGTCACAGTACTGTTTAAGAATTTAAACTGTGTTTATTAAATTCGTCCCGCTTTAAATTCGCCCGCCTGTAAGTAAGACGAAAGAGGAGAAAATAAAATGGGGGCGAAATTATCCCTGTATACATTATTTTTGCTATAGAAATTGATTTTAAACAATATTTGACCAGAACGCTCTAATGAAAAAAATACATCTAATTTACTGAGCGGAGGTAAATATTTTGATATCTGATTTTATATGTTGTGAGATGGTAACTCAAAAGCATATTGTTATGGTTAAAATTACAGTAACATGTGCAAAAATTGAATTTGACATGAGTTTTCAGAAATTCTCTAATTAAAAAATGTAATGAAAACGAAAATTATAATGAGAAATATTAATACATGTACTTTGTATAAAATAGCTTTTAAGATCACTTATTGCCCGTTATTTTTTTTTTTTTTGTTCGTAAACTTTAAAACACTAAATTTTTAAACTTCTCTAAAATCCTAGGAACAATTTGAAACAAATTTGTCACAAACTAAGCTTGGGTAGAGCGGATTCAGATTTATTAAACGAAGAAACACGCTATCTTTCCTTGAAATTAAATAGGAAATATTGAAAAATTGGTGGCATATTTAAAAATCTCATTGACAAGAACTAGTAGACAATACATATGGGAAACTCCCCCGTTTTTATCTGAAAGCGGTGTCGGAATAAATGTCAATTCCTTTTATGTAAGAGAAATAACCTTCATTAAAACCGATCGGTCACTTTGCTGATATTCAAGAGATATTGTCCGAAATACAGGTCCGTGTGAAAAAAAAATACAAGAATATTCGCTTGTATCTTACATTAATTTATACATTGTTAGAAAAGTTTGATAATCATCCTCTGAGTGAAACAAGGGTGGTTTGCTCTTAAAGTCAACAGACACATGACATAAAGTAGCTCAAAATAGTTTATATATTGTATGCACAACCAATCTAAATTTTGCATCACCAAAATATCAAACATGAAATATATGAAGATAAGGAACAGTATTCAAGCTCAAAAGTCCATTAAACAATACAAAATAGGAGCAGAGAAAACACGGACCTCCAAAACATCAGAGGGGGGATCAGGTGCCATGGAAGAGTAAGCATCCCCTGCCGACCGGTCACACCCGCCGCCGTGTGCTCCTTGTCATGATCGGGAAAAATCCGTCGACAATTCAGTGTGTAAATTAAACCTATTTAGAATTAACTGTCAATGAAACCAAGATAACAGCAGGGTCTTTCTACTTTTATATTCCCTTATTATTATTGTATGCACAACCAATCTTAATTTTGCATCTCCAAAACATCAAACATTCCCTTTATATAACAAACATCCATTCATTTAATGATTTTTGTTCTCTCCAAACTTCGTACAAACAATAGCTTCGTTAAAGTTAAGGTTTAGCAAATGGCATTTGTGTACTGCATTTATATATTTTCAGCTGAATTATCTAATTCATAACATCATGATATAGTTAATAACTATTATTAAAATGAAATTCAGAATATGTTTAAAGAACGTCCAGTGTCACACTTATGCGTTTGGGACAATGCAGATTAACAAAATTAAGAATGTGATATTTTCGACCTTAATTCAGATTTTGCTCTACCAAAAAGTCGCTGAGTACAGTGACTACCAGAATTTCGGAGCATAATAAAGATCTGATTTCATATAGATTGTCCCTTTCAGCACTTGTCTTCAAAATACATTGCACTTCACTTGTTGCCAGAAAGGATACTTCTCCTTGAATGACGGTACGTACACCTCAAACTTGTGGAGCTGCATGCCTATAGATGTTTGATATCATCTTCATACTTACTCAGGAATTTAGTGGCAGCTACAGAGTTGCCCTTAAAAGAGATAACCCAAGTCTAAAGGTTGTAGCTTTTGGAATGGCTCTTCCATCACATTAGCGGATAAGGCAGTGCGTTAACGCGCGTTACTCAATTTGTAACAGTTATGAAACCTACATCTTTCAAAACCAAAAATCCAATGCTTAAATGGCAACGAAAAAGATCTTATAAAGCATTAAACGGCTTGTTCAATGTTATTTTTTTCTAATCATCCTTTTTCCAGTATCTGTCTATCTGTTTTGAAGTTCTTAAATATAGAATATAAACATTTTCCTCTAACTAGAACCATAAAGCAAATGTCGACAAAACTTGCAACAAATTAAGCATTATTAAATTAAATAATCTATGTACAGATATACATGTAGGACCATAGCATTTTCAAAGAAAGTGGCTCCCATCAGCCACGTACCTCAAATCACTTGACTCAACACTAATTTAGTGTTTCGGCGGTGTGATACGAGCTCGAGGTTTATGATTTTTAATTTCTTACAGTTTATTACTTAGCTGCAAATTCGCCCTCATCAGGAGCCTATTTGCACATCTGTTGTACAGATTATTTAATTAGTGAGGAGGTAATCATATCATCCAAACTTTTATTGCGTTTATATGACACAATAGGCAATTCAGAGAAAATCGCATTGCAGTCTTTATTTTTACTAAGAATATGCCAGTATTTTATTAATTTCCGTTTTATTTTCCGGAGTCCAGGATTGTATTTGGTTACGAAAACAAGGGGGATCTCTCGTTTTTTGGTATTATTTTTCACCGTGAGAGCGGTGTCCCTATTATAATTGTCAAGGACGTTTTGTATATTTTGATTGCTTTCATTTTCACTATAGCCACTCTTTTTGAGATTCACTTTAAATTCGCCTAAAATTTCGTTAAGTGCAGTAGTGTCACTTGTATTTCTTAAATGACGAATGGTTTCGCCTTTAATGAATCCTTTAAAAACAGAAGGATTATGAGCACTACTAGGATCCAAATATTGGAACGTATTGGTGGGTTTAATATACACAATGAACTTTTTAAAATCCAGGATTAGATAGATTTCTGTCAAATCATGTCTAGGAAATTCATACTTTGACAAATTTCATATGTGAATGTCAATAATGGGTGATGAATATTGTCTATAGAGAAAAGATCATGAATCTCATTTTCATTTTCATGAAAAATGATAAATCCATCGTCGCGATAGCGACCGTGATATGTTATTCTTGTTTTCCCCGGAAATTTGTTTAGGATTTCGTTGGTGATCTGATGCAAGATGTGAAAAAAGGACATCAATCAGCCAAACTCGTCCATTAAATTTATTAAGACCCGACACTCTTAACCAAACTTTTGACATTATTTCCTTTTTGATACATAATTGTATATATAGTAATATAGTAAAGAGTGTTTCGGCGATTTTTTAAGGGTACTTGCCCTTGCAAAGGAAAATAATTTAATATTGTAGTTACATGTATTTACTATGTGACATTCTATTTAAGAAGGCTTTCTATCTTTAAGAAAGGAATGAATATCTTCAATATGTTCGTTAGCTTTGCGCACATAATCTATGAGATAAGATGCCAAAAACTAAAAATATCTTCAAGTTTGATTAATTGGCACTGGCTTGCAATTAAGTGCATGTTTTATTGGTTTATAAAATGTAGAAGGAATATGTGAAATGCAAAGAGGCATACATGTAAGACAAAGGGTCAAGATATAATGTAGGTTTTTATATCAGCATGATTTGTTATGATCTTATCTCTGAACCTTTCTATGTTCTGTACTGCAACATAATATGTACTAGTGGGGCATGGATAGCAAACCTATTTTTGTATTCATATGAAGCAGGATTTGTTCAAAATATGATACGTGAAAAGAAGAAAACACTTACTGTGGCCTTCAACTCGACATTTAGATATATCGACGACGTATTGTCAATGAACAATGGTTATTTCCATTCTTATGTAGACACGATATATCTCGGTGAGCTTGAAATAAAAGGTACCACAAAGTCTGACAAATCTGTTTCATATTTGGATATTTTACTAGAAAAAGACATTAATGGTAATCTAACAACAACGCTTTATGATAAACGTGATAACTTTAACTTTTCAATCGTCAACTTCCCTTACTTATGCAGTAATATATCCTTATCACATGGATACGGGGTTTATATCTCTCAGCTGATTCGATACGCAAGAGCATGCTATACGTATGAACAATTTCTAAAACGAAGTAAGTTATTGACAAACAAGTCGATGAAACAAGAATATCAGCAGCCTCATTTAAAGTCATCATTTCTTAAATTCTTTGGTCACTATAATGACCTTGTTAGCAAATACAATCGATCATTAAGTCAAATAGTATTTCATACTAATCGTCAGGCCATTATTTACACACTGAATTGTCGACGGACTTTTCCGTTATTTCCCGATCATGGCAATGAGCACACGGCTGGTGTGATCAGTTGGAAGGGGATGCTCACTCCTCCATGGCACCTGATCCCACTCTGATGTTTTAGAGGTCCGTACTTGCTCTGCTTCTGATTTGTATTGTTTAATGGTAAGACAGGTCTTTTGAGCTTGCTTGAATACTGTTCGTTATCTCCATATATTTCTTTGTAAGATTTATATACAGTCCTTACCTCGGTATGTAGATAAAAGAGATGTAAAAAAAAAAAATAAATAAAAAAAAAAAAGAAAAAAAAAGATATCATACATCTCAGCATTATTAAAAAACTGAAAATATCTTCAATGTTTTTTTTTTTTTAAAAAACCTCAAGAATAAGATTAAGTTTTTATGAATTAAAACTCGAATTTTAAAGGGGAGAATAACGACAATGAAGAGGTGTTGAAAACAATCATTGAAAGAATATTTCATTGACACAGAATTTGAATGATCTGAAAATAAAGACTGCAGCTAAGATATATGTATACGTAATGATTGTTGAAAATCAGTCAGGTTTCCCTTAAAGGCACAAATCAATAAAAAAAAATATAAGTCATAAGTAGAGTATTTTATTTCTTGTAAAAGATTTATTCATGTTCAAGAAAATTTTCAATTAGGTCTTTTGTCTGCAGACAGGTATTGAATTGACAATTTATCAAAACAAAAGCCAGTATAATTGCTGCATAGGGGTCTGTATAGCCCCAGCTGGCAAGCAAGGAAGGGGAGGAGTCACAGATATAGCCCCAGACGCTGATTGGTTAGGCTGTATAGCCCTCATGTCAAGCAGACCCAAGAGGGGGAGGGGTCACAGATATAGCCCCAGACGATGATTGGTTGGGCAGATATAGCCCCAGACGATGATAAGTAAAGGGGGAAGAGAGTCAGATATAGCCCTAAAAGATGATTGGTTGAGATATAGCCCTCCTGGCAAATCAGAAAACGGTTAGATAAAGCCCTCAGAAATAAATAGATAATAGAATAGTAGGAGGAGTAAATGCTACCGGTGTAATATAGCCCCAGCAAATGAATGGTTGTTAAAAAAGGGGGGAATGGAGAATGTTATTCAGAATATGTATATAAACAGCTGTAGTAATATGTAATAACATACAGCACATTAAAAAATGGACGATTTTCTAATAGTGTCATCAAAGAGACCTCATGAAGAGGACGAAGAGGAAAAAGATATTAAGCGAGTTAAACCATACAGCAAGAATACGACTGAAGAATATGACATAGGAAATGATTGTCACGTTTCCGCACAGACACATGACGGCAACCTGTACATACACATACGATATTTTGAGACCAGTCCTACTGGGAGAAAGTATCCTTCAAAGAGAGGTATAGTTCTACATTTAGAAAAATGGAAGAAATTGACGGAGGATTGTATCGATGAAATTGACAAAGCCTTACAAGATGCACAAAAAGAAGATGGCAATGTCTCTTACAAAGAACATCTCGGCCATAACGTACATGTTACAGTGGAGCAGGAGTACAAATTGGTAGATATAAGAAAATGGTGGAAGCCAGAAGACTCAGAAAATATCGTGGCAACCAGAAAGGGTATTTCTCTGCCTGTGGCAATGTGGAAAGAACTTAAAAAGACTATCCCAATTCTCAGAGAGAGGTTTCAAAAAGAGTTAGACGATATTAGATATTGTCATCTTGATCATAACAACCAAATGTCAATGTTAAAATGTCCTAGCTGTAATCCAAACGAATACATGAAATATTAAATGATGATCTAAAATATGTTGTTATGTATGCAGAATAAAAAAGTAAAAAAAGAAAGATTTAATTATGTGGTATCAAAAAAGGTATGCAGTTAGTTATATGAAAAGAGTTAAAATATTTAAGTATTGATTAGTAATAAAAATGTTGTCCGAGGAGGAGGAACGTTATTTAAATAATATATGGACAGATACAAAACACCCTGCCGCATTTAGTGGTCCATACAAATTATATCAAGTTGTAAAACGTGAAGGAAAATACAAAATTGGCTTGCACAGAATCAGACAATATTTGTCCGATACGGATGCATACTCACTACAGAAAAGAGTGCAACGGAAATTTAAACGACGTCATATCATAACCGATTCAATTGACTCTATCTGGGATGGAGATTTACAAGACGTAAGAAATATTTCAAAGTACAACGACGGAATTCAGTATATTTTGGTACTACAAGACATTTTTTCCAGATTTCTTTTTACAGCTCCACTAAAACAAAAGACAGCAAATGAAGTGATTAAAGGTCTACGATCAATATTTGCAAAAGGGCGTAAACCTAAAATACTCCGAACGGACAAAGGAAGCGAATTTAAAAACAGATGGGTGATATCGTTTTTAAAGAAAGAAGGAATTCATACAATTTACACAGAAAACGAGACAAAAAGTAATTTTGCAGAGCGTAGCATTCAGAAATTGGAGAACATATTACATCGAATGTTTGTACAGAGAGATTCATACAAATTTGTAGATGAATTAGCAAACATTACTCAAAGCATTAACGCAACACCGACTAGATCACTAGGAAACATGGCTCCAGTAAACGTAACAAAAGACACACAGGAAGAGGCTGGATTTAATGCATTTTTAGAAAGAACAAAAAGAGATAAACATGTAAACGGAAAAAAGAAGATTTCCATAAAAGGGAAGACAAAACGAAAGCAATTCAAATTCAAAGTAAATGATCGAGTTCGAATTTCTCATTTAAAACACACCTTTCAACGCGAATACGATCAGAAATGGACGGGAGAAATATTCATAATAACCCATAGATATCGTCACGAAGGTATTGACGTATACCGTCTGAAAGACTATGCAGATGAACCAATTTCCGGTACATTTTATGCACAGGAACTACAGAAAGTCAATAAAAAGGAAGACACTGTATGGAAAGTGGATAAAATTTTAAAAGAGCGGACAAGAAAGGGTGAAAAAGAAGTATTGGTATCTTGGTACCAGTGGCCTTCAAAGTACAATTCCTGGATAAAAAAATCAGAATTGATTAACCTGTAAATTTACATAAAATGGATATCCGGATGGTTTTGAAATGTACAGATAGCCTTGATCTGTACAGGGACAATAAGCCTTATGATTTTTATGTTCATCTGCCAAGACCATTAACGTTAATGGGGCAGTGGTCAGTAGCATTACTAGAGACTTGTTTACCTTCAACTAAAGGAAAAACGGATGTTTATATTTACACAAATCTATGTGAGGATACGATCGTCGGGGACAAAGAACTTCCATTATTAAGGCGTGTAAGTTTAAAAAAATCCGCACCGAATGAAATATTTACATATCCTTATGAAGTGTCCACGAGACTAGGTCAAGTTCACGACGTACACATATATATAAAGGATGCAGCTGGACAGGACGCCTTATTTTTAAAAGAGGAAACATCTGTGACATTGTTATTGAAGTTGAAAAGTTTATAAAGAAGAAGAATGAGTGGACCAACATACGTATCTGATCCTAGAATATGGAAAACATTTTACAAAAACATGTTAGACGGCAAATTTAATCCACGAAATTATAAAGGGAGGCAGTCCGGCAGCGGCATTGCAGGAATGTATTCTAAGAAACCTTACATGATACCAGTTAATCCACATATTACTGTCGAAGAACCGAAGGAAATAGTAGGCAAACAGGTGACTCCAATTGCAGCAGCAGAAGAACGAGCCAAAGGAGAATTAAAAGAGGAAATGCGTGAAAATATTCCACACGTTCCCGTAGGCAGTATAAAAGTGGAGAACAATCCGAAATCCCCCACTTCAATCAAGAGGAGGAAGAAGAAGTCAGGGGAAAGAGCATCAGACAGTACTTTAAAAAAAAAACTCAAAATAGAGGATACAAACTTGGCATCCAATATATTTTCATCCGAAAAGAGCAAGAGAAGAAATGGCTTTTCTTAGTGACAAAATTACTGAAATTGGTCTACCTGCTGAATTGTCTTTATTTACCGTACCACCTAATCAAGTTGCAGTAGAAAAAATATATTATGCGGAATACCGACCAGTGTCAGCATATAACACGGAAGATGCCCCGATAGAAATCTCCATACCTGGTCAAGGAAACGAATATATTGATTTACGACGAAGCCGTTTATATGTAAAATGTAAAATAGTCAAAGCAGATGGAACAGCTTTAGCAGCCCAAGAAAAAACTGGCATTATAAACCTCCCTCTACAGTCACTGTGGTCCCAGATAGACACTTATATGAACGGAAAGTTAGTGTCTCTGAACACTAGTTATTACCCATGGAAAGCCTATTTAAAAATCATCTTGTCCAGTGGCAATGATGCTTCAGACTCGCAATTACAATCTCAACTATTTTTCTTAGACGATGCAACAATGGACGATGGAAATGCATACGGTGGAACAAACGGCGGTTTGGCAAAAAGGTATACATTTACAAAGGAGAGCAAAGTTTTTGATTTGGAAGGACCGTTATACGAGGACATTTTCCGTTTGGATAAATACATATTGAATGGTGTCGACGTAAATCTAAAGTTATTCCGAAGCAGAGCACCCCTACTGGTAATGAGTGCAGAATCAACTCCTGCGTACAAAGTACAACTGTTGGACGTATCCTTTAAAGCCTGCATGATTAAAGTGGACAGTGGTGTTTTGATTAATCATGCCGAAATATTGAAAGAAACTACAGCCAAATACCCATTGATAAGAACAGAAGTAAAGATGAACACTTGCTCTAAGGGATCTGGAAGTTTTATATGGCAAAACGTTTGGTCTAACAACCTCCCAACAAAGGCATATTTTGCATTCATCTCCCAGACTGCAGTAAATGGTAGTTACACCAAAAACATATATAATTTTCAAAATTTGGCAGACGAAATTGCACTGTACGTGAATGGCGAAAGCATGCCAGCAAGACCCATGAAAATTGACGTAGGAGCGAACGGGAACCACGTCACAGCATTCGTGAATCTATTTGAAGTGGCTGAGAAATGGAACAAAGACTCCGGACTAAGCATAACGCGCTCCATGTTCAGCGAGGGATTTGCAGTTTACGCATTTAGTCTCGCTCCCAGCGATCTAGGAGAAGATTATATAAATTTGGTTCGCCAGGGAAGCGTCAGATTAGAAGTGAAATTTGCAGTGAATACAACAGAAACATTAAATTGTTTGGCTTATGCAGAATTTCCCGCTTTACTCGAAATTGATCAATCAAGAGACATTAAGTACACCCGAGTATGAATGCCCGTGAGTTATTAACGCGAACAAAAAATAACAGGCATACCGCCGATGTAATAAGAGGTGTCTTTTCTTCAAACAATCTGCCACAAACAGTACCCAAATACCCATCTGCATACATTTGCAACACCGATCCTTCATATTTGCCAGGAAGTCACTGGGTAGTGTTCTGGATGCACAGCCCGAAGCATGCCGAATTTTACGACAGTTTAGGGAATGTCCCGGGATATTACAACGCTGCATTTGATGTGTTTTTACAAAATAACTGTGAAAATTGTTTGTACAATAATGTTCAGATCCAAAACAAGGAGAGTATTTCATGTGGATATCATGTTTTGTTTTACATATGGATGAAATGTTATAATTATTTAATGTCACAAATAATAAGAATATTACTCCGCTGTGCTAACCCTGATACTTATCTCAAAGAGTTTGTAAATAAATATCTGTAGAAGGGAGAACAAAAAGTGTTGCTTATAAATAGTTTCAACACAGTACAAATGTTGATCAGTTGAGCTCTGGTACTGGAAGAAAGAAGTATGCATTGGTGGGAAAACGAATCCATTTTACCATTTCAATCACCCACAACCTGTATGATATCAGGCGCAACAATGTCAGGAAAAACCCATTTTATTTATCGCATTTTACGAAATGCAAACGGAATGTTTGAAATTCCACCGCAAAAAATAGTTTACTGTTATAGTCAGTATCAACCTTTGTTCGAAGACATGGAACAAAACATTCCGAATTTTAGTTTATACCAAGGGCTACCTTCTAGAGATCAGATAGAAGAATGGACAGAAGGTATGAAACATACCGTGTTGATTTTAGACGATTTAATGACACAAGTATCAAAAAGTGAAGAAACCGTTGCAGTTTTTAGCATCACAGCACATCACAAGAACTGCACAGTGTTTTTTTTAACCCAAAATTTATTTTGTCAGTCAAAGACTTTTCGAAGTTTGTCATTAAATTGTCATTACGTGGTTTTGTTTCGTTCCTTGAGAGACTCGAGGCAGATCTTGTCATTTGGAGCCCAAGTATATCCAGGTCAGTCCTCGTATTTCAAGGACGCATATCAGAAAGCAACATCAAAATCATACGGATACCTACTGATTGATATGAATCCAGCCAGTCAAGATCAATATAGACTGCGCACGCATATATTTCCACAGGAAGACACCGTGGTATATTTACCGAAGGAATAATACAAAAAAGAGTTAGTTGGAGAACCATGAGCCTTCTGGTGACATCAAATGCAGCATTCCTTAAAACATTATATTCAGCGGACCCCAAACAAAGGAAAGCTTTATTAAAAACGATGACTGAAAATCAACAACAGGCTTTGTGTGAGGTAATTTTAAACGTGTACAAGGGGACATTTCCATTAACAAAATACTATATTAAGAGATTGTCTCCTCATCAAAACGTCATTCATAAACTGAGCAGCAAGTCGGTAAAGAAGAGTGTCAAACGGAAACTATTACAACGGGAACATACAATACTACCTATATTACTTAAACCGTCATTGGGTGTACTAAATAATGTCTCGGGAGTTACTTTTAATACCAAAAGAAAAGTATGACATGCTCTTAAAATCAAAAGAAGAGCCACCGATCAGTCAAGAAGAAAAAGAAGAATTACCGCGAGAACAATCAGTATCAAAACAAACACAAACTTCTAAAGAAGAAAAACAAGAAATTTCAAGAAAAAAGAAGAAGAACAAGAAAAATCAACAAGGTTTTGGATTTATCGTCAAAAAGAAAACAAATGGACCCCCACCTGGATTTCCTGTGCACAAGACTATACAAAAAAAGAAGAAGAAGCAGCAGCAATGGTTTAAACTTTAATTAGAACATTATAATTTATTTTGTTAAAATACACAATAAATAAATTTAAGAAAAAAAACTGGAGATATGCTTCTTTTTTATGTAATATACTGGTCACCCCCCCCTCCTTGTTTTTAATACATGGACATCAGAGGGAGAGAGGGGGGGGGGAGGTAGAGCATTTAATTACTATAAAACTTTATCAATATCCGTAAGGCAAAGTGTCATACGAATCCGGTTGTATTGCTCTCTTCGAATAAACAAGTTGATATTGTTTATTTTCTACAGTGTTATAAATTTTATATAAGTATTTAGACCTAGTGATTTTTGCAGGATTTGTAACAGTCAAAGTTTTGCTCTGGTCAGTTGTAACAATATCTAACATGGAATGAAAGTTTAAGATTTGTGAATTTTTATAATTGAGTGAAAACCCGCGAATGCGACAGATCTGCTCTCCCTGAAGTGATCTAAAGGCATAGTTTTTAGGACCACCAGACACGAACTCTACAATGTAATCGTCAGGAGAAGGTAACTCGTTCGTCAACTGCCCAAGGTAAGGTCCAATTTCTGGTTCTACATCGTCTCGTCTACTGACAAAAATTACGGAATCTGTATCGAAATATAAGACACGTCTGTCAAGCATGTGTAAAACGTCGTAAAGTTTTAGCCTAGCCCAACAGGTAGTGAATGCTGCAATAAAGATATTTGTCTGGTAATCTTCTTTTACGAGATCACTTTTGTTTTTCCATGTAGTATGGATCATTTCATCATTAATGATATGAAAGTCTGTGACCTCTTTAGACGGATCAAAAAGACTTGTAAAAAATTTGTCAGCTTCAGTATCGTGATAAAAGGATGTTTGAGGCATGTTTAAGCGCTGCCCAAATTTCCCCCAAAATGAATTTAAAAGTAATTTGGCAATAGATCTCAATGCGGGATTTTTGCTAATAGCATCGCGGTCTAGTTGAATATTTTCCCTAGCTGCATAATCAAAAATATATTTCAAAGCATCATCTTCCGTTTGTATGTCTGCAGGCCAACCGCTAGCCTCTTGTTTAATTTTGAGAAATAAATCAATATATCCACCGAAAAGGTCATTTTAAGGGTCACCAGGTATAGAAACGCAATCAAAATGATACACTTCGTACATTTTAACAATCTTATAACCAGCTTGAACTGCCCGAACGAGCTCTGGTGTACACCATGTTCCTGTGATACACCGGTCCTCATCAGAGCAAGTACAACGCAGTTGTCTCTCTTGTTCTGCACAACTCCTACACAAAGCAAACACTAGTTTTTCATTTATTCTTTGCGGTAGAACGGGAAAGTAAAGATTTCTAGGGGGTAATACTTTTACTTTGGCTAACCCAAAATAATTCTCAATGCTTTGAAAATCCCTAGTTATGATTTGAGGATGTTTAAGTGGATATTTACAATACTTGTTGACGGACGGATAAAGAGAACAAAAATCTAAATAATGAATTTTTTCATCTTCTTCAACTTTCTTGTACAACTTAACAGCGTTAGTTCTCCCTCCAAAAAATGCATCTCGGGGGTTCAGCCTTTCCTGTAAGTCTAAAGAGGCTACAAAGTCGGAAACCTCAGTGTTGTCTGCCATTAACTGCACAAAGTCGTGCTCCCAAATAGTCACAACATTCATGCCGAGAGATTTGAGATATTTTTCTTTTTTTATAGTTAACGCAAGCAGTTCATCTAAGGTTTGGTTAGTGCGCGGCACGCGGAGTCTACGTTTGTTTGGGTAACATATAGAACATCCGTGCCACAGACATCCGTTAAATTCATAAGCGGTGTTTGTTTCCCTACAATAGCCATCTAATTTATATTTTGAATTGGGAATTTTATATTCCCCCTCGTTTAAAGCATGTGTTATATATATCGGAACATTTCCTTCTCTTTTTTCCTTTTCCATAACCCATTCTAACCACTCGATAGAAGCTTTACTATACTGATCGCGATGATATCCCGAGGACGGAACTTGAGCAAGGGGACTATCGAGAAATAGCTCCTCCTCTACAAAATAATCCTCGTCTTGTAAGGCCTGCGTGTTAACCCACCCCCTTCCCGGAATGTTTACGCGAACCTCCCCATCCAATCGCCTGGCTTCTGCCCATAAGACTTCATCCTGGTGTCTAAGTTTAACTTTTAAGTCCTCATGCAGAAATTTAGATTTGAAAACTGCCATGCAAACACTGGCAATGGTTATATGTTGGAACGGATCTACGCTACCTTTTAGATAATATTCAATGTTCCCATCGTCATTTAGTTCAAAGTCACCTTTACCTGTTATTTCCATTAAAATTTCTCTAAACTTTAAACAGGCTTGACGAAGTATATCAACATCACTTCGACAATATTCTACAATTTCTTTGGCAAAATCAAATTGTTCATTGTTATTAATTTTCGTCTGATACCAGGTTAAAAATTCGCTGCGGTCTGTATTACTCATTGTATCACATCCGTAATGAGCAGGATCGGGGTACGGCCCCACGTAACTTTGATTATTATTTGTGTTGAAGAAATGAGGGAAATAACCTTTTTTTGATTCGCTTAAACCAAAAGCTTTTGGTAGATTGGATAGTTTTGTAGGCAAAAAATTGTAGGAGTCGACAATTCGAATGTTTATTTGATTCGCGACATGTATATACATAAGTTTTGATCCCGAATAGATAACTTCCGGTATGATACTGTTCTCGACTAGATATTCTAACAAAAAATACCCGTCATATCCTTTCATGTTATGAGCTATCGCGGTATAATTTTTATGTTGCTCTGAAAAAAGCCACTGACCAAAGTCTTGTTTTATATTTTCTCCTCGAAACACGACTTCGCGAAAACCGCAGGTCTGTTCACAGGGTTCACTACTGAAACAATCGTTTTCATGATCAAAATGATCACATTCAGGACATCGCTTTCCGCAGAATTGACACTTAATGTCGATTTGTTGTTCATCTATACACATCTCGCAAACTTTGTGAGCAATGACTAAATTTGGAATGTGTTCAAACTTTCCGCAATGAGACTGTTGACAATTTGAACACAACAAACAAGTCGGTCCGGTGCAGGCTTTACATCGCGCGGGGTCGTGAGTATATCCTTCGGGACACTGTAAAATGCAATCGCTTTGCGTGCACTCAAAATCAAAAAAAATAAATTTTGGGATGGATTTCTTGCTTTCATTTGGGCGTATGAAACACAGATGGTCAGCTGGGACATATTTACCGCAACTCTTACACAACCACTCGCCACACACGTGTCGTTCGGGGTCAAGCACCTTTCGATCTATCACTTTCTGACATATGACACACTTCCACCACCTGACACACGCCGATTCTTTTCGTTTACCTTGCGGAACTAAATGGCTTTTGTAACAAGAGAGTGATCGACAAGTCATATGACATAATTTGCAACTCATTTGCACATTTGAACGCCTACACTCTTCTTTTCTTTTACATACATAACACGAGGATTCACATTGATGTAAATTTTTATACGGAACTAAACAACGTGAGCAAAACTTTGATTTGCCAAAAAACCCACAAATATTAACAATGGCATCGAAATGGGGACTTTTGGTTCCAGTTTTTTTATCTTCTATATCTGATAAATATAAATAGAGGCGTTGTTTTACACTATCTTCGGGAGGGGTTTTGATAAATTTATTACCGCCTACAGCCCTCATCACTAAAATATCTACATTCAGAAATTGTTCAAAAGTATTTATATCCGAAACGGCTAGGTGGCGATCTGTAGGTACACCGACTAACCTACAAAGTTCTTTAGTAAGTTTAGTCTGTCGCTGTCCTGGATCCTGTTGATGACGCAATTTTGAAAAATACCATTGAGGAACTTTTTTATATTTCCAAATTAACTTTTCTAAATTACACTCGTCATCACCCTCAATGAGTAAATGCCAATCCGTTGTGATGACTTGATTGGCTTTGGCAAATGCCATAGTTATAGCACGAGCCATGCAGGTTTCATCCTGGTTATTAATGGTGATAACAGACCTTTTTGTCTTAGTTGATCTATTAGGCCCATGAAGTCGCTGTATGGCTCGTCAACGTCCGCCTATATAAAATAAAATGTAGGTTACCCAAAAAAGTAGTTAGAGTTATCTCTCTTTTCCCAGTAACGTGAGAGAAAATACTTACCGGTAGGCACTTGCACGGTTCCAATATCTAAATAAAAACTTTCATCTAAGGGCATGTCTTCATAACTGGTCAGGACGTGGTTTATATGATCCAGAATGACCTGTGGTGTCATATTTTCGATTTTCCGCAAAGGGACAATAATAGGTGTATTCAGAGAGTCTGAGTGTACGATGACACGAATAAAGTCACTTTCAGCCCTTAGATCTTGCGTAGCGTCTCTTAATGTGGCACCAAACATCTTAGAAAGTTTATCTTGTACATCTATCACTCTTTTTTTTCCCGGACAAGGTCCGAATTTAATTTCACGACGTAATGTCGATCAATGGCTTTGTTTGTTTGATACGTTTTTTGGTTTACTTTACGGAAGGTATAAGAAATTTCTTCTTCATCCGTTGAAGGCCCTGCCCCTGTTTGATGCAGTCCTTCGTGAAATCGGAAAAGTTCATTATTGTCGTGAAATACGGCACCACACCATTTACATTTTTGAATTAATAGAACTTCTTCTTTTTTTTCTTCTTCTTCTTCTTCAAGGATTCTCCGTAATTTAGCTGGAATGAGGATATTTAATTCTTCCACTCTCTCGTGGGTATATTTATGAAATCGGAAAGTTTCCTCATTTTCAAACCTTCTCGGACAATATGGGCACTGAAAAACCATATCCTATTTTAAAAAAAAAAAAAGAAAAAAATATATAAGTATTATAGTCATTTGTTTTTGTGTGTGTGTGTGTGTGTGTGAGGGTGTGTGTGTGTGTGTGTGTTTTAAATAAAGAAAATATATATTGTATATATCGCCGCGCGCCGCCGCGCGGCGCCGCCGCCCCCGCCCTCTTTTTTCGTTGGGAATGGGAGAAATCATAGAGAAATGGGGGGAGGGGTTCCCCGTACTCCCCCCCCCCTTCTCCCCTTCCCCCCATTTGGAAATGGAAATTATGAAAAAAGTGGGGGTTAGTTTGACCAAATGGGTAAAAATTTTAAAAAAGTGGGTGGGTATGTGCTCTCTCTTTCTTTCTTTCTCTCTCTCTTTGTCTGTCTAGCTCGCGCGCGCGCGCCTTGCATCTTCTGATGTTGCCGCTCCTTCCCCCCTTTGTCTCAAAAAAAAAAAGGCCAGACTAGGATAGTCATTCCACGATAAAATGGACCAATTCAGAGTATAAAACATGAAAAAAAAAATACTTGTTTCAAATACCAAAATGAACATCATAATTCTCCTAAGGACATATCAGTGAACTTGAAAACAAAGAATTGTCCACAAATCTGGTATCGTTAACTTTTTTACAATAATTTCAAGATACCATTGATTTTAAGAAAATGTTACGGAAGTTAATGCTTGATCAATTCTTATTAGTTTTAAGTAAAGCTGAATTTGACCAATTTTTCGTTTCTAATGTACAGTAAAGAACGCTAAAGTATGATTCATGAAGTCTCGCATAAATCCGAATTTAAATTAAATTTTCGGGGAAAATGTCGTTACGGAAGTTAATTCCCAGCAATAAAAGTTAAAAAATTCTCTTCAGTAGTTAAAATCAAAGTTTGTTTTAGGATATTAAACAAAAGTCTGAAGCATTTCGCTCCGAAAATAAAATAAATTTCTATACCTTTAATGCAAAAAACTTTCCTGAATTACCGTTACGGAAGTTAAATTGTTAAGAGAGACAACTGTTTTTATCTAATTCATTTTGTTATGCCGAAAATGTTATCGTCTAAAATAGCTGAATCGCAACTAGAATCGACGATATAAGGTTCCGTGGTAACTTTCAGATAAATAAGTTTCAGTTCTTTTTGAAATCTATATTCTATGCGTGAAATTTAAAACTAATTCGTTATGGAAGTTGATCGATTTTAAGCGACATGCTTATGACTTCGCATGAAAAGAGATCCATGCATTTCTTTGCGAGAAGTGGTTTGATTTCTTTTTATATAGGATAAAAGACATTTTTTAACATTCATTGCAATCTATTCGAAACAATTTTACGGCTGAAAATTTCATCTTGAATTTTGTAAATAAATAAAGCGACATTAAGATTTGCAGTGGAATACATTTTTCAACATTACATTATGTTCATATCAAAACTTAAAACTGCATATATTTCGGTGAATATTTACAAAACCATGTGTGTATGTGAAGTCTTAGAGTTGAAATCGATCTTTATTTTATAGTTGAGATATTACAACGGTAAATCAGATTGTTCCCGCTTTCTTTTTGACAAAATCAGTAAATTTGAATGGAAAAAAATGTCATTACATTAAACATTCTGTATAAACTTTTATACTCCCTTAAATTTCCCGTTTTTTCACTGTGTGTGTGTTAGTTTTTTGTTGTTTTTTTTTTAACGAGGTTCGTTCCTGAGCTTTTAAGCATATTTTTGTTTTCACCTCTATTTAAAAAATTCTGCATAATGTTTTAGTTCTTATGATAGATTTAAAATTCTACAATGCAAATCAAACTATGATATATTAAAACCCCATTATTAAATTTCATGCCAAAATCATTGAGTTCCTATTTTTTCTGGGGGGAGGTTTTTGTTTAAAAAAATAAAATGATTAATTTTCTTTTCGAAAAATTTACAGTACAGTATTGTCAAGTTCGGCTTCCTAATTTTCCATGCAGCCTGCACACAGAGTTATTTTGTGCAGTGAACTGTTTTATGCTCGTCCTGTATAATATATTAAATTAACTGCATTGAATTCTATCATCATATTTGACAAATATCTCCAATATGTTTTGCAAGTCCAAGAAAAAATAAGCCCCAATTTAAGCTTAAAATTAACACTTTTTTAGTAATATCTAAAAATCAACACCACAGACCTCTACTTTTAATTCCTGTCTTCTGAATGTATACGATAATTTTAACTATTCTGCTTTAAATTCAGTAAAATGACATTATACTTTCTAATGATTTTATTGCTTCAGTGTTAAACTTTTAATGGCAACAAAAAGACATTATTGACCATGCGAAGTAATTTGAAACCTTTCTTGATGTCACAAATTTTATTCCTATAATTTATTTGGAGGAAAAACT
This sequence comes from Saccostrea echinata, assembly GCF_033153115.1. NCBI lineage: Eukaryota > Metazoa > Mollusca > Bivalvia > Ostreida > Ostreidae > Saccostrea > Saccostrea echinata. Next base: position 18,418,424 of record NW_026889779.1, read on the forward strand.
ATAAAAAGTTGATTTATACATTAGACGTAATAACAGTGTCAAAAGAAGCGCATTAACCCCCATTCTTTGTTTTGACTTTTAATTGAGGTATGTGTGTAGATTCGAAAAACACACTTGATAAAAAAAAATTCTCAATGCTTTTGACAGCAAGATTTAACCTCCTTATAAAATATTTATTGTCTTTGTAAAACTTTATCAACCCACTTTTTCTCTGAATCTTGTGGAGAGTTTTCAGAAATGGATTCAAAATCTACTAGAACAATGCAAGTATTTTTTTTTTTTACTTCTTTTTAGTTTATTTTTTATTTTATTTAAATAGGCAACGACTAACAAAGTTTTTTTTTTTTAAATCTCTTGTAGTTTTGTAGAAGACTTATTTTTCCTAGAAGCCACTCTTCCGTATGAATTACGGTATCATATTTATATGATGGTTTGTCTTTGGAATAAAGATGTTCAAAATTCCCGACGAGCAGTTCTGAGGGAAATTACTTATATTAATGGGTCCTTAGATACATGGCTCGTTCCATTTATAACTAGATCGGCGGGACGTTTGATATTAAGAAGAAACTCTCTACGTCTTGTTCACCGTGACATAAACATTTTTGTTAATGGACCTGACAATGAAGTTCGTCCTCCATCCGAAGTAATTTATATACAAAACAATGTAAAACGAGGACATTCCCTACTTTCTGCTGTTCATCAGAACTTTCGGCTGCTTCGTCGTCTTCCTGATGAATTCAGGATGCCATCAACATTCGTGATAATAATTGCAGCCCCTCTTCATTTATTTTAATAATCAAACTACTTTGTATGATATTCTTTACTATTTTGTTTTATTTTTTATTTCTACAAAACAAAATATTTATGATAACTTATTCTGATTCCTCGTCGTTTTTTATTTAAAAATGACGGGTGTTTAAATAAAACGTTCTCCATCTTTTCATTTCGTTTCTTTCTTCTCATTTTTTTTACATACATCCAGAAAGAACAAGACCATTAACCAGAAAACTTACAGCAAAGAAAAGTATTCAAGGATTAAAAAAATGATATATAAAAGATATAAAACTTTTATCTCAAAAATCAAGCATTTTACAAGAGGACCTTAAAGAAAAATACATAGAACTAAATTTAAAATCATAACTGTTTTTTAAAAAAAATTCCCTTACTTTTAAATGGCTGTTGTCCTCGATGATTAATATTAGTAGTTAGATCTTGTTTTTTCCTGTTTTATACCATGCGGGGACTTTTTTTAAAACAAATTCATCATTACAATTTTAAATTCAGTTCGTGGTTTTCCAAACTTCAATTTAGGTTTTAATGGTTTTATCCCTATTAACTCCATGTATTTTATGTAAAATACTTTCTAACGAGTTTCTAATTACTCCTGTACTTTAAATAAACCCATAGCACTAATCATTTCAGTTCTTTTATTTTTCATTATACTTACTGTATGAAAACTTTTCCATTGTGTATTACCCTTTTTTCTTTTTTTAAATAACATTTCCTTGTACAAGGATTTCTAAGCAGGGGGGGGGGGGATGATAAGTCAGGCTGTTCCTGTATAAAACATCTTAAAGTAATGAACTGATAGAAAATAGAATGAATATAGTTATCTTGTATAAAAGAACCCTTAACGGCATGTTAAGTAACGCGACGGTGAAAAGGAACACAGAGTATATTTGAAAAGCTTTGTGATAGTAAATGTCTAAACTAAAATGGAGATGGTATGAACTAAGCTATGAAAGATTTCGAGAATTTTTTTAGGAGTTTTTAAAACATGTATAAAAAAATTTATAACTGACAATGAAAGAAATATATATAAAGTGTATGTATATAAATAGGGATAACCAATGAGAAAGGAGGGCTAACATCTCTGAACTATAAAAGGAGAACATACAAAAAACCGTGTTTTATTCTTGTATTGATTTGAATGAAGAACATGGAATCTAGTTCAGCGATAAGCAATTTGATGGTTACGGAATGTGAGAAGGAATTAAATCAGTCTGACAGTGTTCCTCGAAAGAGGCCAATCAGAGCAGTGATCATTTATAGTACGATAATTGCAATGATGACACTCTTATCCGTTAACACTGTTATTCTGGAGGAGAAACGAGGGGGAAGAAATACACCAAAGGTACTGGAAATCCGTGACTGCAATCAATGGAAGAGCGAAAATTCAACAGCAGTACAACTATCGTGTCCCTACAGCAATAAATTTCCACTGAGCGAGGACATCTTTGTGCTTATTTGTGATAAAAAACAAAAAATGTCCATAGATATTCGACGTTTTAAAGGACATAATGCAACAGTAGAAGGAATCCATTTAAATCTCAATCAGTTGTTATATTTAAAAACATTAATGAGACAGATAGTTTCTACAACTACAGAGAGTACTTCAGAAGAGAATGTCAGATGAATTGCATCCTTTGTATATAAGACGAGATTAATAAAATGTAACTATGTAAACTCAAGATGATGTTTTCTTCTTCTATTTGATCATTCACATGATAATGCTATATGAATAATTTACCAAGAATAAAATGATGACAGTTCGTATTACTAAAAAAAAGTGGGAGGAGGAAGTTAGTTTGCACATGACAGACAAAACAGCTCTGGAAAAAGTGTGATGTAGAGTAGGAAAAAAAGAGAGAACGGGAGAGGAGTTATTGGTCACGATAACTGTTAAAACTTAAGAACACTTTCAACGTAAATGCGAGAGGTTTTTAGATATTTAAAACGAATGTAACCTTCTAAGTGGAATGTTTGAAAATCTTATTTTGAATACGACCATACCATGTAGTTTTAATATGTACTTATTTTCTTCATACTATCATTATAACGTAAATTCTCTTCTGATGTTGGAGAAAGGTCATATGAAAAATACCAATTTATAGACCACTTTGACATTTAATCTTTCGCTATATTCAGAGTTTAATATTCTCATTTTCTTTGTTAACAGTAAATATTTGTAAATATAGACTCCTCCTCTTGGATTATACTTATCCATCGACTGGTATTGCCTGTCTCTATCGTTCGAAAATCGCGCATATCAGGCAGGCAAGCCAGTCTAACGTATCCATATCTATTATGATTAAAAACCCTCCCTTTTTCCATAAAATATCTGACTCTCCTCTCCCTTACTAATCATCGTCTGGGGCTATATCTGCCCAACCAATCATCGTCTGGGGCTATTTTTCCATAAAATATCTTACTCTCCTCTCCCTTACTAATCATCATCTGGGGCTATATCTGCCCAACCAATCATCGTCTGGGGCTATATCTGTGATCCCTCCCCCTCTTGGGTCTGCTTGACAGGAGGGCTATACAGCCTAACCAATCAGCGTCTGGGGCTATATCTGTGACTCCTCCCCTTCCTTGCTTGGCAGCTGGGGCTATACAGACCCCTATGCAGCATATAATAATTACCGTATAAGTGGAATTTTAAGCGAGACGCAAATTTAGCGATTTCTCCTTAAAATTCGGTATATAATTTTACATGTTTTAGCTAGAAGTAATTTTAGAGATCGATTTATTGATTCCAAACAGGAAAATATAACTGTTCCTGAAATTTCTTCTTACCATTAGTACAGACATACACCGTTAATTACGATTTTTATTTATTTACAAAATATAAATTAATAACATTCTGAACAGAAAGATATAAATGATATAATTTTATTTATACAGGGTTATACATCACTATTTATCTATAGCGAATCACTGCAATATAGATAGAACAGAAAATCATATTGTATCGGCAGGTGTCCGAGTCACGTTAGCACTGATTTATTTACATCATCAATTCCACTCTCCTTAAATCCTTTTTTTTAATGATGTCTGGTTTGCTGCATAAATAATCGTAGAGTTTTACAAGCCATTTCGCACCTAATGGCTTCATTCTGCTAAGGCTTAAATCCACGTTTACACAGTCGTTCCCATCGGAAATACAGGCAGCTACCTCCCCCGCATACCACTCGTGAAATTCCTTCTTTAAAAAAATCTTTAGCGTATTTGTTTACGCTTTAGTCCAGCTCAAGGTTGGAGCTTGTCTGTGCAGTTTGGGGGGACAGTTACGTACTGAATGCGGTGTTTCTTCAAAAATTCGAGAAAGGGTTCTGTAATTTGCCCACGGAAGTAGTCGAAAATAACGAGTGCTTGCTGTGTAACGGAAAAATCGCCTTCGTCTCTTATATTATTGATATATGGAACAACGATCTCTGTGATGTAGTCTTTCATGGTTTCTTCATTCGCCCAGTGGTTTTCTGAATGAGTGATATTGAAAGTTTTCGGAAAAGTGAATTTTGGGTGGCATTGATAGGTTTTCCCCCGTAGATGAGTTGCATGGGTAAAAAATATCCCGACAAGGTCCCAGCATATGTAGCTTTAAAAATCAATTATTTTTTTAAAAATCAAATTAGCAACAATATTTGATAAAAATATATATTTGTAAATAAATGATTGTTTTTCTTTGATTTTTGTTGAATCTTTTACATGTAAATTTCAACGATTTATATCATGCCAATCAGCTGACAAGTTCAATATGCATTAAACAGCTGTTAAAAGACACACAAACTAATTATTTAATTCATTTTAAAGCAAAATGTCCTATCAACACCCAAGCGAACAATTATGTAAATAAACATACCTGTAATTTGCCGCTTGTCATCGATCCCTTTAATCTCCACACGCTTCGATCCCTCGGTTGCCATTGTCCAACCTGCTACAGGGACGATATTGACACCTGTCTGGTCCCAGTTCAGGATAAGTTCCGCTGGGATTTTATAGGTCTCCACTATTGCCTGTATTCGTTTAAGAAATTTATTTTTTTTTCTTCATAAGCAACGTCAAGAATTTTCTTCGACGTTGTCCCTTTTCTTTTGACCAAGCCCATTCTCAATAGCAGCAATTTTGTCCAACTTTAGATAAATCTATATGACCCCCATTCTCGTACAACAAACTCCTGTCCTTTGACAAGACGATACCCTTGGCGGAAGCCCTTGCAATAGACGTGTTTACAACTGCACCTGAATTTCTTAATTTAGTAACTATTTTTTGAACTTTGGCGTCCAGTTCATCGCCTAAAAATAATTTTCTGTCTCTTTTTTCGGTGTAAGTTCTAAACCTTCAGCTTCCTCATTACGACAAGATTCCATATCTCCACTCTCAAAGCGCTTTCGTTTCCTGGCTTCTAAGTTTTCTAAGTAACGCTTTTTAAAATTTCTCACTGAACTTTCATTGAATTTATTCTCTTATAATTACTCGACCGAAAATTCGGCGACAGCTTTCAAATTTCCGAATTCTGCAGCATATTTTCCGATTTCATATCCTTTTGAAGGAGAATAGGTAGAGTAAGTCCCACGTTTCGCTCGTTTTTTTTTTCGGCGTTTGTACAGCATCCTCAAGAATTTCATTGACAAGTTCCTATGCTTGATCAAATTCGCCACTCAATGGCAAATCGTCTTTTTTTTCAAAAATCTCAAAATCGACATTTCAGAAACACTTAACCACAATCAGATAGGAACGACAGTTAACCACTTCCAAGGAGAGTTCAGAATTAAATAACAAGAGAGGAACAAAGATTTCAATACTTTAATTATCTTGTGAACAAAGCTCACGTACCACTCAGGTATTGTCAAGAAATAGCTAAGGAAGATAACTCTCTTTAATGATGTAAAGTGTTACGGAGTTATCCTTCTTTACGAGCTTTCTTAGTCAATATGCAAAGAAAGATAACTCTTATTGATTCGGAATGAATTCTTAGCGATATTCAATTTTAGCGATCTAAACACCCTCGCTAATAATGCCAAAAATTGAATCCTCGCTAAAAATTCTGCTTATACGGTATAATATAGTGTTATTATTGGAAATACTATGCCGAAAAAGTATTCAGGGTTTGACAAAGTGCACTCGCCTCAAATAAATATCAAAAAGATAAGGTCTTGAGGTAATCAATTATACTGCACAAATACGGCACAATTTGTCCTTATCTTTGAAATCTACATTTCTCTGTAAACATTATATGTAACAGTTAGGGACTGCCTATCTATACAGTTCCGAACTTGACACGAAGATTAAAGCTAATGAAAATGACAGCAAAGGGACTCCTCTTAATTCTGTGTGTTCTTTTACCATTTAACCATATCCAAGGTAACGTTGACCAAAACTGGATGGAAGGAATTGAAAACCGCTTGCACGTTTTAGAAGAAGCCAACAAGGAACTAAAGAATGAAAACTCCAATTTCAAAGGAGAAATTGAAAGGTTATTGAAAAAAATTAAATAGGAAAATATTGTCTTAAAATTGAATTCTAGAATGACCGCAACAGATGTATTGAATATCGGATATCAGTCACCTTCCCCTGAACAGACTCAAAGCAATGAAAACGATAGAGTAGAGGAAACCAACGGGAATGGGACAATGAAAAATGAAAATAGAATAAAAGATATATTCATGATCGAAAGAAGGAAAATTGTTGTGTCCAGAATCAGTAAGTATGCTAGTATTTTAAATTTTATAAATGCATGCATGATATCATTTTCAGTATATATATATATATATATATATATATATATATATATATATATATATATATATATATATATATATATATATATATATATATATATATATATATATATATCAGCATTAAAATTAAAGAATTTTTCTATTTTACAAAATTAAACCGTAGCGTTCAACGAATACATATTATTAAAATTTATGAGAGCATATTTCAGTTTTTTTTAAAATCAATTTGATATTTTTGAAATATATTTCAGTTCCCCCACACAACGGGCCTCCATACCCGTTACCATGCAGACACAAATCATCCTTTCTTCTGTAAATTCGACAAACCTCTTTCAATTCTGGTTGAAAGTTATTACAAGCATTAATTTGTGCACACGTATGAGAGAAATTGAGATTCAGTCTTTCTTGAATACTACCGAAATCACTGGTTGCTATGTTAAAAAATGTAACTTCCGTTTTAAAAAGTGCGTTCGCATTATTAAACGCATCGCAGAAAATTTAATAAAATTCATAACATGTAAGGGTGCCAATTAGTGTCCATTTTTATACCCACCATGACTTGCGCTTTAAACAGCAAGCGTGTTATTTGATGAAATCGAGGGTAAATACGGCTGAAAATATAGCGGAATTTCACTATAATAGTGATATACCACTATTATAGCGGAATTTTCCCCCCAACCTGCTTAGTGAATCAAGGATGGTTTGCTCTTAAAATGGACAGACAAATGACATAGTACGTAATTCAAAATCAACATATTATTGTATACACAACCAGTCTTAATTTTGCATCTCCAAAACATCAAACATAATTCTCTTTATATAACAAACGTCCATTCTTTTTATGATTCTTGTTCTCTCCAAACTTCGTATAAACAATAGCTTCGTGAAAGCTAAGGTTTACCAGATGTCAATTTTGTACTGCAGTTTTAAAAAAAATCTGCTGAATTATCTTATTTCTTGAGTCAAATGCCGACTGACGTTTTTTAGCTCACCTGAATTGAAAGCTCAAGTGAGCTTTTCTGATCACCCGTTGTCCGTCGTTCGTCCGTCCGTCTGTAAACTTTTCACATTTTCAACTTCTTCTCAAGAACCACTGGACTAATTTTAACCAAAATCGGTACAAAGCATCCTTGGGTTAAGGGGAGTTTAAATTGTTAAAATGAATACAAAAATAGGTCTGCTTATACCGGGGCGCAATTGGTACTCATTGGACTTCAGACAAATTGTTTTTCTTAAGCATTAAGGATAAAGTTTACATGTACTTCGTGAAAGTGCTGGAATATGTGTTAATCAAACGCTTCCCGAAATTCGTAATAATCTCCAAATAAAGAAAGTTTCTAAACACGCTTTTATTATATTTCAGCGTGAAATCCTCTAGCAACATATAAGTCATTTTATTATACTGAAAATTTTAGAAATTATTAACTTCATTTTTTTCCCCAGGCCCTTTTAAAAGTTACAAATGATTTCAAGGATAATGACATTGTATCTGTTGTTTTCAATATATGTAATAAAATGTAATTGTAATCAATTGTAATTGTAATCAAGTGTGTGATTTGGGATGGAAGAAACATCCACTAGTTTGAAATGGAAACATGAAGTATTGGTGCTATTTCAAAAACAATATATGAAAAAATGAATTTTTACGAACATGTATTTTTCAGATTAATAGGACTGCAGACACGAGTATATTTTGTTTTTCGAGTGTTGAAAAGATTTTTTAGAAAGATAAGCATACAAGAATGCGCCTCTCACGTGTTTATAAATGAGAATCTAAGCCATGTAAGAAAAATAAATTGGGAATTTTCCAATCCTAATTTTAGTAACAAATTACCCTGGAATTTGTTTGCAGCCGACGCCATCTTCTCCCAGGAGTGAGTCATGTAAAAATCAGCAAATTCACACAAGAAGGCTTGGTAAGTTTCTTTTTGTAATTTTAAAAAAGGTGTAGAAAATGAAGAAAATTATCTTTGTATGGAGCATGTCATTTATATTTGATGTTTAGCCTCTATATTAATGGTAATATGTAATAATAGCTGCTAAATATGCATCGTTTTCTTTTGATTAGAAATATTTTGACAGTGACACATTTGTTTGATAGTTCATGTTTACCGATAACAGTTTGTTTGGTTTCTCATATTGTTGAATGATTATCTTAAATATATTACTGATTGATATATTACTGATTGATATATTACTGATTGATATATTACTGATCAAACAAAGTTGTTGTATAGAAATAAAGGGAAAAGGGTTAAGGAGGTAGAGGGGGATAATTGAACTGGGGAGGAAAAGGGTTTTGTATATGTAGGAAGGGGAGGGAAGAAGGGAGAGGAAGAAAGAAAATGAGAGGATGGAAGATACAAGGAGTGGAAAAGGACGTGTATCCCTTCCATAAAAAATACTTTGATTGTAAATTTAAATAGAATATTAATCTTATCGAATTCTAAATTACGATTATTTATTTAATTGCAAATGCCAAAATAACCCTCCAGAATCAACTGTTTATCATATATCTTTTTTCAAGAATGACTTTTAAAAATTATCCGAGGCCTATTCCGAGGCCCATCTTGAATATGTAACACAATTGTCTTTAAATGTTTTGAATTTAAAAATATTTTAACATTGTTGTTCATGTTTTAAAAGAATTTGATTCAAAAACAATATTATAAATTATTCTGAAAAAAAAAAAAAATCAGAATGCTTTTTATCTGGTGCAAGGTTTAATTGTTAATACGCGTAGTATTTTTGTATAATTATGACGATTCTATAGTATATTTTTAACAACAAGATAAGGTGAACGTGTATTTTATAACAAAACATAGTCAAATATTTAACAAGTTTATGAAAATTGGCAAAATATTCAGGTACAAGATTTATCAATTCCATTGCTATTATTTTCATATTGTCAGAGGTTGTAAATCTGTCTGATAAACGATAAAGATTTATTTCCATGTGTACAAAAATGTTTTTGTTTTAAAACTTAGCTAAATATGAGATATAAAATAACTCTCCTCAATCAGCTAGATTTGACTAAAAGAAGATGGGCGTGTTTGGCATGTGATCTGCAGGAATAAGGCGTACGAAACATTTATAGTTTAAATGTCTACGATTTGGTCGACTGACCACAGCTGAGCACTCTTTACAAAGTTACGCACATGGGAAAAATGTTAGACTTAGTTTGAAATACTTTGTCGAATTTAATATATCAGTCCGCTTATCTTAATAAATACTATATGTAAAATTTAATAACGCTTCACATAAACAATAAACACCTATAGGGTATAGTTAAATGCAATTACATGTATATATTAAAGTATAAGTAGATTGGAAGAATTACTTTAGCTTTTGGTGCAACAGAACCAGAATTTATCTATTTGAAAATAAATCAGTGCATAAAATTAAACTGACAAAAGAATTGATTGTTTGTACTAAAAACATATTAACGCTCCATGCGAGGATCAAAGCAAAAATAGTTCTTTGATATTAATAGTGCACTGGACGGGTAACGCATACTACTGAGCTATCACCGCTCCACACACTTTGTGGTTTTTAAAGCGACAATGAAGCACCGCATTTACACATTGGATTTTGTTTTGGAAAAAGTACATTTTTTATTGTCTCTGGGTCTTCTCTCCATTTTTTTACAAATGTTCTTTGAATTAAAATGCAAACAAATAACGTTTCAAAATCATGGAGAGATAGCAATTTTTTAGAAAAATGTTCAAAATGTAACATTTTCTACCAAATGATCCATCTAGCTAATTTTCAAGTTCTTTTTTAGGAAATCAAAATACAATATCGGGAAAATATTTCCCTTTCCTATTTTACAGGAACCCGATATATCAAAAGAATGCTAAAATTTCATGTGACAGATAATGAAATTTTCACTTTTCAAGTGAGCCCATATTCCTGCCGTATGCCAATCAAAAGCGCCCTCGTTCTTCTCTGAATAAGCTACTAGTTTAAAATTTTTAGATAAGTCCATTCCCAAGTAACTGCAAGCTCTATCAGACCAAAATTGCATACATGTTGCATCTAGGGATGAAAACTGTTTATCATAAATCTTGTTTTCAGAATTACTTAAAAAATTATTCGTTCTGATTTGATCTGAAGTGCTTTTTGAGTATACGTACAATTATGAAAGCAGCAAAATTCATTTATACTAAGAATTACTTTCCATATCCTGCTGTGAAACCTCGTGTGATAGGAAGAATACCAACTCAAAGCACAAAAAAATAATTGCTACATTAAATTCTTTTGGTAAATTATATTTCATAAAAGCCATATAGATGTTATGCATGAAACTTTTAAAATCAAAAAGTATCCAATTTCTCTTGACGGAATTGGACTTAAAGGACAATTGTAGATAAAAAAAAAAAAATACTCGCCGCATGTGACAAGGCTAGAAAATATAATGCACAATCACCAATAAAAATTGACACATCAGTGAAAAAGTTAATAGCATATAACTTAACTTTCTTGTTAACTTATACGGAAATGTTTTTTTTTTCTACAAACGATTGTAGTTCATTTTGTATTGTAGAGTAATTTCATCATGGGGAATACTTTGACAACACATCAAAAAGAAATAAAATTTTTCAAAAATAACAACCACTTCACCAGTCGATGTCACAATGTCCATTGTACACAACTGCACTTCGACAACCTGGACTTATGGGGTTTAAATAACAATGCATTAAATAGGCCTGACATATGTGAAAAACACCCAGATAAGAAGTATGTACACTGGTGTGTGACATGTGATCTCCCTTTCTGTTCAGCTTGTTTGAAACATAGGCGACATGACACCAAAAGTATCAAATCAATTTTTAAAACTCGAAGACAACAAAGCAGAGAAATATTTGCAAATGTTAAAAAAAAGTTAATCCCCAGCAGTTGCACTATCCTGGAAACAATCAATTCTGATGTTGGAATTTGCCGAAGAGAAACTCTAGGCATTGAGTTAAATATGATGATAAGCATGAAGTACAAAGTTCAGAAATTGAAGTACAAAATGGATTTAGTTCATCATGAGGAAATATGTAAATGTATATCGTATTTGATCCCCAAACTACATGAACAAAAGGAAATCCTCAAAAGACATATTTCTGCAGTACAGAAGTATGAACATAAATTTGAGCACTTAACAAAAAGACCAGTTCAGTTCCTATTATTTATAAAGAGAACGCCCGTTCCCCCAAAAAGGAACGTCTTTGACACTGTGATATCTTACCCTACTGAAGACATCAATCTAGATAATGTGACAGGGTTAGTTGGAGACATTGAAATTAATGAGACTAAAAGAAAAGGAGTAATGAGAATTGAACAACTGCGGAAAATGGTATCCACAGCTGAAATCAAGCTATACATAACAGTTACAGGTGTCGTTGAGTGTAATCACATTTCTAGAGTAACACCACAAATGGTCTGGGTCAGTGATAAACAAAATCTCATTTTGACAGATCAAACAGGCGGCGCTTTACATCGCCTCAGAGAAATAAACAGTGTGTGGGGAGTGCATTCAGTGAATATTACAGGAGAGCTCATATATATAGACAAGGATTATAACATAAACAAGCTCTCTACGGACAAAAGAATAAAAATTAGACTAATATCGAAAACAGAACCATGGGATCCAGTATGCGTATATTGTTCCCGCCTCAATGGAGATCTTCTGGTTGGGATGGGAAAATATGATAAAAATTCTGGTAAATACACAGAGGCCAAGGTAACAAGGTACAATAGCGACGGTCAGTTAGTCCAGAACATCAAACACAGCAAAACAGGGGAGGACTTATACGCCTTTCCAATGTACATCACAGAAAACAAAAATGGCGATGTCATTGTTTCTGACTATTACCTTGGTGTTGTAGTGACAGACCGTCGAGGAAAATATCGCTTCTCATACAGAGGACCTCCATCCTGGCCACTCTTTATACCACGTGGGATCTGTACAGACGCGAATTCTAATATCTTAGTTTGTGATACCGGCCTTGACATAGTTCACATGATTGACAAGGATGGTCATATCCTTTCACTGCCAGAGGCACACGCGCACCAACAAAGAATTAAAGAGTCCCGGAGCCTGAGTTATGATGATAAAACTCAAATTCTATTGATTGGGTCATACAGCAAAAACAGAATATATGCTTGTAGGCTCCTAAAGTGGCCAGACAATTGCATAGGTAATCTTTCAGAATAATTTTGATATGCATTTTGTTTAAAACAAATAAACATGATATTATATATAATATTCTATAATTGTGAATTCAACACGTTTTTCTACGCAATACCATAACATATTTCAGTTATTTTTGGCATAAAATGTAAATTTAAGGACATATCGTGCACTATATATTAAATCCATATGCACAACTTACTTTTCCTCTTCTTTTCATATGTTTATTCTTTTGTTCAAATGTTTAATCTAAAATAATATACGGTAGATGTATAAAAGAATTAAGATATATATCTTTTAAATTTGTTTTTCATGTTTCCGTCTCTTATCATATTTTGATGTCATTTCAGATACGTTTAACTGCACTCCTTTACCAGGCGTTTTCTCGAAAGATTGATATGGATTCGATGAGAATGAACAGAGATGTAGATTCTTGTATATTGAATTTTTACTATTAAATATCTATGATAACATGAATATAATATCACAATACCATTGCACTAAGATAAAAATGCCTAGTACGATATATGACAAAGTAGAAGTATCGTTTTGGATCCTGTTGATCTTAGTGATGTCTTATTCTGTCCAATAATTAAAAAATACTTAAGTCCCATGTTGATAAACGTTATGTACTGGTCACAGGCACTCACATGCTGGTTCATGATCATTATAAAATCAGAATGTAAATCATTTGATACTTTTTTATCATTATTTTTTGTAAATATTACTTTTGAAACATTTTTCTCATTATAAAATATTTCTCATTATCTAATATTTATCATATGAACACGAGCATATTGTGTTACAATTTGCTATCATATTTATGGACATATATATTTGAAAATTATCTACAATGTACATTGCTATTTATCAATAATGAATTTGGAACTTGATATTGATCATTGTTATTAAAGTTAACGAGAATGTCACTTAGGTTAAATCATCTGATTCTTCCTCATCATTAGCTTTTTCATCAGACTTTTCATCTTTATATTATCAGATTCTTCATCACAACCTTCATTATCAGTAATGTTTTAATTTATTGATTTATTATCAATTATCAGTGTCATCAATTTGTTTAAATAATCATCAATGTATAGTTTATGCTTATTATTAAGTTTTCGATCCACGTAGCTTTTCCTTACATCGTTGGTTCCGCACCGATCGTGACGAAGGGATGTACAAACTAAACCTTATCCTTAATGCCTTGTCCATTACGGGAGGAGAAGGGGCAGTGAAGTCCTGAGGAAGAGGATAAAGTTCAGTGATTTGAGGATCATCTTTTAATCAGCAGGATATTGTTGACTTCCTCCGTGAGAAATTTGCATATGTCTGCTCAGTTTACTGGAGCGAGTAAATTCCCTCTGGCAGTAAAAGCATGGTGTCGACCGCATGGCTACTTAATGTTAAATGATGATAGTCCATTGCAGTATTGCATGTTGCTTTCTTATCCAAGAACTTTCTTTGCATACTCCTGCCATTTCATTAAAACTTCTACCTTAAAAGCTTCCTTCTGCGCGTGTGTCGTTTGTCATTTAAAGACTTTCACAACCTTTCACATTTCGTATCTGCTTTTATTTACTGCATGTATAAAGCTCGGATTAGAAAAAAGTTCCCTTGATGAGTTCATTGTCATAATCTGTTCTTTTGTATATTTTGCCGAAAGAATCTCCTGTATGTTATAACTAAGGATTTCCTGTCAAATTGTGTTCTAAGTCACGCTGGGAAATATTTTTATAGTACTGAAATATGGAGATAACGAACAGTATTCAAGCTCAAAAGCCATTTTACGACACAAACGGGGAGCAGACCAAACACGGCCTTTAAAAACATCACAGGTGGGATCAGGTGCCATGGAGAAGTAAGCATTCACTGTCGATTGTGTGCTCCTTGTCATGATCTGGAAAAAAAAGGAAAAATCCGCAAACAATTCACTGTAAAAAATTGTCTAACAATTAGTATGAAAAAACGTCAGTCAGCATTTGACTTAATGTTAGGTTGCTTTTGATGACAAGGTCATTGTATCGACCATAAACTTGATGACTTCAAACGAGACTGTTGATATTATTGTTTCATTAACATGTTTGTCAATAGCCTGCCTCATTTAAAATTTACAATTCTTACGTGGCTTGTGCGCTTTCTTTTTGAAAACACTTGAATTTTAAATCTTATTCGTATTATTTCTCCAAAGTCTACATTTGATTTATCTATGTCTCTAGGTAATAAATCGTTTAATGATCTGTGGCCGTCTGTTACAATTTCAATCGATGTCTTGTAGAACTTAAATAGATACAACATGACTATGAGAAGGAGGGGGATACGTTTAAGTAATTTGAGTATCATCTTTATCACTTTGGGGATATAATTGATTGCCCCCAAGAGAAATTTGAATATGTCTCCTCAAATTATCAGGGAGAGTAAATTCCCTCCGGCAGTAAAAGCATGATGTCAATCTCAAGACTGCCTAATGTTACACGAAGATTGGTAATAAAATTAGTCCTTATTATATCCTGCAGTTTAACAAGTTGAAGTGTTATTTAAGAATTAAATTTCTTTGAATATCATTGTCATTTCACTTAAACTTCTACCTTCCCTCAGCGATTATGTCATTTTAAGGCTTTCTCAACTTCCACATATCGTTTCTAATTTTATTAACTCTATTAAACTCGGATTTATAAAACTTTCCTCAATGGGATCGCTCTCATTATCTGTAATTTTTTAAATCGCTTGATTGAATCATTTCATTTATCTGTGTCTCTAGGTGAGAGACAATTGAATGATCTGTATGGCCGCGACTGTTTTAATTTCGGACGATGTCTTGTAGAACGTACTCTATATATCTCTATGTTCTATTATTGTTACAATATCGATTTCTCATGACTTTAAGAGAGTCCGAATGAACGGCCCTATTGACACGAGTGACGTTCTTTGTGACGAAATGATCAACTCCTCTTCTTCTTGGAAAGACTTTAATGTACATGTAGGTTGCTGAATTTCCTTCTTTTGTCTGTTCTCAGCTCCAATGCCTTAAATCATGTTTCAAACATGCTCATCAAATCATTCTTTAAACTGTCATGGAGTTTATTTATAAGGGTCTAACCCAAATATATCTATATCGAGAACACGTCAATGGCGATGAGTAAATATATTTTAATCATCATTGTTTTCTGAGAGTGCAGACACGTCGGCTGAATCTACATCCCAAGGGAAATCTATATCTTGGGAAATAACCTAGTTCGATCGTCTTAAATTTATAAAAGCTGTAGACATATATATTTCGTATAGCCATTGTTTAATAACAAAGTATCCAATCTTCTTTACATTTCCCTTCCTTCCTCAAGTAATGATTTTTTTTTTTGCTGGACCTGAGTAGCTGATGAGAATTTTTCACATCAAGATAGATACTTTTTAGTGTCCCTTCCAGTTCCTTCTTCATTTGAAGAATGAAACCAAACGATAATTTTTATGCTGTCTGGAACAGCTAGCTAAACCTCACACCTCACACCTCATACTTGATCATTGAAGAACACATGGTAACTGGTTCCATATTTATTAACAAGCGAATTCATATTCCAATCAGTGAATGAGCGAATGAGCCTAGGTGAGTGAGACAAAGTGAGCCTATGTGAGTGAGCCTAAGTGAGCGAGTGAGTCTACACGAGCGAGTAAGCGAATGAGCGAGTGAGCGAATGAGCGAGTGAGCGAATGAGGTAAATAACTGAAATAAACAAAATCAAATACTATAATACTGATATACCAAAAAGACAATAACGGTGTTCCATAGAAATAGCTCACTTATAAACCTTATCATAATAACAAATTACTATAAAGCATATTAGATAAATTGAATAACAATAACTAATTCTCGTGACTTCAGTGACTTTAAACTTTACAAAAAATACCGGTCTGAATAAGTTTTCAATACACAAAAACTCTATAAATAATCACCAAAAAACTTTACAAATAATAGGTATGAAGTTACAAAAGTTTCCTATAAAAACTTACATGGTAATAGGCCACAAATCGTAAGAAGGTAGAATGTTACATGTACATCCTCATGGATGGAACTCTAATGGCAGACTGAATGAAAACTTGCACGAGAAAATGAGGGAGATAACTCCTGACACAAAAGATTTCCACTCAAGGAAGATAATTCAAAAATTTACAAAGAAGGATAACTCTTTCTGATATCTGAATAATACACATATTTCACTCCGTATAATTACACAAAAAAGCAAACAAAAATAAATAAAAAATAAGAACTGTGACAGCACAATTTTTATATTTATTATTAATAACTTTGTAACAAACTCCTTGATCATGTTTTAGTGTGTAGGTAACAAATAGATCCTTACTAATCAAATATCTTTAAATAGAACATGTAGAATGCAAACTTTAAATTCCGGATTTGAAAAGGCTTTGTACAGTGTCAGTGTGAAGTCTGCTGTGACCCCATACCTACAGCTGAATATTCCACCTTAGCGATCGCACGCAAGTAATTTAAATGACCAGTGACCCATGTGACCTACTTATCGGTTATCCTTCATTACTCTCTATATATAGTGTGAGGGGATATCTTCTGTATAATTCAATGCAAGGGAAAGGTGGTGAGGGATTCCGTATATTTCCTTACAGCAAGGATTGATGGGTTGAACCCCTATTTCCTGTTCTTCACACGGAACATTCAATACTTTAGTAAAATCTGGATATCGGCCAAAATTAAAAAAACCAGGTTAGCAGTATGAAGTATTTTTTTAAATGGCTGTCGTGGCGTATTCTGTCAGATGTTTATGTCGACTTGTCAAATGTTTATGTCAATTTTTCAGATGTTTCAGTGGATTTCTCAGCTACCTGCATACTTATGTTGACCTGGCAGATATTAATGTCAACTTGTCAGATGTTTATATCACTTTGTCAAATAATAATAATTATCATGATTAGAAATATAAGGTGTTTAAATCCCACTAACTGATAACAACTTGTCATGATTATATCTGATAAATAAGCAAAATTTTTAACAAGTTGATATAATTATCTTGGAAATTGCTGTTATATGAAAAGTCAAAATACATGTAACTATCTGAAAAAATGACTTACCTGATAATTATTTGACAAGTCGAAATATTTATCTGAAAGCTCGACATTATTTCTTTTGTCGACTAACAAAATGTTATAACGACTTTTCAGAAACTAAGGTTAACCTGTCGGATGTATTTTCGTCTTATCAGATGCCTATATTTGACAGATATTTATGTTGATTTGTCAGATAATGGTGACGATTTGCTAGAAATGATTTCAATTTTTCAGATAATTATGTTCAATTTTCAGATGTTTAATATGTCGACTTGTCATATGGATGACACACACTGGCCATAGACATGTTGAATTTTTTGGCATGTGAATAGGAGACAAAATCTGACAAACCGAGAAATATATAACAACACGACATACATAAATGACAAATTGACATAAATATATCTCAGTGCAAGTTATGGCAGATCTATACAACCATAGACTGTATCACCAGAGTGCCTTTTTCTAAGCATTTTGAGTTTCATTTCGAAGTTTTCTTAGTCTGTTTAATGGTAAAGAGGCCATATAATCTTTATTTTGATGGACGGTGTTGTCTTCGATTATCAAATGAAAATGAGATGTAAAATTTTATAAACGCTATTCTTCCTACAGGATTGTTCAGTCCCCCCCCCCCCCCCAAAAAAAAAAAAGTGGACTGAAGAGTTCTAAAAGAAGCCGTAAATTTAAGTTTAAAATGTATGTAGTGGAACCTCATTTATACGGACGCTTTGGTTCCCAGTCAAATCGTCCTCATAAATGGAGCGTCCGGATATCTGAATTGCCTTGATTTTAGTTATATGGCCTTTCATATGATTGGCAATAGTGAAGAATGCTGCTTTATATCAATATGTTTTATTGTGTAAATACTTTGATATTGTTATACCTTTAAAACTGTGTTCCTATATAATTCAATACTAATAAAAGTCAAACATTTCAACTGTTTTACTGAGCGGGCATAAAAAAAATCGATGTTTGACCGCGGAGTAAGATATTGGACCTGTCGATGAGATGTTGGACAGCTTACGCCACATAATGGGCGAGGTCAGCTAAATCTCATTTGCATTCGTTGGTGTTCGACATACATGTATGTATGTTCGACATACATGTATGTCAAAAAAATAATAACAAAATAAATAAATAAAAGGTGTAAAAAAAAACAAAACATTTATTGACTGTGTTCTCAAGCAAAATGCATTTTGTCGACCCCTCGAACAAAACTGTTTGCCTTCGGCCTAACGGCCTCAGGCAAAAAGGTTCTTGGGTCCGACAAAACGCATGTTGATCTCTCACCCAGTCAATAAATGTATATTGTAACGTTAGTACTACTCAATACTTGTTTAAATAAAATAAAAGTACATTTTCATTGGATGAAACGTTGTTTATATGGTAACATTAATTATTTCTACTTCCCAGTGTCTAATAAATCAACTTCTCCTAGCCAAGTGGCTATAGAACTGACAGAGAAAGAAAACGTACTGTCGGTAGAGTCTTATTTAATATGAACGCCAATCAATGCTAAATGTGAAATTAACTGCACATGTTATTGTAAGCTTATCATAATCATCCCAAGCGAGATCGCATAACCATTGTGTAATTTTGAAAGTGATTTTATAAAATAAATGTCATCAAATTACAGAATCCGTTTTGCGTATTAAACACTATACATAAACAACTCCGATGTCATGTCTGTAAGTAGCAAATGCAATACATAAAACCATGTTACGACTGAACTCTAACAGTAAAAGAAATACATTTGCCGACTACGGAAAAATTATAGACATAAAATTATTTCCGTTAATTATCAAATACATGTTGGAGAAGCGAGTCTCGTGCGTACCTATCGACCTATAATTGACCTTGCCCCGAGCCATTGATATCAGGTCGACGGTGATCATCTTTTAAAACAAACAGCCAGGCCAGTGGTTTTACAACAATTTACACCCAGCTCAAGAAATTAGAGCAGAGTTGACAGACAATTAAAAAAATACCGTCCGGATAAATGAACCAAAATATAACGTAAAAATTCATTTTGTGGTGAAAAAAGACCTCCGGATACGGAACGCGGAATTTCGGATAAACGAGACAAAATCACGTTAAAGAATTCCGTTTCCAAGAAAAATCGTCCGGAATCTGAACTTCCGGATATCTGGCATCCGAATATCTGAAGGTCCACTGTATTTAAAATGTATATTTCTTTAATTTCCATAATATAAATCACCAATATCTTAACGTCATGTTCTCGATAGATATTTGAATTAATTTTGTTTTCAAGGTAAATCTTCTAAAAATCCTGGATTCGAAGATTTCTTAAATAGCCAGAATCACGCTTTTTCAACGCATGATAATGCTAAACTGATATTATTCACATTTTCAATTTTTTTAAAGAGAGAAAGAGAGAGAGACTTATTGATATCCCTGCTTCCTATTTATATTGATGACCGGTTTGTAACCTAAAACCACTCCGGGTAGATGTTAAATTCCGGACGATGACACTAATGTATCGTTGCTTCAGTTTTGATTAAGGAGAGCAAGGCATTGCTTTTGTAGAAATATTCTACCTAATATAACAATATATAATAATGTACATCTTGCTATTGCTTGTAAAATATTTTGGAGTCTTTTCTTTACAACTTGCATTGATAAAAGAATCGCAAAAAGATCCAAAATAGAGGTTATGGTGTTTCAATCCTTCTTTGGAAAAATGTAGACTATATTAAAACATACACTATTCTTTATTTTTTGCACATGCATATATATCACTAAGAACACTTAATTTCAGTAATTAGCAATATACTATTATAGCATTTTGATGAGGCCAATTCCTAGATATATAGACCTTAAAGAAAACATATCGACCGAGCACGAAATACAGAATCAAAAGGCTTTAATAGTTTTATTTTTTTTTATCACTTAATAAGAAATGTGTTAAATTCCATGCTTCTAATACTCAATACTTTCTCATATAAGGCATTGTTATGTCATTCCATCATGACGTCACAGTTACGAATAGTAGCTGCAGTATCTGTATTTAGAAACATTCAGTTTATAAAGACTATTGTGATGTCAGCACTATTGTAGCTTCACAGAAGAACGTTTTCAATTTTAGAAACAACAGGTTTATGAAAAAAATTTTGAAGCTTAAAATAGAAACACCCAATTTATAAGACTTTTTATGCTTGATCATGTGATCTAGTTTGAGCCAATCAGATAGCTGGCAGCAATATAGAAAAATGATAAATTCATTTATGTACGTATCCGACGACATAGTGTTGCCTACTTATTTTCTTGTAAAACATATATAGTCTATGAATCATTGTCAAAAGTTCTGTCATGTTGATAATCAAACAATAAATTTAATATTATCAGCATAATTTTATCTACAATCTATTAAAAAAAATTAACAAAAACTAATTTTTGATTTTTATATTTATCTAGATTGCACTGTAAGAACAATACAAATTAAAGAGAAAAAAAATTCAAAAATGCAATAAACCAGAAGCACATATTATCGTAATAATGGACACACATGTCTACACGGAGCTGAAAATTCCCCAGTGTTCTCGGTGTAAAGGGGACGTAGAATACTACTGCAAAACATGTAAAGAAGATCTATGTGTTCTTTGTAAGGAAAAACATTTGATAGACCTAGACACCAGATACCACGATGTAGTAATTGACCGTTTAAAGTATGGCGACTTCAAGATATCAGAGTTTTGTGAAAGCCACCAAGACATGTACTTAGACAACTGGTGTTTTTCATGTGAATTTCCAATCTGCCCTGACTGTGATGAACACGGATATCATGGCATCTTTGATATTGTTCCAGTTTATGAAATGTACAGACACCAACACAGAGACAGAATCGTTCACATAAGAACTGATATTATCTTGAATAATCTTTCTATTCTTACAAGAATTAAATCCGATATTAAAAGGGGTGGGGAAATTTGTCAGTCAAAATTATCTGGCCTACAGCGAAGCATGACAAAAAGAACTTTGAAACTGACGAATCTGGTTGATTTAGTAGTGAATGATATGAATGAATTAAAAAAGTGTAAACTGTTACTGAAATCTAGATTACAAAAACCAAAGAAAAACATTACCAGAAAAGAAATGTTTTTATACAAATTAGAACAGTTATTAGACAAGCCTGTACAATTCCTTATATGTCTAAAGAAAACTCCTATCCCAAGGGTCACGATCATTCCTGATACCTTTTCCTTCTCCATAAATAGTAGAATCAACATGGTGGATATAATTAAGTCAATAGGAGTAATCCAAATCACAGAGACAAGTAAAAGACACGTAAGCAATGAACAGCTGCTGGAACTGATGCATACACCTGTGTTACAGAAATCTTACACAGTGATAGGTGCTATGGTGGTTCGTCACATTTCCTGTGTTACAAGAGACCTGGCATGGATCAGTGACGCCTATGGACGTATCATCTTGACAAACACAACAGGTGCCCCTCTACATAGTGTTACAAATACAATAAGTTATACTGGAGGACACTCCGTAACTCGTGAGGGGAATCTTATTTATATTGACAGATCCAATAACATCAACAAATTGTCTACAGACAACACAATGGTAAATACTGTTATAAAGAACACAGACCCATGGAAAGCAGAGTGTGTGTACTCTTCTCCGTCTAATGGAGATCTACTAGTTGCGATAATGAGTTATGATAATGATAAAAATATATATACAGATTCCAAGGTAATGCGGTATAATAGTAAAGGACAACATATTCAGGTCATTGAACACGATAACACAGGTCAGAAACTGTACAAATTTCCTAAATACATCACGGAGAACCATAATGGAGATGTTATTGTGTCTGACTTGTTCAGTGGTATTGTGGTGACAGAGCGTGGAGGAAAACATCGCTTCTCCTACACAGGACCTCCTTCAGGATCACGACTATCACCACTAGGAATCTGTGTAGACGCACTGTCACACATCTTGGTGTCTGATGCAAAAAGCAAAACAGTTCAAATGATTGACAAAGACGGTCACTTCTTATCACTCTTCACCAAAATAAACAAGATACATGTATCAGGGGGTCTGGACTATGACAGCAGAAATCACTTTCTCTTGGTAGGAGCAACAGACCATAACAGCAGAGTATGTGTATACAGATACATACAGAGAAAGGACTATCTCACACACGATCAACATGACTAGTTCACAAATGTGTATACAGAGAAAGGACGATCCACAGAAAATGTTACTGACTAGCTCACAAGTGTATATGATTTGGTAGTGGATGTACAGATACATTTAGACAAATATTATTTCATTGGTCATTGTAAACAATAATGTAGATTTAACTTTAAAAAATCAAAATCATTAAAGTGAGAAAATTAAAGTATTTTTTAAATGTTACAGATATATTGAAATACAGACAAACAGATCAACAGGGTTATGGTGGGTTGTTTTTATTGATATTTTTGTTTTATATCTATGTTACAACCCTGATTATATTTAGGATGTTGTGAATATAGTTTATGAAATAAACTCGTTATCATCATAAAAGATTAAAAAACATTAAAGAAAATAAAAAGAAACTCCATTAAGCTTCAAAAAGTTTTTACCTTGGCGTTTTTTTTTTTATTTCATAGATGCAAGAAAATGTTATACCTGTACTTTCTAAATAATGACTGATTCTATTGTAATTTCTGTGAGTGTATCCTTTCTGTCTGTCTCTCTGTCGTTGGATATTCTACATTCTTACTAAAAGCAAAGTATCATCTTTCATGTCAATGGGCAAGCATAGTAGATAATAGATGTTATTTTAAAATTGAATTCCAATTTTGGGTCCCATTAGCATGATTTATCTCTGTCTTGTAATGGAAGGTTTGGATATTTTAAAAAAAAGAAAGAATTTTTTTGAGCTTGAATTAAGATTGCCGATTTGCAACACTGTGTCAAATTCAAATTTATTATTGGAGTAAATGTAATGAGATTGGATTCATAAAATAAGCAATGTTCCTGGTAAGTAAGTAATTGGTTTTGGGTCATGTTCACTAAACACGCTCATAAAGAAAACAGAACCATGGAAATCAAAGTGTGTGTATTTTTCTCCTTCTAATGAAGATCTACTGGTTGGTATGAGAGGAGCAGGGGCATTGGCAAATATTTGACATTGGGGAGGAGAACTGGGTCGAAAAGGGGGGGTAATTAACGTGTGTTTACTTAAATCCAAATTTCTATCAGAATATTGATATTCATTCATGATTGATATTTTTCCATTCTGTCAATGTCTTAAAGACTCTGCCTGATGAAAAAAATAGTTCTATGTGATTTTATTTACATTTTATGTCATAAGTACAGTTGAGGAGCACGTAGTTGAATAAATTTCAGTGTGATATACATGTATACTTATCTTTGATTTAATCATTTAAAAAGCACTTATAAACAAGCTATGCAAATGAGACAAATAAAACTCTGTTCATTAAATAATACACAATGATACTGTACTTTAGAAGCGTCCAAAAATGAATCTCCGTCCATCCCCTGCTGATACAAAGTCATTGGCAACTGTCAAAATGTTCAATGCATCCGTAGCCTCCCTGTGCGTGTGCAGGATCATCAAATGATTCAGCCTTTCCTGTGACATAGTAGAACGAAGATAAGTCTTTACTTGGCGCAGAGCAGAAAATGTTCGCTCACTTGTATCATTAGTGGCTGGCATCACTAAAATAAGTCTCAGTAGAGTCACAATCTCGGAGAATAGGCATCTGGAAGCTGGGGACATCTGAGACACTAAGGTCACCAAAAAGGAAAAGGACACAGTGGATGAATCATTTAAGTTGTTTCGTGAAAGTATCCAGTAAAATGTGAAGAGAGAAGTCCTATCCAGATCATCACCATAGAACTCTAAGACAAAGTCTACATTTTCTTTGTATGTCTTGTCGCCACGCACAGACTTCAGAAGAACGTCCTCTAGATGGCGATACACTTGATAACCTGGCTGATCAAAACGACCCTTGACACAGTTCACCACAAGATCTAGAGCTTCGAAATAGTGCTGTCTGTAGACGTCTTTCTCTGATATTGCGAATTATGGAGGGGCCTTTCCAGTTTCAAATCGCTTAGGCATTTTTCTTTGTCGTGGCAATGTTGTCTCTTTGACCTCCAAATCATCAAGTTTTTTGTTGAGTGATTCCCATTATGCGTTGAAGGACTCTTCCTTACGCATTTCACCGAGTGATGTCAATGAAAGTTCTGTCATGTGATTTCACCGAGTGATGTCAAGGAAAGTTCTGTCATGTGTTGGCCCTCAGCAGCTGATAGGTCTTTCTTCTGTAGCGTTCGGCTTAGATTGTCTGTGTGACAGAGAATCTCAAATCCAAGGGACACACCAAAGAGAAAATAAAAACTTTGCATTTGAGTTTTCACTCCAATGATCATGAAACAGGTTTCAGAATCCTTTGTGCACTCAGGTCTCCCACAAGGACTGAAGGATAAAGTAGCTTTCTAGAACGCTGTTCAAACTGGCAGCTCCAACAGTCCATCGAGTGGGGCATAACACACGGAATCCCGGCGTATCAGTTGCATCTCACGCTTTAGCTGTTGCAATATGGTATCCCTCCTAGGCGAATACTTTACGAGTTTGGACATTTCAAACACAGTATCTAAGGAATTACGCATCACCTCTGACCTTTCCACTGTATCATCAACTGCCAGCTTGAGCGCATGTCCATAACAGTGCGTGTAGATAGTTCTAGTCTCTTTACTGATGATGTAGCAGCCACACCCTTTTTGGCTCCGGACATATTGCTGGCTCCATCGTAGCACTGTCCAAGGCACTTGCTAAAGGAAATGTTCATCCTTACCAATGCATCCAGAATCACATTAGTTAGTGTTGCAGCGCCGATAGGAGGTGATATTAATAAAAAGTTATACAAAAAGGCCATGGTAATGCGGTATAATAGTATAGGGAAACACATTCAGGCCATTGAACGAAATAACACGGGTTAGAAACTATATACATATCCTCAATATATTACAGAGAACCTAAAGCTAATAAAGATGTTATTGTTTCTGACTTGATCAGTGGTATTGTGGTGACAGAACGTGGAGGAAGTCATCACTTCTCCTACACAGGACCTACATCAGGATCACGACTATCACCACTAGGAATCTGCGTTGACGCACTGTCACACATCCTGGTGTCTGATACTAAAAGCAAAACAGTTCAAATAATTGACAAAGACGGTCGGTCACTTCTTATCACTCTTCCAAAAATAAACAAGAAAAATGTATTAGGAAGTCTGGCTTATGACAACAAAAATCACCTTCTCTTGGTTGGAATAAGAGATTATAACAAAAGAGTGGATGTATATAGATACATAAAGAGAAAGGACTATCTCACAGTCAAACAACATGACTAACTCATTAAGTGATTATGATCTGGTAGTAGATGATGTACAGATATATCTAGATATAAAAACTAATAAATAATTTCACTGGTCCATTTTTAATAATGATGATTTAACTTTGAAGTGTCATATATAGTAAGATTCGAATCCTTTTGCGGGAGGTGGAGACCTGTTCTTGGGACGAGACCGTATAAATCGAGATCCTGTGTTGCAATAGGTGCTGGCAAGAAAAAAGATCCCCCACTGCCCAAAGGCCGTAAGTGCCGAGTACAGTTCTAAATTTGTAGCCCTCCAACGGCAAGTGGTGGCGTTTCAATATGAGTGAAAAAAAATCTAGAAGGGACTGAAAGCAAAACAAAAAATAATCATATGTGCCCCCCCCCCCGCCCTCCCCCCCCCCAAAAAAAAAAAAAACAGAAAACTTAATTAATTCATTATATCTTAGTTTTGGTACGCTTAATGTATATAAATCAATAGACGTGCAGATCTACAAAGATATGGTGGCTTTTTTTAAATTTCAATTTACATAATGCTATATCTCTTGCAACGCGCATTTATGATTGGATTGAGGACTTTTACTACACCTAAAGTCTGTTTATATTGGAATGTCTGTTAGTGTATCCTTTTGTCTTGCCTCATTGCCATTGGATCTTATAAAACCTTTTAGCCAAGAATTATATTTCTTGTTACTAGGCAAGCCTTATACATGATACATGAAATTTCGAAATTCCAATTTTAGTCCCATTGGCATGATTTTTATCTCAGCCTTGTAATGGATCATCAGGGTATTTCAATATTGATTTTGTTATAAATTTTAGTTTAGGTTGCAGATGTGCAAACAAGTTTCAAGTTCACGCATTTTAGCGGAGTTATTAGATTGAGTTTTTACCTTGTTGCCATGACTGGAACAAGGTTTCTAGTTATGTTTCTTCTTCTTCTTGGTTATGTTTTGTCCACGAGTGATTTTGAAAACTACTCATCTGATTGAGGTGAAACCTTTTTAGGGTTTATAGGCATGTTGTTTAGATTTGCAGAACAAAGGTCAAAGGTGCGCAAACGTGCAATGAGTAAAGTGGCCAATATACTTTATATAGCCTGAGCGAGCGTGAAATAACGTATATACATGTATTTTATATAGGCCTAACGTTTATAGTTTTGATGAAATTTTCTGAGATATCTAACAGTAATCAAGCAAAAAAGTCCATTTAATCAATACAAATTAGGAGCAGAGCAAACACAGATCCCTTAAACATCAGAGGTGGGATCAGGTGCCATGGAGGAGTAAGCATCTCCTGCACACCCGCTGTGAGTTCATTATCATGATCAGGAAAAACTGAAAAAACCTTTATTAATTCAATATGTAAATAATAAATAATGGCCTTACAATCAGTATGAAAAACATCATTCAGCATTTGACTTAATGATAGATTGTATTTGCTGACAAGGTCCTTGTATCAACCATAGAACCTTGCGAAATGATGACTTTAAACAAGACTGTTGATATTATTGTTTTATCAACTTGTTTGTCAATAGCTTACCTCGTTTTAGAAATAGTTCGTTTTAGAAATAGCATACTCTTGCATATCGAATCAACTGGGAGACATAAACCCCATCTGCAGATAATAAGGGTATATTGCTACAAAAGTAAGGGAAGATGACGATAGAAAAGTTGAAGTCATCACGTTCATCATAAAATTTTGTTTATAGGTAACCATTAACGTACTTTTCTTATAAAATATTCCAATATGAAACAAATGTGTCAGACTCTCTTGTATCTTTTATTTCAAGTTCACCGGGATATATTGAGTCGACATATGATTGGATGTAACTATTGTTTATTGATAGTACGTCGTACATAAATCTCAATGTCGAGTTGAAGGCCATAGCAAGTGTTTTCTTCTTCTCATGTATAAGATTTTGAATAAATTCCACTTCATATGAATACAAAAATAGGTCTGCTAATAAGGGGGCGCAATTGGTACCATGGGAATTCCAATAAATTGTTGGAAGATCAGATCTCCAAACACTACATAGATATTGTCAATCAGAAACTCAAGCATCTATTTAATAGCAACTTCAGAGTACTTGTGTGTACAATCAAAGTGTTTTAAACAAAATAATTTTGCAAATGACCAGTGACAAGGTAAGTAAATCTACTAGTACTATTTTATATATTGAAAAAAAAGTTAAAATTCATTTTGATTGTTGGGGATATCAAAAAATAATTAAAACTGACATATGATTTTGAAGAACTTCCTTAGAAAGGGAACTATGGGTATAAGATGGATTACCACTTGCAGAATTAAATCCCAGTTCCTCTAAACTACAATTAAAACAATGAGCCTTACAAACAAAGAGAATGTTGTTTCCTGCTTTGTTTGCTGGGACCAGTACATACTTATCGTGTAAGCTGTCTATTTCTTTTTTCACTTCTGAATTATTGAAGACAGAAGGATAGATTGCCATTTAATTACTTAATGTGAGATTTTAACATCCACCTGATACTTTTAATTTATTCTGACGAAATGACAAGATCTTCTCTTTCATATTTGACACATTGCCTGGCGTAATCTTCCACAGAATTCATAATACTTATGAAAATATGACGGGGTTCCCTTAATTTTGTCCATTATAAAATAAGTGATTTAGGTTTCTCATTATTAACTTTATTTACGTCACCGGTAATGACGTGGCCAGCAGGGCTATAGTTGTAGGGTGAAGAAGAACATGAACATGTTGGAGGATTTTGTTATGTGGAATTGCTGACTTTAAATAGACTAAACGTGTAACTCGTTTGGCTTCACACATGGACCAGACTCAAGCTACAGTACTCTTGATTTTAAGATCTGAATAGTAGTCAAGACAGATTTTCTCGGTCGTTGCTAACATTGTAGACAAAAGTTTCATCTCAACTGCTGTAATAACTTACGATGAACCTAATTCGAAATTTCGAGCCTCTGCGCAGAAAACCGCGCATATGCCTTGAATCAAATTGACTTAATTATGTATTTCAAAAGATAAAAAATATACATTTTTAATTCTTTTAAAGATATTCAAACGTTTCCTCTCAATTCAAAAATATTGTAAATATTTCGATTTATATTCATTTGTTAATTTTATAAATAAATTATTTATTTGGCCAAGGTTTTTTCATTGAAAATTTCCCCCAAAATGTGCCCTATACCTGCGTTTGACATGCTCCCCCCCCCCCCCTGAAAAATCTAAACCGATGACCCATTTATTTTTTGGCATAATTTGCTGGTAAATTGTCTACTTAACATTTTCCTTTAATATGAATAAAAATTCTATTGCAGAATTTTTTTCAATGGCAGTTTCCCATAACTTCCTATAGTAATTATCGATTTCCATCGCCAACTTTTGAAACGTTCCCTATTGAAAATCTACTTCGATGACCATATGATTTTTTTTTATTGATTTTAACTCACCAAAAGTCACTTTACCTCATATTAAGATTTGAATAAAAAAATCTATTGCAGAAATTAATTAGGTCCTTCGTCGTTAATCTGCCCTTTCGTTTTTCACTAAATCGGAGGTGTTGAAAAAAGTTACAAAAACTACATGATCAATATGAATTCATTTAAGCAGACAAGGCTCGTGAGACTATCGTCTTTGTTTGTTTGCTCATTGTTATAACTGTACTTTAGAAGAATTTGGTTTTAATTCTACGTCTGGAAATCCAACTTATACTCACAGTACACTTTCTAACTTCAAAATCAAATCTTATTAATACTTTTAACATTCAAACAAGACGAGTTTAATCTTCCCTACCTATACTGTATTCCTTAACTTCAGAAAAATCCCTACAAACAAAGGAGCTTAGAAATTTTCGATTGTTATGATTGGTCATCAACATAATTACTTTGTTCAAAATCACCATGAATCTATACACAAGTACCCTAAAGTTAAAAGGATTCTGGGGTTTCTCATTGACAACATTTATATAGTCTTCGGTGACCAGGTCTTCCAACAAATTGTTGGAATTACGATGGGCACTAATTATGCTCGTTTTTAAGACGACCTGTTTTATATTCCTATGAAGCAAAATTTATTCATAAAGTTCTACATGTTTTGGCTTTCAACTCGACATTGAGATATATCGACGGCGGTTTTTTAATTAACAATAGTTATTTCCATTCAAAAGGCGACTCTGTATATCTTAGTGAATTTGAAATAAAAGACAACACAAAGTCTACCACATAATGTATCATATTTGAATGTTTTACTGACTAACTATAGACGACAAAGGCCAATTAACAACTACTTTGTTTAACAAACGAGTTGCATTCAGCTTTTCCATCGTCAACTTTCCTTCTTTATGCAGTAATATTCCCTCATCATCTGCGTATGGTGTTTCCCAAGTTATTTGATATTTAACAGCATCCTTTGAGAACCATCAATTTTTAAACCAACGCAGTACAGTTAAGGTGCGCAATGGAAATATCGACAAATTTTTGTGATTAAAAATGTATTCATAATCAGGATGGCGATTATTTTTAGTACATTATTTATATAGGACAAATGCAATTATGGATAATAACTACATATTGAGGACGAATAGATTTTATATTTAGACTTGTCACGTGATGAGACAGTCAAGTGATTTTAGCACATTTACTTGCCGTATTGAGTTCACCTATGAATTTCACTAGTGCAAGGGCATAACCAAGTTAAAATTCTAAGTTTAGTATATATATATTTTTAACACGCATTGTAGTTTCTGAAAAGTGCTACGGTCCTATATAGATTCTGCTATTTCATTGTTAAAATCGTATTTGTATGACGGCATGCTGTATTTTTTGCTGGTAAACGGCATTGAATATAGATATAATTAAATTATTTTCAAGATTTCATCAGAATCGCAGCACTTTTCAGATACCTTAATACTTCTACAGTTGATTTGTAAAAGCTTACTATGATCCATTGTGTGTCTGCCCTTGCACTAGATCGATTTATTAAAACTCTTACATTACCCTCCGATGTACTTGCATACAAATATACTGCAGTATCAATTAAATAGGAAATGTACGGAAAATATATTAATAAAATTGTAAAGAAGACATCGAATCCACGTTAGTGCCTATGAAATATCTGTAAATAATACTTTATTTAATTATAGAATACATTTTGCGTTGAGAAAATATTACTTGATCCGCCTATCACTGCATACAAACTGCGTCAAGGTTTACGAAATGACGTCACATCGACAAGTGCATTGCGATCACTGACTCGTTTATACCTTGTTATTTGGGATTTAACTTATGACAAAACCGAATGTTGTAGTAAGATTTGATGTAGTTTGATGGTCTCCTACAGCTTAAAATGGCAAATAATTTCATTTTGTGGTATTTTAAGAATTTTAAGTTTTGTATGATGTCATAGTTAATTTTTCCAGTACAAATTAGGCTCCACCCCCTTTTTGTAGCCTTAAGTGTGCTGCAAAGGCAGGCTACTGACAGAAAATTTTATGTTACAGGGATTCCAAAAATCTCGTTTAAATTTAGCATTTCGTAAATTCTATGGTCGTCATAAAGACCTTGTTAAATTTATCCTATCATTGGGTCGTATTTTGACTGATGTTTTTCGTACCAATTGTTAGGCCTTTATTTTAATACATAATCTGAATATTCCGTCTACCTGATCAATGCAAAGTGCTCAGGCGGGTGTGACTGGGTCAACAGGGGATGCTTACTCGTCCTGATCCCACCTCTTGGAATATCCGGTGGACCGTGTGTGATGTCCTATACAAAGATTTGTATTATTTGTAGAATGTTTGAGATCGAACACATTTCGTTATCTTCACTGTTTTAGAATGAAGTCCTTGATACACCATCTTTGGAAATACAACTAACGTGAAAAGTTTTTATATTTTTTAGGAAGACAACTGCATGATAATATGTTCTTTTTTCACACTCCCGATGTTCACAATTCCGTAGTCTGTAGTCATTGCTCCTTACATTAAATTATATTAAAAATTCATTCCTCATACTTTACTTGTAGATAAAATGTTCCTCTTTTAGCTATCTTGAAGATTAAGACATAACCCTGATTCGTTCGTTGATGATCCAGGTAAAAGCTTGCAATTATTGTATATTTGAATCCAATACTGTGCTTCGTACGCGGAAATTTGATGTTTGTCAATATGAAATATGAATACAGGTAGAGATTGGATAAAAAAGAAATAAACAAAAATCAATAAACTGGGTGATTGATCATCCATTCAGTATCCTTTTTTTTGTCTGGCAATGGCTACAATTACTTGACTATTAACTCTGCCATAGAAATGTAAAACAACTTTACAGAGGCATCTATGCTCGTAATTACGTTGACTTCCTGATCTTACTGACTTTATTTTGGAAGCGTATGACAGCCTTTAATATTTAATATGCTGCCTGCTCGTAAAAAAAGACAAACATGAATTTGCAATGATAATCGTTTTCTTTGCGAGAACTGTGTGATTTTTCCAGCGTTGGTGAATAGTTACTGACTTTATAAAAGTAGGAGAATCTCTGCCGTGCACGATACAATCACGTTCAGCTCAGAGGTGGATTTTAAACTCCACTGGTCTGAGATATCAGGATCATTTAAGGTTTGTCACTGGTGAAATTAGTTATATCAAGGATTTTTTAAAAAGTATATTTTAGATAAGTACTCATATAACATCTCATATAACATCTCATCTCACATCTCATACTCATATAAAAAGTTGTGGTCAGTGATGTAAAGGACAAGACAGGCTAAGACCATATTTGGCTCCTGTTTTGGATTGTCTTTTAGAATGATGCAATAGTTTATCAATAAAAACCTGTTGTCACCCCTGCCACAAAATGAGTATTGGTTCTAAGTTATTGGATACACAGAGGTCACAGGAAGGTCAGAAAATATGTTATTTTCCGGATTTTCTCATTTTATGCAAATTGTTATCGGTTTTACAGCATATTTTGTTTCAGAAAACATAAAGCACAAGCTTACCTTTCTACCAAATTTATATATTTCATAGACTAGTATCAGATGCATCTTATGTATAAAAATCTTTGATAGTCAAGCTCGTGCTCTATGCTTCCCGAAGTGGAAAGTATCTCAAATTTGACAAATTTCAACAGACTGGAGGAAATTCGGGAAAATGTTTTACTTCTGTACCCTCTTGTGGGCTCCATGTAAGCTTTAAATCACAATAAATGCTGGTTTTAAAACAAGCCTCACTTTAAGTTTCTAACTACAAACTATCACAATTTTAACTGTTCTGATTTTTACATCAAATAAGGGGCCAGATTCGGCCATTACCATACCTTGTCCTTTTGAAATTACTTACTGATGATTAATTTTGATTGGTCAAAATATGCGATATTCTGGAAAAAACGGTATAGATTTTATCTTGACTTGATATTCCTAGCGTATCATAACGGAAAATATTCTCTGAGTAAAAGGGACTAAAGTTCCAAGATATTAAATTTAACAAATGTGTAGATTTGAAGAATTTTCTTCTAAATATCCTCCCGCCAAAAGAAATAGTCCCTCATAAATCTTTCTTCTTTATTTTTGTGAGCAGTTTTGTAATTGAATGTTGAATAATTTACATTGTTTAATTTAAATGTGTTATAAAAATTGAATTGTTATTAAAAGTTTTGAAGTTAGAGGTTCTGACTGAACTTTTCTAAAAAGCTGACGAGTGACATACCTTAAGTCAAAAGCTATCAATTGCCCTAAAATGATGTAGAGGTCAGATAGTCTAGAAAAAAATTATTTTATTACAGATGGCTTTATTAGAGTACTTTTTATCTACAAACTTTTAGTTTTAGATCCCAGTTTTAAAGGCACTATAGAGATGATGGAAGTTTGACTTTAGTCTTCATCTGTTTTATGATCCTAGGTTTATAAGAGATTATGCATTGGATTTATTTCAATGAACGCTGTTTCTTTACATACATATGTTTTGTAGTACTCCATAAAAACAGGAAAATATCATGAAATATGACATTTTGAGATGCCCCCTCTGGAAACCAGACCGTAGAATTTAGTGTTTCTTGCATAAAATGTACAATATAGTATTATTCATGAATAATATAATTTGAGCAAAAGTCTATAGTAGCATTTGTATAATTTGCTCAGAAGTGCGAAAAAGTGGTATTTCCCTATAGAATCCTATATAGTAAATGTACCTGTATTTTGAGATGGTCACTAAGAAATAACCAGACGGTAGATTTTTACTAAACTTGGCATGTATACTGAGGTCAATGTAAGGTAACATATGGTAAAAAAATTCAAGAGTTTTTCTACAGTAGTTTTCACACAATAAAACCCCAGTCGGCTCCCTTAACTTTACAATTTATTTTTATACCAGTCACGTGACACGCAGCTGATAAATGCGATATACGGCACAGACCTATCCATTATGGATATCTATATTACCTTTCCTACATGTATACAGCTACTTTTTTATAAAGAGTCTTAAAAATAATACATATTAATAAGGTTCAAAGATCACTTTTTCCACTTCGGTCTTTAACATAGCTTAGTGCTGTTTTTGAGATTTTTTCCCTGTACACACGCAAGATAAAATAATTGCAAAGTTTAGAACGCCAACGACAACAGATAACAATTCCGATCAAAGAAGTTTTTTTAAAAATCTTTTGTACAGGTGAGCTAAAACTTAGACGGACCTTTCAAGCAAATCTCGGTCTTCTTAATTTTTAAACAAACACTCTCTCAATAGAGTATCTGGTCATACATAGATCAATTAGTATGCATGAATTTAAGCAGTCTATAAAATAATCCAAAAGTGATTCCATTTGAGCCCATGTACCTTTATTTTTTTTTTTTTAATTTTCAAGATATTTTATTTCCATGTACTAATATTTAATATTCTGACCAGTGCCTATTACATCATTCCTTTTTTTAAAAGTATGAATCATTGTTTTATGATAATATGATTGATATTCACATAACATATTTGATTTTTACCAAAATATTTCACCTACAATCTGATATGAAACCTTTTAAGGACAAATAATACAAACAAAAATGAATGCCTGGATTGGTATATATTTTTGGACCTTGTTTGGTTGTAAATGATGAAAATACAAATATTTTGTAAAGAATTCGTAAACTTTCTATGAAGTTAGAATTTCTACTTTTCTGCAATTATCCATAAAAATCTATACAATTTATTATCACTTTATCGGGCATTATTGTGAATTTTTTAATAAAAAAATTGTATCATCTGTTCGTAATGAAGAAAAACTAATCTTAATTTTCATATCTAGATTACAACTTAATTAAAGAGAAAAAATAGAAACTCCATAAACCAGGAGCATATTTTGCAGTAAATCCTGGATACAGATGTTTACACACATTTAAAGGTTCCACGGTGCTCTCAGTGTAAGGGGCACCGAGAATTCTACTGCAGAATATATAAACGAGACCTATGTGTTCTTAGTAAGGAGAAGCAAGTGATAGACCTCGACACAAAAAACCACGATGTAGTCATTGACCGTTTAAAGTATGGCGACTTCGTGATACCAGAGCCCTGTAACGTGCATGAAGGCAGGGACCTAAATAAATGGTGTTTGTCCTGTGACTTTCCAACCTACGCTGAGTGTGGTGAACATCGGAGTCATAATATTTTGGATATTGTCAACATCTATAATATACGCAGACAACTACACAAAGATAAAATTGTATAGATCAGATCTAATGTTCTCCACAAAAACCAGGCTATCCTAGCAATAATCAAATCCGATGTCAAAAACATTTTTCGATCAGGAATATCTGGCCTCCAGCAAAGCATTATAAAAAGAACTTGTAGATTGAAGGATCTGTCTAGTTTAGAAATGAATTATATAAGTGGATTAAAGTTGAGGCTGATAAACAGATTACAAGAACTAAAAAGAAACATTTACCACACAGAAATGTTTATATACAAATTAGAACAGTGTTTAGAAAAGCCGGTACCATTCCTTTTATATGTAAAGAAAACCCCTATTCCAAGGATTAAGGACATTCCTGACACATTTTCATTCTCCCTGAATAGTGAAATCAACATGAAGGATGTAGTGAAGTTACTAGGTGAAATCCAAACCACTGCGACAGAAAAAAGGAAAGTAAAAGAGGAGCAGTTGCTGGAATTGATGCATACACCTGTATTGAAGAAATCATTTTCAGTGGAAGAAGTTAATGAGGTTCGTCACATTTCCTGTGAGACAACAGACATCGTATGGATCAGTGATCAAAGTGGACAAATAATCTTGACAAACAGAGCATGTGACCCTATTTACATTGTGACAAATACAATAAGTTGCACTGGAAGACACTCCGTGTCTAGAGATGGGAATCTGATTTATATAGATGGGGATCATAACATCAACAAATTCTACAAGTAAAAAAGGACAGAAAAAATAAAATAAAGAAAACAGAGGCATGGAAAGCAGAGTGTGTCTACCGCTCTCCCCTCAGTGCAGATATATTTGTCGGAATGTTGAGGTATAAAAAGGGTAAACATGGGTACACAGAGGCCAAGGTAATGCGGTTTAGCAGTACAGGACAAGAAATTCAGGTCATTCAACACAATAATACGGGAAAGAAACTGTATAAATTTCTTGCGTACATCACTGAGAACCATAATGGAGATATTATTGTGTCTGACTTGCAGAATGGTGTAGTGGTGACAGAGCGTGGAGGAGGATATCGATTCTCGTACACATGTCATTCATCGGGATCACGAATATCACCACAAGGAATCTGTGTAGACGTGTTGTCTCACATCCTGGTAACTGATGATATAAGCAAAATAGTTCAGATGTTTGACAAAGATGGTCATTTCTTAGCACTGATTTTAACTAGACAAAACAGGATAACAACATCACGGGGGCTGGGCTATGATAACAGAAATCACAGATACATACAGAAAAAGGATTATTAATTACTCAATGACAAGTGATTGATTGATTGTATGTTGTTTTACGTCCCATTCGACAATTTTTCACTCATATAGAGGTGTCACCATTTACCGGTGAAGGGCTTCAAATTTTGACCTTTACTCGGCACTCGGGGCCATTGAGCAGTGAGGGATCTTTATCGTGCCAACGCCTGTCGTGAACGGGACCTCGGTTTTTAATGTCTCATCCGAAGGACCCACAACTTTCACTTTAAAATGCCGATCGCATGGCGAAGGAACCCATTTTTTATTGACTTAGGTCAGTCGCGGCCGAGATTCGAACTCACGACCTCCCGACCACGGAGCTAACGCTCTACCGACTGAGCTACCGTGAACGGTCAATGACAAGTGAAAATAATCTGAAAGTAGGCCGGTAAGTTAAGGCTTCCCAAAGAGTATCAAAGTCAGTGCACATTGTGGTTTCACTTAATTACAATATGTGACGTCATAATGGAAAATGACGTCAAGTCACTGCAAACTCAAGGTGTCATGACGGGGAAAGTGCCACAATAAAGTCTCTTATTTCATACCACATGCAAATTATAAGAACTTTTTTGTAAAATTTATGTGGTATTACTGTGATTTTAAGCCTAAAAATGTGTAATTATTCTTGAATAATTGAATTAAAACGTTACTTTGTTTAATTTCTCTGGAATGAAAGTAATTGTATTCAGTACGATATTGAAAAAACAAGACTTTGAAATGCTCCCGCTTTTATAGGACCGTGGTAGACAGGTGTGTTAAGGTCAAGATCTAGTAAATGTCTTTAGACTTTTTGGTGCTAAATCAAAAATTACGTCATAACCAATTTAAACTTTCTTTTTCCATGTACTTTACGGTTTTAGTAACATTATGTAGAAAAATATTTTCCTGACATTCAATTTGAAATCAACTGAAAAATAATCCTGATACCAATATTCAATTTTACATTATTCTAAAGAAGAGGTTAAGAACATACAATTACCGTTTTCTGAGAGACTGCAAACAATCTGGATACATTTCCTATGTCTGATATGGAAAAAAACTCCCCTGTTCATGACTGACCTTTCTTAATTTTTCATTGAAAATGACAATTTAAAATATGATTTTTTCGTCTTGTTTCCTACAAATTATGCCCCAATACACCTTATTTGACCAAGCTATAGTTATAAAGCATCATAAAAGGAATTTATTTCTCAAATTAGAGAAATCTGTAGGATCCTTTCATTTACTAGATATTGACCTGAAGGGAACGCTCAGATATTCTGACTTGACTAAGTCAGTTATACAATATGACGTCATAGTAGGCGAAATGACGTGAATTTTAGAACACAAATTTTCTTAATATTGGTATTTAGAGATGTAATCAAACTTTTGAAAATGAATTGAAACATGCAAATATTAACAGAAATAAAATGTTTTTATTTTGTTATGCGGTATCTGCCACTTTTCTATGGTCGATACAATGACCTTGTCAGCAAATACAATCTATCACTGAGTCAAATACATACTGACGTCTTTTATACTAATAGTTAGGCCATTATATATACACTGAATTGTCGACGGGTTTTTCCGTTATTTACCGATCAGGACAAGGAGCACACGGCGGGTATGACCGGTCGGCAGGGGGTGCTAACTCCTCCATGGCACCTGATCCCACCTTTGATGTTTTAGAGGTCCGTGTTTGCCCTGCTTCTGATTTGTATTGTTTGAACGGACTTCTGAATTTGAATTCTGTTCGTTATCTCCATATATTTCATTGTATTAAAATCTTTGACCGATGACGTAATAACTGTTAACAAATAACTTGAGAATTGATCATGTTATGTAACAATAATTGGATAAGACGGCATGTAAAAAGATACGTAAAAGGTGGGGGGGGGGGGTTAAGAAGTAAATACCTTGAATAATGTTTGTGCTTCATATGGATTTAAACTTTGTTAAACTGGTATGCTGATCTATTTTCACCAATTATATCTTTTATTGAAGACAGTCAGCTATTATATATCCCCATCAACCTTTTTCTCTATCATTCTTCACAACAGTAATACAAAAGAACAACACTAAGCCGAATACTTTAAAACGAAATATATTTGTACAGATCGAAAGCTTGCATTGTATAATATCTGGAAAGTGCTGCTAAAGTCGTGAGGTAAGACTCAAAGACTTTCCAAACCTAGAGTCAGCTAAGGATTTTTGTTGTACGTCTAGAAAAGGTAAAGTTAACTTCGACAATATTTTACTACTTTTTTCTCAAAGCACTTCAGTGCTTTGGTAAGCACTAGAAAAAAAATTCAAAATCACAATATTCAAACCATGATCTATAAGGAAATATGAAAATAATGAAGAGTCATGAAGGGATGGGGTGTCCATATCTGCCTTGTGATTTTCAGAGTAACTTAATTTATACAGACAAGAAGAGGGTAGCTCCCACGAAATAGGTTGATTTTATTCTCAGCCTACTAAGGGAACTTTGGGACATTTTGCTATAAAATTGAATTTAGGTTGCAAATTTACAACACTGTTTCAAATTCCATGCATTTCACTAAATATAGAGGATAATGGCCAACTAAAAACTAGACTGAATGACAAACAATTATTTGCAATTTTCCAACATCTACAATAATGTACATGGTGTTTGTCTCCCAACTGATTCGATACCCAAGAACATGCTCTGAGCACGATCAATTTTTAATTCAAGGCAAGCTACTAACAAATAAGTTGATATGCATGGATGTCATCCAACTCGTTCCTCGTTAAAAGTAAGCTTTTCGCAAATCAAGTCAATCCCCATTAAGAATCGTACAAAATATATAAAATGAAAAAGTGAAGATATCGATCGATATAAAAAAAATTACACACAATACAAATCTGTGGACAGGACTTAAGAAAACGCAGAACGCCAGAGGTGGGATCAGGTGCCCAGGAGGTGTAAGCATCCCCTGTCGACCGGTGACACCCGCCGTGAGCCTTATGTATTGATCAGGTACACAAAGCATTCCGTAGTCAAATTCAATATAAAAACAAAGGCCAAACTATTGGTATGAAATTACTTTGTCGACTTTATTTTGTAAGTTTATGACAGCTATCGAACAAAATCGAACAAAGACAAGCGTGTGGAAATACACAAAAATTAACCAAAAAAAAAAAAAAAAAACGAACGGACGAACGATGGTATATATATAACCCAGCATTTAGAATCGGAGTAGGGCATAAAATAGACCTGGTTGTAATGTACATTTAAATTCCGTACTGCTCTTCATACATGGAAATTTGATATTTGCCACTTTGAAATATTTTCAATGGTGAATGCAAGTCAAGATAGTTTAAATTAAAACAAACACAAAGCAAGACACTAGTTGATTTAAAAAGCTTGAGTTCATTCAGTGAGCGGACAATTACCCTGCTTCTGTCGGTAATAGCTACATCAATGATTGTCTTCGAGATATTAAAACAGCTAAATAGAAGAACCCATGCAAATCAGGGACGTCTTTCAGATTTTGATGACTTTTTAGTAATTTTTTGACAGCTAATCGTGCGTATATATTTAGTTAAATATATGGCATATACTTATAAAACAATGAATTTAAATATTTTTTTATTTATTCTTTTTTCATGTGATTTTTAAAGTTTATCACGATCTCTCTGTTGTCTTACATTTTGACCACCCTACGCTATACAATATACAAGGGAGGAATCAAAAACATAGAATATCTAAGACTTCAAGTCTCTTCTTATTAATTTTTCTTTGACATCAAATTATTTATTCTAAATATCAATTACTGGGGGAAGGGCCATAGTTTTGTCAGTCATGTGTCTTGTCAGATAACTATGTCAAACTGTCGATTTTTCAGGTACTCACTGCGTGTTATACATTTTTTTTCTTACTGAAGAATCTATCG
The DNA here is from genome assembly GCF_033153115.1 of Saccostrea echinata. Classification (NCBI taxonomy): domain Eukaryota; kingdom Metazoa; phylum Mollusca; class Bivalvia; order Ostreida; family Ostreidae; genus Saccostrea; species Saccostrea echinata. The sequence continues at coordinate 18,459,424 of NW_026889779.1, forward strand.
AACAATTGCTTCACATAAATATGGTGACAGACAGCTATGCTAGATGTTAATTTAAAAGGAAGTAAATATTTTCATTTATACTCTTCTTTCCTAAGAGAATAATTAATTTAAGAAATGAATTTAATACCTCCCAAAGTTTATGTTGTATAATTAGAGGCATGTTCATATGAAAGTCACAATGCTGAAAGGTAAGAAAACAACAAACAATGATTCAGTCAGTGATAGTTGTAAAGTTAAGTACTCGGAGTACAAGTCAGTTTGACTTCAATTTAATTTGTGTAAATCTGATGAAAACAGAATACAAATTAGCCTATAAGAGAAAAATGCGAAAGTGTAAACTTAAATATGAGAGATATGAGGGAAGCTACATTGAGAATCTAATAAAGTATGGAGATGACGAACATTATTATCCTTCAAAATTATACATTCAGTCAATCTGATTGGTTTAGAGCAGGTCATGTGCGGGAGACAATTCGTGATTCTCCCTCACTCGCAGGGTGACAACTGTATTGTCTCCCTGCAGATGACGAAGAAATAGTGCAAGCGAGCATGCATGGTGACAACTGTGTTATCTCCCTTTAGATGAAAAATAAAGTGTCTTAAGCGAGATAAATCATATAATTACATAACATATATATGCGGGACCGGTAAATAAATTGAATGTGAGGAAAAATTTCATTACGTAACATGATATATCGATCTTTGAAAAAAAATAATTTAGATTCTTCAGGATAATAAAACTATTATGGACTGTTTAAAAGGGTCATATCACCAATTATCAGGTCTAAGTAGGGTTGCCATCCTACTCAGATATGATAATTGGTGATGTCTCCCTTCTAAACAGTCCATAATTGTACATTATTACATTGTCAACAGTGAAATACTGTGATTTTCTGTGATATTCTGTCAAAGTGTGAAAGGATACCAAAGTGATATTCTGTCACAGTGTAAAAGGATACCAAAGTGATATTCTGTCACAGTGTGAAAGGATATCAAAGTAAGTAAAAAATAATTTCTGGCCTGCCATAAGATAGAGATACCGATAGTAGCTAAACTCTCTTGATAGAGATTAAAACTGCAAAATTTTTTTACCAAATATCTTTCCAAAATCCATGTTACAATGTTTTCGATCTCACAACCGCTAAGCTATTCATGTCTCAACAGCTCAATTATGACCCCACAGCCTATGACACTATGTGAAGAAAAAGACAGAGGGAAAGGGAAAATAAAAGAAAATATAATAAACAGAAAATTTAATGTTTCGTGAGACAGGATTTTTTTTATATATTTTCACTCGTGTTTCGCACTCGTAAAAATATCAAATCATCCTGTCTCACTCGTGAAATGAATTCCATCTTTAACTACGAAAAATGAATATCCTCTATGTATTCAAACTCATATGTCCATTCAAACAATAAAAATCAGGTGCAGAGCAAGCACGGGCCTCTAAAACATCAGAGATGGGATCATGTTTCATGGAGAAGTAAACATTCCCTAATGGCCGCCTATATGTTTTCCAGTTCATGAAAAATTACCTCATCTGGAGATATTTTATTATGCTCTCAATTCCTTTGCATACACAGAAACTGGTTAGAAAACAAAAGTGATGAAAAATGTAGATCAAAAAATTGGCTTATCTTATATACATAATTTTGCATGCTTTTTAAAAAAACATTTGATTAAGCTTTGCTAATTGTTATTTAATTTAGTCATGGATACATCTAGGCCCATAGTTTAGGTGATTCTCATTTTTCTATTCATGTCATGACAATTCTAATGCAAGCATAAAAACAAACGCCCTGGAAGTATAACAAGAGGCCCATGGGCCACATCGCTCACCTGAGTAACTTTGGACATGTCCTTTACCAGATTTCCCCTTGTAATACCTATTGTGGCCCTGCACTACCCCCAGGGGTTATGATTTGAACAATTTAGAATCTACATTTCCCCAGGATGCTTCCACATAAGTTTCAGCTTTTCTGGCCCAGTGGTTCTTGAGAAGAAGATTTTAAAAGATTTTTCCTATATATTTCAATGTAAAACTTGGATTTCCTATTGTGGCTCCGCCCTACCCCCGGGGGTCATGATTTGAACAATTTAGAATCTACACTACTTGAGAATGCTTCCATATAAGTTTCAGCTTTTCTGGCCTAGTTGTTCTTGAGAAGAAGATTTTTAAAGATTTTTCCTATATATTTCAATGTAAATCTTGGATTCCCTATTGTGACCCCATCCTACCCCCCCCCCCCCCCCCGGGGTCCTTTTTTGAACAATAAAGAATCTACATTACCCCAGGATGCTTCCATATAAGTTTCAGCTTTTCTGGCCCAGTGGCTCTTGAGAAGAAGATTTTTAAAGATGTTTTTTATATATGTCAATGTAAAACTTGGATTCCCTATTGTGGCCCCGCTTTACCCCCGGGGGTCATGATTTGAACAATTTAGAATCTACACTACCCCAGGATGCTTCCTTATAAGTTTCAGCTTTTCTGAACAATTTAGAATCTTTACTACCCCAGGATGCTTCCATATAAGTTTCAGCTTTTCTGGCCTAGTTGTTCTCAAGAAGATTTTTAAAGATTTTTCCTATATATTTCAATGTAAAACTTGGATTTCCTATTATGGCCCCGCCCTATCCCCGGGGGTCATGATTTGAACAATTTAGAATCTACACTATCCCGGGATGCTTCCACATAAGTTTCAGCTTTTTTGGCCCAGTGGTTCTTGAGAAGATTTTTTAATGACCCCACTCTATTTTTGTCTTTTCTTGATTATCTCCCCTTGTAAGGAGACTTGGCCCTTTATTTTAAGAATTTAAACTCCCCTTCACCCAAGGGCACTTTGTACCAAGTTTTTTAAAATTGGCCAGTGGTTCTTGAGAAGTTGAAAATGTGTAGTTTACAGACGGACGGACGGACAACGGGTGATCAGAAAAACTCACTTGAGCTTTCAGCTCAGGTGAGCTAAAAAGCAATTATTGGAGATTCTTAAAGGATAAAGAAGATCTAAGGAATTCGTAAATCTTTAATGATACATTATCTAATGACCCTAATAAATGCTTTGTACAACACGTTTTTATACATTTATTAACTATTGAATCATTAGGAATTTAAATTTGACACCTGATCCCACCTCTGATATTTTAGAGGTCCGGGAGGGTTAGTGTTAGAGATCAGTGTTTGCTCTGCTCCTGATTTTTATTGTTTGAATGGACTTTTGAGCTTGAATACTGTTCGTTGTCTCCATGTGTTTCTTTGATTAGGTTTAATATCCCATTTAAACCGTTGATACAACCGAATCCAGAATGTTGAATGAACTTTAGGTATATGTTTGTACTTAGCTAATGCCACAAAAACATCGTTTTTAAGTAATATATGAATTACTTAAAAACTACTGTATTATCATATTATATACGATGAAGTATGCTTGGTGGCAATTTGACCAGTGTGTGAATGTAAATGTATATATGATTGTAAATATTATCGATAGGATGTGTGTCTGAATCTGAAATAATTAAATTTGGTTATTTTGGTAATAAAGTCCGAAACGGTATTTGGACCAGTGTATATTACATTATTTTCATGAGTTTAATCAAGTGGATGATTGTTTTTCAAAAGTTTCATCATGATGTTATAAATAATTGCATAATATACTTGAGATTAAATAACGGAAAGTGATCTCATAAAAACTTCAAACAATACAAATTTGCGAAAATAGCATAAACACGGACCCTTGGAAATTCCAGAGGTGGGATCAGATGCCTTGAAGAAGTAAGCATCCCCTGATGACCCGTCACATTGTGCATTGATCAAGTAGGAGGAACATTCCGTAGTCACATTTAGTTAAAAAACAAAGGTCTAACAATTGGTATGAAACAAGTCGACCCAGAGATAGGTTATATTTGCTAATAAGGTCATTATAAGGACCTTAGAATTTACGATTGAAATGCTGACTTTTTGTTGAAACCACTATAACATGAACTTATCTTTGAGTAGCTATAACCTGCCCTGGTTCATAAATTAAAAATTTGAAAATCAAAGCATGTTCTTGAGCAGCGAATAAGTTGGAAAACAGAGACACCATATCCAGGTGACAGGGAAATATTACTATATTTTACATTTGCAAATGTTTTTATATAACGCTATTGAAAGCAACGCGTATCTATAGCCGTATAAACACAGGTTCCTCGCGTCATAAACGTTCGACGTAATTTCTCAGTGACGTCATAAAGGGTCGACGCGCAAACAATGGGTCAAATGCGTGCCGTTGAGTTTGAAAAATAAAACATTTCACGCGTTAAAGATTATAATCAGGAAAATATAAAATATGAATAAGTCATAAATGTAAATATAAGTAATAATGTATCATTTTTAAACATCAATCGGATATAAATACGGGTTGGTACGAGATCAAATTTACCATAAAGCCCTTCGGGCTTTATGGAATTTGATCTCGTGACCAACCCGTATTTATATCCCGATAGATGTTTAAAAATGATACCTTATTTCTTATATAAATAAGGAGAGTTGACTATGGAAAAGTCATATAATCTCGTTTGTCATACAATTTAGTTGAAGTTTGCCTTTATCGTCTATAATCAGTAAAATATCAAAATTTGAAACAGAAGTGGCAGACTCTGTAGCGTCTTATATTTCAAGCTCACTATGATGAATTGAGTATAAATGGAAAAATCTATTGTTAATTGATAAAACGTCGTCGAGTTGAAGGCTACGGCAAGTGTTTTCTTCTTCTCATGTAAAAGTTTTTGAATAAATTCTGCTTTATAGGAATATAAAAACAGATCGCTAAAAAGTAGTGCAATGAGTGTCCAGCGAGATTATAACAGTTTGTTGGAAAACTTGGTCTCCGAAGTTTGTTAGAAGATTTGTCTCCAAAAACTACATAAATGTTGTCAATAAGGAACTCCAGCATCTTTTTAATATCAACTTCAAAGTACTTGTCTGTAAAACTAGCCAGGAAAACTTAAGGTAAAAAAAATTAAATTCTGATTTTTATATATTTTCAGATTGCAACTTAATTCAACAGAAAAATTCCTTAACTCAATAAAACAGGAGCACATTTTACAGTAAATCATAAATAGAAAAGCTTTCCGATATACAGAGTGTTCTTATTGCAGGGCAAAATTCGAATTCCACTGTAAAACCTCTCTATGATCTCTATGTTCGTTGCAAAGAGACACATGTAATAGACCTTGACACCAAATACCACGATGTAGTGAATGGCCGTTTAAAGTATGACGATTCCATGATACCAGAGTCTTGTGACAGGCACCAAAACAAGTGTTTAGAAAGCTGGTGTTTCTTATGTGAATTTCCATTCTGTGTCGAGTGTGATAAACACAGAAAACACGAAATTCTGGATATTTTCTCAGCTTATAAAATATGCAGACAAAAACACAAAGACAAAATCATTCAGATCAGATCTGACTTATCCCAAACAATCAAGCTATTCTTGAAAGTATAAAATCTGATTTCAAAAAAGGTGTGCAGTCAAAATTAGCTGACCTCAAGCAAAGAATTACAAAAAGAAGTAGGAGGTTGAAGAATCTGACAGATTCAGTAATGAATGATATCAGTATATTAAAACTCTCATTGAAATATAGTTTACAAGAACCAAAAAGAAACACTACCAAAACAGAAACGTTTATACACAAATTAGAACAATTGTTTGACAAGCCGGTACAACTCCTTTTATATCTAAAGAAAACCCCGATCCCGAGGGTTAAGAACATTTCTGATATTTTTCCTTCTCAGTGAATAGTGAAATCAACATGGTAGATGAAATGAAGTTACTAGTAGAGATCCAGTCCATAGCCACAGGAAAAAGAAAAGTACGAAATGAGCACCTATTGACAATGAAGTTATCACCCGGTGTTTTTCAGAAATATTTAATAGTAGAAGGTGTAGGAGAGGTTTTTCACATTTCCTGTGTGACAAATGACATGGTATGGATTAGTGATCGAAATGGACAGATAATATTAAAAAACAGAAAAGGTACCCGTATGCACATTTTGACAGATACAGTTGGTCGTACTGGAGGACACTCTGTGACTCCTGAGGGGAATCTAATTTATATATACAAGTATTATAACATCAACAAATTATCTACAGACAACAAAACACTAAATACACTTGTGAAGAGCACAGAACCATGGGGAGCAAGGTGTGTCTACTGCTCTCCCTTCAATGCAGATCTCTTGATTGGGATGAGGAGATATGAAAGAGATAACCCTACTTATACGGATGCCAAAGTGATGCGGTATAACAGCACAGGACAACAAATCCAGGCCATACATCACGATAACACGGGTCATAAACTATTTAAATTTCCCAAATATATCACAGAGAACCTTAATGGAGATATAATAGTGTTAGATTTATACCACTATGCTGTAGTAGTGACAGATCGTGGGGGGAGACATCGCTTCTACTACACAGGACCAACACCAAAATCACAACTATCACCTCAAGGAATCTGTGTGGATGGGCTATCACACATTCTGGTGTCTGATGCTATAAGGAACACAGTTCAGATGATTGACAAAGAGGGTAACTTTCTAATGATGTTGTTCAACATACAATGCAGGATAAATGCAACTCAGGCTTTGGGCTATGACAACAGAAGTCACCTTCTCTGGGCTGGAACATCGGATTCTGACAGTACATTATGTGTTTACAGATACATATACCAGAGAAATCATCTCATTTAAGAAAAAAAATATTTCATGTAGCTGAATAGTGATATTGACCTGGAAGTAAAATATGTATGTGGGACTCCAAAGTGCTATGGGACTCCAACGTCCGACGGTCTGCACCAAACCCCGATTATTTGACACTCCAAAGTCCGATGGAGCGGAAAAACAATAAATCTTTATGACATCATTGTTCTTAAGGAGGGATTCTTGTCTGGTTTCTGACTAGATGAAATATTCAAAGTATATTTGCTTATATGTTTTATATATTTAGATGTAAGAGATTTAAAAGATGATATTTTTCTTTCCTCATCACAATTGTACAACTATAAATAGAAATGGTAAACTGAGTTTGAAATCTAGCACGGACTATATTTTTGGCGGAATGCCGGCGTATGAAAATATCTTCTTTTCTGCATCTCAAAATAATTATAGAACAATGAATTTAGTTATAATTATTACACAATCAAAGACTTGAAGAACATTTTTAAATGTAAGTTAAATAAATAATATGGGATTAAAGTTTTCAAATATTTCAAATAAATATGATTTTCCAAATAATTCCAAAATTAGGCATTGAATAATTCCAAAATCAAGGAAAATGCTGAGTCAGCAAAAAATGAAAAACATGCATATATTCCCACATCTATCACAGATATATCTTTAAATCTTATTCTATATTTTTGATTGTGAAAACTGTTAAGATCATTATCTTGAGAATAACAGCAATGAAAAAGAAATTCTTTTAGTATTTACATTTAATTTGAGCCTGAAAGATAAGAGATTTTTTAGTCCATTGAAGCTGAAAATCGGCTGGTTGCTAGGGAAATTTCTTTACCCATGTTTCCATTGTAATCGTGAATCAGAACATTTTTCCTTTTGCATACATGGTTTATAGGGCAAAAGGAAACTATGTGTGAAAAATCATCAAATTCTGAGAACCCTCATATATCACCTACATGCCTATTTTGCATGATTTTTACAAAGAACTGTACTTAATTCCTAACATCACTTGCTCGATTAATTTAGAATGTTATTCAATTTCAGCATCATAAAAAAAGACATACAAAATAAGATACAAGAATACAGTTATTTGTAGGAAGAACTTTACACCAATTTCACTATTTTTACTTTCATATGTATATAAGTATCGGATAACGACCTAATTTAAGATCAACCATGCAAAAACAAGCAAACCTTTTCACTCCTAACACGTTTTTTTTATATATTTTATTTCAGGTGATTTGTGGAATCTTCAAATTTAGCAAGCATAAATTGAAACATTGTGAATGTATGCATATTAATATAGTCATCAGGAGAAGATAGTTCTCCTCCAGAAATATCAATTACAATGGGCATGCCCTGGGAATACTATAGTATATATTTCACCTAATGTGCTATCCCCGATAATCTTTGCGTAAATAGTGTAATAATGTGTAAAACCAGAACAATACAGTCCTTAGGGCTCTATTCTGGGTTTATAAATTTCAAAATAAAATCAATCTATAGCAGCCACTGCAGATGGCAATTAAGACAAACTTGTCGCATTTGCCTCCATTGCAAAACAAGTTCCAAAGTTTATGAAGGCATTCCTGACGAATGAATGCTGCCCCCTCCTCCCCCTTTCTTCTGATAATTTTATCAGACTTACTAATTTATCAAAAATGCATGAATTTCTTACATAGCATACCTTCATTTCGATATGTTTTTTGTTAAGTTTTAGAGGTTGTCCCTCTATGATACATAAAAATACTAAAGGTAAGAAATAAAATCTTATAAACAATCAGGGAGCCATGTTTCGAGGGAGATTTTCAACCTTAATTCGATCACCATTTCAAATGAAATTTATGCAAGAGGCAGATCAGGGAGATTACGTTTTACGATCCTCTTCTGTTTACACCAGGTCAAATGTTTTATTTGTCCTAGATTCGTGTTTATTTACCAGTCTGAGACTTCCTTCCACTGGCAAGAGGGTCATTAATCAGAAATACTGTGGTTCATATGCAGAACATATATGATTAGTACTATGAACATTATCATACGGTTTTTGCTAAAATATATTATAAACATGATACTTTTAAAGGAATACTTTCTGTTTTGAACCATTAAAAAAAATGCAGTATCTAATGTATCCAGTAGCCAATTTGGTTGATATTAATTTTATTTGTATTAGTTATTTCATTATCCATAGTCGCTAATAGCTGTAGAAGTTCACCCAACCGAAAATGTCGAACTAAAAATGTTATGTATGAAATCCGGAAAGGGCTATGACGATGAAGATGAGGCGGTAGCACGATGAAGCGATGGTGCGAGGACATGGTGGTGCGATGATGATGGCGCAATGATACGATGACGATGAAGTGATGTTCACTATCGCTCCATCATGCTATCGCACCATCGTCATCGCATTGTCGCGCTATCGCATCATCGTTATCGCGCTATCGCACCGTCGCGTCCTCGTCATCGCGCCATCGCTTCATCGTTATCGCGCCATCGCATTATCGCGCCATCAACCCTTTAGTCATGCTCGATGGTGCGATAGTGAACTACGTGGCCCTATCCGGATTCTATATTGTTGACACAATTGCCTTTAAAAACTAATAACAAAATTTTTGCTGCTGTCCATGAATTTATTGATGAAAGGTGTAGATTTTAATTTGCTATGTTATTGAACAGAATTTTCACTTATATCACTTGTTAAAATATTTCTATGTATTATATTAATTGCATGACATATTGTTGTATTTAAGAAGAGGAACCAGGAAGTTGAAAGAACCTGTTTCCAGTCCTTTTGATTCATTCAATATACATCCTCCCAGCGCCCGCTATGACACGCCAGTCTTTTGATGTATGTAACGTTATGATTTGAGGACACATTACTGAACGTGGAGGAACGCCATTTCTGAAACTGAAGGACATCCATCAGGAATTCTAAAATCTTCGCAGCCGTCAAGATTTTTGACATAACGTTAAAAACATAACATTTCAAGTATTATTTCAAATTAAACTTATAGTTTTATATCTATTTAGTAAATATCTATCTTTAAGGACTATCATTACCCCCAGACATTTAATTAAAATAAATTAAAAGAAACGCACTATTTCTCGTGCTTATCACTGTGATATACGCGAGCCAATGACAGAGGTGAATGTATGAGCCGATGGTAGAGAGTGTCCCCATATATGAGGAGCAAAGTGGACCAAAAACCATTACATTAGCTAGCGAAGGTCAAAATTGGTCAAATGTCTTTATCTTCATCAAAAAAAAAAAAAAAAAAAAAAAAAATCCAAAATGCAAGACTGCCTATTGCTTGTATTGTTTTAAATAGACTTTCCAAGACAACAGAAGGTAATGATCTGGGTTGTTGTTTGAGCCTGTTTAAATAGTTTAAAATGTTATATTTATGAATAATTCAATAATCTCGATATGTATATAACACCTGTCATTTTTAACAAGATTCGGAAACACATAATGTTAAACATAATCCAAGATTGTGAAAATATAGGCCTGGTATTTTTCTTTAAAAAAAACTATTTTTTTTTAGTTTTTGATGTTGTAAATAATTACTCATAATTATAAACTGTGTTTTCCCCTTTAAAAATAAGAAAGGAAGGGGGTTGTACTAAGAAACAATGCAAGAGAAAAAAAAATTATTTTCGAAATATGTCAACCTACTTTAATTTCATAATTTTTTAAAAGTATACGACTCTTTTTTTTTTTTTTTAATGGGCAATGATTTACAGAAATAGAATATTATTCTTTAAAGTGAGTGATTTTTTAGGTATTGTTTTTTTTCAGATTAGACAACTATTTTGTCTCTCAAGGGGAACATGGTCAGTTCATAAAATACCTGGTATCTTCACCAAGTGAAGTTTAAAAAAAAACATATCCTCTTTCTTTTTCAACAACAACAAAATAAAATACCATTGTGCGTCATGCACCGCACCTGGTTCCGGATGATGTCATTGTGTGAGAGTTATCGCCCTTAGACTGATATCCCACAATGCACTGATCTGTCACTCGCATGTGTAAATATAGCGGAACAGTTCCAAGTTTGGAAACTTTTTCTGATGCATGCAGCCATTTGCATGATGATCTCTCAATTTAAAACAGAAAACAGTCTCCAAACGACGATTATTTATTGTTAAAAAATCGGTATTGACCCGTGGTGTGGTTCTCGTGGGCGCAAAGTTGAAGAGGAAGTGAAGTTTTTCAATGAATCAAATCCAAGATGGCTTCCACTAACGTTAGTTTGGACGACATAGACTTGTCGAGTTTGAGGGTAAGAAAGGGATTATAAATTCAATTAGAATAATACATATTTTACACTCGCGGAATATATATTTACAATCATTTTACAAAGAACGGGATTGTTTTCTATTCCCCTATCAAATCAGCTGATTAAGTAACAACATAATAACAGTGAACAAAGAAGAATATCTGTCAGACTCTATAAAAAACATTGATCCTCTTACATAAGGCAAATTTTATGTTCTGCATTATCATTTAATCCCAGGGGATTATTCCTACCCATTTCAATATCTTTATATATCATTTTTTGTAAGAATACTATAGAAATGAACCAGTGGGGTACCCCAACTTCCAGAAGAAGCAGAAACTTTATGTTTTTCTTCATACTTTGCAGGACCCAGCAGGAATATTTGATCTGATTGAAGTTGTTGGAAATGGAACTTATGGCCAAGTATACAAGGTATGGAGTCCACCGATGGTTTGGATATTTAAAAAGCCAAATTTTTAATTTATGGCAAGGCATATCTGTGGAAGATGAACTGTAAACATACATTTTACCATGTTTACAGTCAGCAAGTTTTCCTCATATGATGAAGTGTTTTACATGTTCAGAAGAACATGTGTAACCTACAGTAAAATACAATAAAACAAGCATATACATATAGCAAAGATGCCTATAATGAATTGACATTTACAGCAAAGTGAATTCACTCCCCATGGCTTTAAGATATATTGTTAACTTTATGGATAATAATGAAGCCTTATTTTACTCTACTTCAGAAATACATGTGGGGAACATGATCAATGCTTCCATTAAATGTAGCTTTTTTTTTCTTTTTTAGGGGAGGCACACAAAGACGGGACAGCTGGCAGCCATTAAAGTGATGAATGTCACCGAGGTGAGGAGTCTTTTGTTAAAGGTGTAAACAAGGACAGTATCCTCGAGAGTAAACATTATTTTTTCTTGATTGTATTGATATTAAGTGCTTGATTTATTTTTTCGTTGAATTTTATTTTGAAGGATGAAGAAGAGGAAATTAAACTAGAAATAAATGTCCTCAAGAAGGTTAGTGGGTACAATAATGTAACATGTGACAAATCAATGTGTTGAAAAAAATGTGTACATTACACAGTGTTTTCCCAAAGAAATGGCTACCGGCCAAATTAACCGCTTCAATTGTTAAAAATGCCGCTTTGAAATAGAAACATCAAAATTTAATTGTTGTATTACTTGTAAGGTCCACAGAGATTTGTCATAAACCTCATCCCAAAGCCTGTTACAATTGATCTCTAACCCTTTACTTTGAAATAAAGGGAAAACACTAATTACATGTTTATTATGAAACATTACAAGTGCCCACCCTCCATTCTCAATTTTAACAGACATGTGATTTCTATAATATTTTTATGTTGCAGTTTTCTAACCACAGAAACATTGCCACGTATTATGGAGCATTTATCAAGAAAAGTCCTCCAGGAAAAGATGATCAATTATGGGCAAGGAATTTAATCTGAATTTAATGTAGAATTTAAGTGTTGGTAAATTTTTGGAATTTGATTTTAAAACTGATTATTTTGATCAGTCTCAGAAAGACAATTATTGACAAATATGATGAAATAATTTTAAAATGCATTAAGTGAACATCTTAGTAAATAACCATGCAACTGCTCAATAATTTTCTTGTTTGAAAGTTCTAGATTTGTCTCAAGAAATGAATCAAGAACAAGTATGATAATAATACATTACATGTGTGTATAGGTCTGCAGAAGTAACAACACCTTTCTTAAATTTAATTTTGTATATTTTGTTGTAGCTGGTTATGGAGTTCTGTGGAGCGGGTTCAGTGACAGATCTGGTCAAAGGTAAGGGTCAAAGGTCAAAAAATTATTTAAAAATGGAGAGGTAAAATATATACATGTATGCATAATGCATAGATAAAATATGCATGATGTGCAATGTCTTACATTAGGAAAACAAGAATGGAAACTTAAAAACTTCTCTGCATTCACAAGTTATTGTTCAGCAATTTTAGTATTAAAATGTTAAACTTTTATATTTTAGCCACAAAAGGAAGCAGTTTAAAGGAAGAATGGATTGCGTATATTGGCAGAGAGATGTTACGGGTAAGACTTCTTGTTTGTCAGAGTATAAGCTTTGTGTAATGTTAATGGAAGGTTTGAAAAACCTTTATACTTGCATTTGAGACTGTTGATCCCTTTCTTTACTACAACAGTGTTTCATCTACCAGCCTTAATCTGCTTATGATCAAGGGAAAAAAGTTGTTGAACATGTTCAAAAACAGATTGCAATGTTTTGTTTAGATTTTCTTTCTTAGTTTCATGCATATTGCACAGTAATTTTAGAGTAAATTTTGTAATCAAACTGATTAGGTAGGCCTTAGACGGTTTATTACTGTTAATTAAAGAACTAAATTTAGAATTTCTCCATTTCTGATTATGCTGATTAGTGCTCAAGTTTGTGTACTTCTTCCAGGGTCTTGCACATTTACACAGCAATAAAGTAATACACAGAGACATCAAAGGACAAAACGTTTTACTGACTGACAATGCTGAAGTCAAACTAGGTCAGTGAGAAGCATATTTGCTCTATTTATTAGATATTTGGTAAATGAATACCTACAAAAACATCCAGACAGATATGTAAATGTTTATAGATATTCTGATCTGTTTTTAGTTGATTTTGGAGTCAGTGCCCAGTTAGATAAAACCATTGGCAGAAGGAACACCTTTATAGGGACACCCTACTGGTAAGTCTCAGTGATTTTACAGTTTGATGTGTTCTTCAATCTTAATTTTTTATTGATTTTGGATTAATTGATGAAATTTACGTACCAAGGCAATCTGATGTCATTTGTGTTAATTTACTTGTTAGTGAATTTTGCATCTGTAAATATAATCTGCTTGGTCTGAGAACTTTAAATTCTTTTATTATGATAGGATGGCCCCTGAGGTGATTGCTTGTGATGAGAACCCAGATGCTACGTATGACAACAGGGTGAGTGTACACAGAATAAAAGTGCTGGGGCTGAATTTAATTGTAGTTTGGGAGATGGAAACATCAGTCACTGAAATATAGAAATGTCTTGTAGAATTTAAATTATTTTCCCCTGTGTGTTTTTCATGCATGATTTTCACAGTTTCAGTTTCTTGCAACTAGATGCAAGAATGGAGTTTTCCTAAATATGCAAAAAGGGAGATAACTCTGTTTTATTTATCGTTTCAGAGTGACCTTTGGTCTCTAGGTATAACAGCAATAGAGATGGCAGAGGGAAAACCACGTAAGTATTCTGGAATTAAAAGCATTAAGATGATTTATTTGATTGAGAGGCACATAAGATAACACTTTAAAATGTATGGTCATTTAATTATCCTTTTGTTGCCATGTGCTAACATATACTTTCAAGTGACTTTTGTTACACATGTATTAAGATTTGATTTTGTACAGATAAATCAGAATTAGGTTTTCCAATATTTTCTGTTTTCAGCGCTGTGTGATATGCATCCCATGAGGGCTCTCTTCCTCATTCCCAGGAACGCTCCACCGAGATTAAAATCAAACAAATGGTATGTAACAGCCAGGATTGAAATTAAGAAAAGCAATGGGCTATGATAATGTTCAAGATCGCAGGTAGCCTTGCTCATAGGCTAGATAAAATATCTATTAAAAAAGTATGAATTAATACTTGTTATGGCTAGACTTACTGTTCAAAATAGTAGCTTTAATTAGAGCTACATAGCAGCTAAAATCTTAAACACAGCCCAGAATTATGTGACAAATAGCTGAGTGTCTTACTGATAATGGTTAGATTTTATTTGTTTGCACATATATCTTTTCTCCTTTAAGATTTTCATGGTCCACCTGTTTAACATCACAGACCTGTTTTTTTTTTCTTTTAAGGTCCTCAAGATTCTCAAATTTTGTTGAGACTTGTTTACTGAAGGATTACATGCATCGGCCAAATACAGAAACATTACTTAAACATCCATTCATAAAGGACCAACCCACGGAGCGACAGGTCCGAATTCAGCTAAAGGACCACATAGACAGGCACCGCAAAAAGAGACCGGGTCAGTAACTACCATATAAATAGCACCACTCAAAGAGACCCAAATTAGTACCACAATATTAATAACACCACTAAAAAAGACCCAAATGAGAACCACCATACAAATAGCACCCAGTTAGTTTCACTAATTAAAAAACACCACAAAAAAAGTAATAAGTGTGACTAAACTAAGAAACATTTTGTTTATATAAAGATCTTTGAGAAGTGGTTCTGTAATAAAGTTGAACTGATTTACGGCTTGTTCAAAATTTATGCAATGTTCAAATATCCAAAGACATATATGCTCTAAATCACATAATACTGTAAATGTTTACAACAACATTGAAATTAAAAATGCCTTGAATTTTTATTGCAGTATAAATTCTGCTTTGAAATAAAGTTGAACTGCTTTTGAATTAACTTCAGAAGATTGAAATACCAAAGTTGAAATGAAATTGAGATGTACTAGATTTTACTAAGGAAGTTGAAGTGGAGGTGAACTGGATTTTTTGAGAAAATTAAATTGATTTTACTAGAAATTGATTAGGTGTTCATGATCTTTCCAAAAGTTGAAGTTGAGGTGTAATTTAAAATTCAGGTTTACTTGATTTTACTAGAATTTTAAATTGAGGTGTACTTGATTTTAATTTGAGGTTAACTTGATTTTAATTTGAGGTGTACTTGATTTTATTTTGAGGTGTACTTGATTTCAGATGACGAGGACAACATGACGGAGTGGGTACCCAGTGATGTGGAGGAGGAGGAGGAAACAAACATGGCCGGTGAACCAAGGTAAACAAGGGGGGGATGATCAGGGAGGGTTACTGTGGCCATGGGTTGTACTTGTGTGGGAGTTGTTGCTGAATGTAGGCAAGCAAGATCTTATTGGTTGGGGTGTGGCTTATATATACATGTACATGTAGGTTTGAATGTATCGTAAGGAAAATTTATATAGTTTAAATTTTTTTGCTGTATGAAGTGTGCATTTGTTTCATTTGTTTACTAGTAAAAAAAAAAAAAAGGTGATGCTCACCCATTATTTGCTGTATATTTGACTTGATTTTATATGAATTTGTTGAAGAACTTCAGTAGTTAATTAAGAATGCATGGAGATTAATGTGGTACCATGATTATATGTTGTGAATGTAAAACATTGTGTTTTTCACAGAATATGGAAGAAATACTACATAAAATAGGCATTAAGTCTGGTCTGTTCATTCAACTTCTTGACACATGTCTAATTCAAGGGCAATAGTATACTAAAGTTAGAATCTATTCCATTCAGAGAATTATAGTAATTACCCAGACATGATTTAATATCAGAGGAGTAGGTAACCATTTTCCAAACTGTCCCTCGAATTTGGGGAGACGTGCATTGTAATAATAAATGACCTTCACCTAAATTTCTCATTTATCATGAAACAAACCACTCGGAGTGGGGGGAGTAATATGTTTAAATAAGTCTGACTGATCCTAATGGCTCATAAACAATTAAAACTTCTGGAATACATTTGTGAGGAGTATTTGGTATAGACTGTAAGTCTTCTTATGAGAGGGTACATTGTGACCTAAAAAGTACGTGTTTTTGGGACTCTTTATATGTCTCTTATATCCTTGAATCAGCTTAGCAATTTCACCCCACTCTTTAGTAAAATTCAAACATATAGCTGCACTGGGAATGAATGTACAGACTATTGGACATTTCTACCCCACAATAGATACTAAGTACCAAAAGAAACCCCAAACTGATAGTGTTTGCACAGTGTATCTGTATAGCTGTTTTATGTATGTTATTTATAACTTTTGACCTTCCCTTTCCCAGCACGGCGAGACGTAGAGATAGCAAGCCGGATCCTAACAGACCAGTGTAACATTACCTGTTCTTATTCCTTCTCTGTGTGAATATCTGACCAGGTTTCAGGGTTGTAAGACTGCAGAATTGTAGGTTATAAGAATAAGATCAAAGAATTGTAGGCTATAAGATCATAGAATTACTTTGTGTTTATTCAAAAAGAATTTTCCAAATCTGTAGGGTTTTCAGGAGATAGTGTTAATTTTTTTCTTTGAATGTAAGTAAGAAGAGGCAGAATGAAGCAACTTTTGATCATTTTAATTACTTATTAAATAATCTGTAAAGCACATCAAAACCAATTTTATGTTTGTTCTCATAATGTCGAAGTCCCAGTATCTGTATTACTAATTTTATAATTTAAACAAAACATACATGTATGATAATGCATTGAGGCTACAGATTATGACCTGATGTCAAACCTAGAAACCTGGCCAGGTGTACACATCTTGCATGTTAACTTGCATGTGTCTTAAGGTTCATCAACCCTCTAGTAAGAGTCTGAGATAACTCTTACTTGATTGAAAAATCCCTTTAAAATATTTTCAATTTTAAAGTCAATTTATGTCAACTTTTGCACCACGAGGTATGTGGAAATTGTTTGCATTACAAATTTTATGTAGATTTCTTTTGGAAAATTATTATCAATTAAGCGAAATTTTATATAAGTGAACAGAAGGACAATGAATCTTAACTTCTTTTTTATTTTAAAGATATTAAATTTTTCAGTGACAAGCTGATGAGAGATTAAACCATATGTTTTCACTTTCACAGTGATAATTATGTATGAATATACCTCACTGACAAACCTGTATGATCAAGTGCATGCAATATCTTTATAAAATGGCTAGCTTAAGAATGTATATTCCAGGAGAGCTTGTTGGCAATCTCTGATCCTGGTTAACCTCTTGATTTCAGATATTTTGTAAATTTTATTCACACTATGTTTTTATGAACATTTTCCACTTTGGCAGACACTGCCAGATTATAAATTTTAAGAATCAGATATTATCTCTCTTAATTTCCATTGTAACAACTTTTGAGTTCAAACATTTTATATGACTTTCTTTTTACAGAATAATTAAATCAATTGATCCTAAGTACAATCTCTCTGTTATGCTGTTTCTTTATTTTCTTTTCTTTTTTTTAAAAAAAGCTTTTTAAGATTTCTCTTTGGAACACAAATGAATAAAGTGCATATGCTTTTGAAATCCTTATTTATGAAAGTCTGTCCCCTATACATTGAAATCAAGATCTCTGAAAAAGAAACATCATTTTTTAAGATTTTTTAAAACTAAATCTTACATATAAAAAAGAGCTGTAACTACTGTATACAGGGAAATTTTCGCCCCCGTTTTATTTTCGCCCCTTTCGCCCTACCCTCATTTGGGCGAATTTAAAACGGGGCAAATTAAAGGAATACAGTATTATTTCTTAAACAAAACGATGACTGGGCAAATTAAAAATGGGGCAAACTTGTTTGCAAGTGTGAAAGGGCGAAAATAACACGGGGCGAAAATAACCCTGTATACAGTATATGTAAGGTCTGACTGTTTCTTTTAGCTCCATCCTCCAGATCCCAGGGGAATCCACACTGAAAAGAAACTTTCAGTTGATTCAACAGCGTGAAGGTCACCCCCAGAACTCCCGCCCCGTACCCGTCCAGCAGCAAGGTCGACAGGGTCAAAGGCCATCAAGTTCTAAACAGGGATGGCCTGGTCCCTACCAACCTCCACAAGGTCCAGGGAGACAGCAGCAGATATCCAGACCACCACAGTCCATAGGTCAGTATAAAACCAGACTAAGTCAGTATAAAATCAGACCACCACAGCCCATGGAACAATATGACACCAGACCACCACAGCCCATATGTCAATAAAACACCAGACCACCACAGCCCATATGTCAATAAAACACCAGACCACCACAGCCCATATGTCAATAAAACACCAGACCACCTCAGCCCATAGGTCAGTATAGCACCAGACCACCACTGCCCATAGGTCAGTATTACACCAGACCACCACAGCCCATAGGTCAGTATTAAACCAGACCACCACAGCCCATGTCAATAAAACACCAGACCACCACAGCCCATAGGTCAGTATAACACCAGACCACCGCAGCCCATATGTCAGTATTAAACCATACCACTACAGCCCATAGGTCAGTATTAAACCATAGCACTACAGCCCATATGTCAGTATACCACCAGACCACCACTGCCCATAGGTAAGTATAACACCAGACCACCACAGCCCATAGGTCAGTATAATACCAGATTGCCACAGCCCATAGGTCAGTGTAACACCAGACTACCATAGCCCATAGGTCAGTATTACACCAGACTACCACAGCCCATAGGTCAGTATTAAACCAGACCACCACAACCCATAGGTCAGTATAACACCAGACCACCACAGCCCATAAGTCAGTATAACACCAAACCACCACAGCCCGTAGGTCAGTATAACACTAGACCACCACAGCCCATAGGTCAGTATAACACCAGACCACCACAGCCCATAGGTAAGTATAACACCAGACCACCACAGCCCATAGATCAGTATAACACCAGACTACCACAGCCCATAGGTCAGTATAACACCGGACCACCACAGCCTCTAGGTCAGTATAACACCAGACCACCACAGCCCATAAGTCAGTATAACACCAGACCACCACAGCCCATAGATCAGTATAACACCAGACCACCACAGCCCATAGATCAGTATAACACCAGACCACCACAGCCCATAGATCAGTATAACACCAGACTACCACAGCCCATAAGTCAGTATAACACCGGACCACCACAGCCTATAGGTCAGTATAACACCAGACTACCACAGCCCATAGGTCAGTATAACACCAGACCACCACAGCCCATAGATCAGTATAACACCAGACTACCACTGCCCATAGGTCAGTATAACACCGGACCACCACAGCCTATAGGTCAGTATAACACCAGACTACCACAGCCCATAGGTCAGTATAACACTGGACCACCACAGCCTATAGGTCAGTATAACACCAAATCACCACAGCCCATAGATCAGTATAACACCGGACCACCACAGCCTATAGGTCAGTATAACACCAGATCACCACAGCCCATAGATCAGTATAACACCGGACCACCACAGCCCATAGGTCAGTATAACACTAGACCACCACAGCCCATAGGTCAGTATAACACCAGACCACCACAGCCCATAAGTCCATATATAGACCACTTCAGTCAAGTGGTTAGTATAATATCAGACCCTACAGCCCATAAGTCAATATGAAATGAGACCACTACAGCCTAGGTCAGTATAAGAGCAAACCATAGGTCAATATGAGATATAACACTACTACTTGTATATTTTAAAAATGAGGATGAATTCATACACCTGTTGAATTAGTGTAGAGAAGCAAAGAAATTAACTCAGAATACATTCTCTTCATTTCAAGACTATTTTGTTAGTTTTCTGATATTTCACCCCAAAGATTATAAATGTTATTTAAAGTGTTATAAAAACAATAAAGTAGGGACAATTTAGCTCTTTGATATCTTCATACAACAGGTATTTATAGTCATGCATGGTAAATTTTGGTTGTGAAATTGCATGGTTTTGATGCATTGTGTTTCCAGTGGAGGAAGAATCCGAGGACGTGAACCGAGACCCGGAGGCCGAGGACAATAGTGAGTCCGGGTCAGAGGATGAAAACTCAGGTCACACAGACAATGTTCTTTTGCTATTTACTCAGGGCTTTTATCACATGAGCAAGAATTTGAATTGAACCCAGAGATGGGGAGAGTCCAGCGTTAACTTGCATGACAGGCTTCTTTATTTGCTTTTCGGTGTTCTAAGATAACCCAGATATGGTGGTTTAGAATTCTGCTGCCTCAGATCATTTACTTTTTCTTTGTCTTTACAAAGTTTTTTGATCTATAATATCAGTCTTCTTTTAAAAGTTTAATTTAGGGTGGTTAAGAAAATAAATTAGTAATGCCCATTTTCTTAGAACTCCATATCTTAAAGTGAACAATATACAATGTAAGCATTTAGTCAGTTTCTCATTAATTCATGAACCATTTCTTTCTTTTACCTGCAATTTTTTTTCTGCAACTGCAGCCTCCTTTCATGTGCTTTATGCAAAATACAGCTGAACTTCGATATCTCGAACACGGATATCTCGAATACCACGGATATGTCGAAGTACGGCCGCGGTCCCGACAAAATTTGCTTTATAAATGATTAAAATAAACTCCTCTATGTCGAACACGGTAATGTCGAATACCCCGGTTATCTCGAACTAAAACTGTGTACCCATTCATTAAAATCACATGCGTTATCTCGAAGTTAGGGTGATTTTCTGCTCTGATGATCAAGTCCGTTATGTAAACTGAACGCTCTATTGATAACAGCCACCTGTCTGTCACGCACGGGTTACCTGTGTTCCTGTGATCAACAGATAATAGCGCGATAATTATACAAGGTGTATGTATGGCTTACATTGATTTTAATTATGCAAGCCAAAAGTTGTATGTATTAGTCTTATCCATACGGTTGGATGACACATTGATTGTTTTGTGGCTGGGGTACGTTTGTCCTGATAATCGGTATTTAGAGATATGTTCAATACTGCGCGCTTGCATAGTTTATACATATGAAAGCGAAAATTATAAACATTAAAGTGAAACAAAATTCTGTAATTTAATGCAATTAGAATTTATTTTTCCTATATCGTCAGTACACACCATTATGTTAGCGTGTGTCGCAGTGAAAACTTGTGCTACAGTGCCCTGTGATTCATTGTTGTTCTGTTGTTAGACAAAAGTGCGTGTTTCTTCTTTTGCATTTGATATTATTATTGGTAAAATATTTTCTTTTAACTGATTATACATGTTTGAACATGTTTCTCCAATAATTTTTTTTGTATATTTTGTTTGCGTTATTCTGACAGCAACCGGTTTTAGATTTACAATGCGTAGATGATATCCTGTTATGTATACATGGGAAACGATGCTAGCGGTTGACTTGCCGGGTTGGAAGATGGATTATACTTCTGTGCATATTATACAAAGTTTTTATTTTGTGAATTATAAAGAGAATGTAAAAATCTTTTTAATGCTAACTACATGTATATTAAAGTAATCGTATACATAATTTCAAACAAGAAGAAATTTTATATGTTTTTGCTGTTAAGTGCATATTCACTGCACTAAGTTTATTTGAATTACATTAAAATTATAACCCTCGATATGTCGAACCCCTGGATATCTCAAAGTTCATCAACGGTCCCGTCAACTTCGAGATAACGAAGTTTAACTGTAGTCATCATGTCTATTAGTGCAGTCTATAAAACTGAAGGTAATAAAATTATGACAAATTGAACATAAATAAATAAATGATACTCAATTCAATTGTTCAGCTGTTGCGATCCTCAGTCTCCATTGTCATAGTTACTCTGGACTTTTCCCACGCAACACACCCCCTCCCCCGCCCAACTTTACCTGCTTTTTATACCAGGAACTTTTCATGACAATTGGATTTTATCTATAAAGTAAAGACGACAAAATTTTTTAAAAAAATTTTGTATAAAAATTGGCATTGTACAATTTACTTGTACCAGGTGAAAAATCTTGTTTTTTTAAAAATTGGATTGTTCCTAGTGTTTTGTTGGTTTTAGAAGCAACAACAAAAAAATCCCATTATTAAAATTAGAAAGTTTTACAAAAGGTGGCAAGAGAAGATCAGCGGATTTCTAGACATGAAATACAGAACAAATAACTTTTTTTAAAGAAATAAATTACACTATTCAATTTGTTTATAATGCATAAAGAAAATTTGATGGTATGTTTTTCTTTTGTAAAACTTTCCTTGTAGAGAAACTGTAGCTAATGAAGTTTTCTCCTACAAAGTGCTTTATCCCAGAGTGAAAGATTTTCAACCTCCCTCTTTCTCCCCCACCCCTTTCATTTCCCCACCACAGCACAAAGCACATGTCTTAACATGTAATATATACTGTATCTAAAATTTTATATTTGTCTATCAGATTTATAAGTATCTTTTAAATTGAAACATATAGCACTGTTAATTCACCACTCAGTACCGGTACATCGTTATATCAGATAAGGTTCTGGGTTTGGTTTCACTGAATGTAAAATAACACAATAAGATAAGATGTATGAGTATTGTTGATGCATAAAGATTTCAGTTTAAAGTCTGTAATAGTTAAGTATGAGTTTCTTGAAATATTGATGTGATCGTGCATGCTTTTAGTTAGTTTTGTTTTTCCCTGTAAGAGGAAGGTAAGTTTGTGGTGTCCTTTGAGTAGAGCCATTTTGTGTTACCCTTCAGCTTGTCAGACTCATTCATAAGCAGCATGGGGGGAAAATAACAGGGCCACTTATGGCAGGAAGCTTACCAATTAATACTGACAGCAACAAGAGATTCAGGAATAAAAGTCTGATCAAAAGAAATTTTTACATTTATATTTTACTGAGATTTTGGTTTGCTACATGTCTTTAAAAGCAGCAATGTTTACAGAGGATTTATATTTTAGAAATGGAGGAGCAGAGTGAGAAATATATCTAGACATTCATGGGTGGACAAATCACTCTAAACATTTTAAAATATATCTTTTCCTGTGCTGCTCTTATAAGAACCTCTCTTTTATAGAAGTGTAATAATGATTCTTATGTAATATCAGTATTTTGTTTTTTCTCTTTCAGAGCAAAGACCCTCAAGTAAAGCCCAAAAACCAGAGGTATGTCTTCATTGATTTTACAAAAGCTTATCTCCATATGGGTCTCATAGGATATGCCCTGGTGCTTTTGTATTACAAATCATGATTCCTGATTCCAAAGAATAATTTGTTATATGTATATGTTCACCTGTTTATGATGTTAATGTCTCCCAATTTACTCGATACTTTAGAGCATGATCTGAGTACAATCAATTTTAAACCAAGACAGGCTACTGACAAATAAGATGATGTTACAGGGATTTCAACAACCTCATTTTAAGTCAGCATTTTGGTAATTTTATGGTTGCTATAATGACCTTATTTGCAAAGACAAACTATCAGTGGGTTGTATTTTGACTGACATACTTCATACCAATTTTTAGGTTATTGTTTTTTAATTAAATTTGACTACACATTATTCCATCTACCTGATCAATATATAGGGTGTATGGCAGGTATGACCGGTTGACAGGGAATGTATGTTCCCCCTAGGCACCTGATCTCACCTCTGGAATTCCAAGGGTCCTTATTTTATGGCCTGTTCACAAATGTATATTGTTTGTTGGTTTTTTGAGACCGATCCCTGTACGTTTTCATTGTATATTGTAGGACCTCGATAAGTATGCCAAACAGCTGATAGACATGTTTCCTGAGGAGGAGAAGGGCTCCTCAGATGAGGAGGAGGAAGAAGTGGAAGAGGAGGTGACAAGGGACGGAACTCTTCTTGCCTCAGAACCGGCCAGACCTCTGTACGTTTTAGGTTTTAGTTTTTGTTTTTTAATTTTCATTATAGAGTAGTTTTCATATTAGGAGATCAGTAGATAAAGCTCTCAAGTTAATAAACAATAACAGATAAACTTAGAAAGAATTTTCATTGAAGTTCTTAAAAAATTTAACGTCTTTTAGTCCATATACATAAAATATGACTTAGACTGAACTGATAATAACTTTTTGAAAACTTTGTTTAGTGCATCTGTCCTTAAAAATATATGTACATTTATTTTTATTTTTTTTTTACCTTTTTGATCCATATTTTTGAGAGGATGAGAATTTGCTTCCCCCCCCCCCCCACCACCAAAAAAAAGCTGGTGGTATATAGTGATTGGGGTGTCTCTATCCCTGTGTAGGTTCTTACATATATCCATAATACTTGGGGGGAATCCATCTCTTATCTGCAACTCCTCCTATGTCACTGAATAAAACAAGACTTTCATAAAATTTTTATTACATAGTGCCATCGTGTACCTCCTATTTTACATTTCGATTAGACAGATATTTGGGGTTTTCCATAGAAATAAATGAACTTTGCTATTATACTCATATGGGAGTTGAGGGTATCATTTTTTGAGCACAGTGCTCAGAGTAACTCTAGTATTTTCACAGATTTAGAAAGCAGATGTTTAAAATGTAACTAAATTATTCCCTGAAGCCTTAGTAAGATTGTAAAACCTTGACTGTTTGTTGTAGAAAAAGAACTGCTATGTATGTGATGTTTGTAAGATTTTATTTAATACAATTTATCGAAAGCATTATATACCAGAGTTCTGTATATATACATGATATAGTAAACACATATATATAATTACATACCTATACAGCTGTCCTCCCCAAAGCCTGTGTATAATCAGTTACAACCAACTTCATTTATGTCCCATTGAATACATGGTAGTTTCGGAGTAATGAATATTTATAGCCAGAAAAACTAACGAAAGTTTTAAAGAACAGATTGAAATAAGTCATAAAGGAAAGTGAGCTGGAAGAACACTTTGTTTTTTATCTAGCAGTCATGACTAGTTATCTTTGTACTATGATCAACTATTTAAAATAACTTTTCTGTGAAAAAAAATTAAAATTTATAAAATAATAAGGTAGTAGAGATTTAATACTGTATAGCAGATTTTCTTGGCGGGTGTTAAATTTGGCGTTATGCTTGCTCAAAGGTATGCCAATAATTTATTTTAGCAGACAAATGGTTTTTACACGTTGCAAAAGAAAACTATGAAGAATATTGATAATTTTAACGATTAAAATTTTAGCGGGTTACTACCATAACGCTAAAATAAACCAAAATTAGCATCCTGCTAAAATTACCTGCTGTACGGTATTGTGAGTGATAATCTAAGAGATATAATGAGACACCCTTGGATTTAAATATTCCCTTGCTTTAGATAAATTTCTCCACACAGCTTTGATTTTCCCAGAACCTGTTGAAACCTCCATACATTGACCATGCTGGAGTGTGTTTTAATTATATATTAATTGCTTGTTAATCGAATGAATATCGGAGATTTTTAAATGTATCTTTCCATATATATATATGATTTGATGATTATTACTTGGTTGTTAATTATTCAATGTAATATTTTGTATGAAATCTCTTTCTGTTAATTTTTTATACTAATCAGATTTTCTAAATTTACATTTGTAAGCAATCGTCATGTTTATTACTTTAATAACTTTCTGTACTGTATACCCTCTATAGTATACTGGGTTTGAATTACTTTTGCATTTAATCGGTATACCTCAAATTTTAATCTCACTTATGTTTTATTTAGCTATGTATTTCATGTAATAATTGAATGACCTGTGGGGTTTTTATGTTGTGCTGGATATGAAATGAAGTGGTGGTGTTTTACACAATTTAATGGGTAGATAACTCTGGCAGTAATTTTGAACAAACTAATGCTTTTGTTTTCTTGGATATGTTTACACTGCCAGTTAGTCATGTAAATAAAAGCAAAAATGGGAAAAGTAAATAAAAGCAGAGATGGGAAAACATCAATAAATAAAAAAAAGTTCAATAGATAAAGAGAAAAAAATTAAATGATTAGAGAAATCCGTGATAGCAATTGCCATATTGTAAATATACATGTATCTGAGCTTATGTGTGATTTTCAGGATTAAAGAATTAACTCTGTCTATTCTAGATATGACTTCAAAATGGTAAATTGAAATAATCAAATTTTTTTTAGTTGATTCTTCTGATTATATTATTTGATCTTTTTTTTCTCTGATAGTTTAGGCAAATATTGATGATGTGAGATCTATATATTTGTGTTTTTTTTTTTCTAGACCTACTGGAGGTTTTAACCATGACACATTAGAAACCCTGTCTTCCATGGTCATTCACACAGGTAAGTGTTTGTCTGTCTGTCTGTCTGTGTTTATATTTAACCATGACACATCAGAAACCCTGTCTTCCATTGTCATCCACACCAATAAGTGCCTGTCTGTCTGTGTATCTTTGTATATGTTTGTATACATGTTTGTATGTGTACATGGTATTTCAGTCATTGAAGATGGTGACTTTTTTGAATTCTATTACAAGTTTATCACAGAACATATTTGCACTGTGTCTCATCACATTTTCACGTTATCATAATATGTATTCTTTATTAATTTATTGCATTGTTGTTATGACTGTTGTATCATTTTGAGCTGTCTGTATTTGTAGACATTTCACCATCACACTCCAACCAAAGCCCTGCCAACAAAGTCAGTGAGAACTCGCGTAACCGTGACAATGATGACGGAACCCTGGTCGTCCGAAGGGTAAGTCTAACATTCCACATGTTTGTCTCTCTGACCTAGCTGTCACGTAACTGTAACAATGTTGACGGAACCCTGGTCATCCGAAGGGTAAATCTAACGTTACATCAGATTTGTGCATAAACCCGGGGGGCCAGGGAAGTTCCCCTTTTATAATGACATAATCCCCCGGTTATTCTGGCATTGCCCCTCAACCCCCACTAGGGAAGGAACCAAAGACTCCCTTCTTATCCCTTTCTATTTCAGTTCTTATGGACAACCTTGTACGTGTGTTTGTCTTTCTGTCTTAGCTGTCACGTAACCGTGATGATGATGACTGGACCATAGTCATCTGTAGGATGAGACTAATGTTATACATACATGTATGTCTGCATGTATCTCCATCTTAGATGTTACTGGTGATAGTTGTTCTCTATGAGTGGACCTGTGTCACTGAAGCTGGTCATGAAGTTAGAAGGGTTTTAAGATAGAGGGAGAGGTTTGGGGGTAACAGGATTTAAAGGGAAAAGTTTAGTTTCATGGTAAACTGTGAAGTATAAAGTTATGAAGCTTCTGTATGGGTCAGTATCAGTTGGAGTTGTGTATGTGTCATAATGCATGCATACAAGACACATTTCTAGTAAGACATACATGTATGTTGAAGTATTTTCATTAATTCCATGATATGTTTATTTATTGAAGGCAAGTCTGAAGACTTTATCATAAAGTTAATACTGAGTCAATAAAACAGGGGGGATTGATGGTGTGGAAGGGGGGGTACCTGTCGGATTCATTCAGACCCAGCTGGGCACAGGATTAGGGGGATTACAGGGCATTTGATGGTGGTTGTGATAACAAACTGTTACCATTGGGAGGTCAGGGGGGAGGGGCATTCTGTATGAAGTCAGGACCCTCCTGATTGTGTATAGGAACAGTGGGTGTTCTCGAAATTAATTCCTAGTTGTGAATGTAAGATTAGAATTTTTTTTCAATTTCTGGGTTGGTAAGGGTTAAGGTTGAGAAAAGGGAGAAAGAAGACTTTATCATGAGTTTACACTTTATTAATTATCAGTAGGGGAGGGGTCCTGTTTAATTTATTTATACCCAGCTGGTCAGAGGATCAGGGGATAACAGGGAATTAAAGGCATGTTACAGCTGGGAGACTGGGAAGAAGGGGGGTGTAGAGAGTTGTTTAACTGAAAGCCTTGCTTTACTGCGAGATCAAGAAGAGGGGTATTCCTACAAGAGCCATTGTTAAGGTCCCCCTACCCTTATACCTCGGAGTCCAGACAAAAGTATCTCACCATAAACCTCTAGCATGCTGGAGTAAAGGAAGGGAAGCCCAGATTAAATTTTACCCCACCCCTCCCATGGTTGTGTTTGGTGATGGAGAGAGATCCTCTATTAATAATAAACTTGATGAAATTATGAATAACACAAATTACATGAAGATACTGGGATAATAGAAATTAGAACTTCTTTTGCGTGAATGAATAAATGTGATCTTAATTAAGTAAAGCACCATTTTATGGGTTTGAAAGCACATAATGTAAAGTGTCAAACTGGAAAATAAAGAGGCTGGTTAAAATAGGCACAACTAGTACCTGGTGGAAATCTAACAGTCCCAACTGAACACTGAGCTAGTATCTAACAGTCCCAACTGGACACTGAGCTAGTATCTAACAGTCCCAACTGGACACTGAGCTAGTACTGGGGTTGGAAATCTTACAGTCCTAACTGAACACTGAGCTTAGTACTGGGGTTGGAAATCTAACAGTCCTAACTGAACACTGAGCTTAGTACTGGGGTTGGAAATCTAACAGTCCCAACTGAACACTGAGCTTAGTACTGGGGGTGGAAATCTAACAGTCCTAACTGAACACTGAGCTTAGTACTGGGGTTGGAAATCTAACAGTCCCAACTGAACACTGAGCTTAGTACTGGGGGTGGAAATCTAACAGTCCTAACTGAACACTGAGCTAGTACTGGGGGTGGAAATCTTACAGTCCTAACTGAACACTGAGCTAGTACTGGGGTTGGAAAAGTAATGGTCACAACTGATAATATACCATCTGTGTAACTTTCATAGATTTCTTAAATTGATGTGTGTGTGTGTGGTGGGGGGGGGGGAGGGGAGTGGGGGAGTTTTATAAAATTGATTGGGGGGATGTAGTATGGTAGGAGAAGACTGAGTCAATGCCTCCGTAAAACTTTGTTAAGACAAAGACTGAATGTGTGAATCTATGACTTACATAATCATTATAAAGAAAGTTATTAAAAAGTAGATGTAAATGAATGAAAGTAATTAGGATCATTTTTAGTCAGTATAATTTTGATATCTTATTAAACATCAATAAGATAATTTTTTACTAACTTTATCCTGTCCTTGTTTTGTGGACCCCTTGTAGTGATCTGAAGCTGTGTACCTGTCAGATTGATATCACTTGTATATCTTTTACTGAGTTT
Source organism: Saccostrea echinata (assembly GCF_033153115.1). NCBI lineage: Eukaryota > Metazoa > Mollusca > Bivalvia > Ostreida > Ostreidae > Saccostrea > Saccostrea echinata. The sequence continues at coordinate 18,489,038 of NW_026889779.1, forward strand.
TACCTGTGTAATATCACTTTTATCTGACAGTCTGATATCACTTGTCCCAATATCGTATTCACTCCCTTGGATTAATTTTCTTTAACGTACTTCACCCATAAAGTATTCTTGGGTATTGGATGTTCATTGATCTTGAATCAAAGTCAAAAGTTAAGTGAAAGCAGATCTTTATGTACTATTAAGTTTTGTTGTGTTATATTTCTGTTTTATTCCTAAGAGTTCTTTGTGATTAGTCATCTTCAGTTTATTGCTGACTTCTGCTACTGATACATAGGATCAAACGTAGAGGTGACACAGACAATGTGTCCCCATCACGATATCTGTAATAAATAACACATTACTTGATGTATAAGAATCATTAGATAATTAATATCACTGTTACACATTAACGACTTTATACAGTACGTAACACTACCCGTGTGTCTGTACACGGCTTTAATCTTCTCAGTAGGGATATACTATCCTCTATAATACACCTTTTTTTGACCTTATTTTTATAAAATGGATAAAGGCCACACTGTGGTGATAAATATTTGAAAAGCTGTGCCATCATTGTTCAGAAGTTATTGAATCTTCGTGTCGTTTGAGGTAAATTAACACCTGTACTGTACCTGACGACTCAGGTACAACAAAGAAGAGAAAACACTATGTCACTCTTATATGGCAGATATTGGGTAAATAGATCAAGTTTGTCCCACTATGTTGGGATAATTGTTTTTATAATATATGTATATTGGGGATGGGTGGACAGAGACATGGAAACTTGACATTGGGGGAGTGGGAAATCTAAAGACAGGGTTGGGGGGGTGGGGTGGTTGTTGGAGATAAAATTGATAGTCATCAGGCTATTGAGTACTTTTATTATATTGATTGTTAATTATTATTTTATTTGAATTTAGGGAAAATTATTGTACTAAGGACTTTTCTTTGAACATAAACTGTTTTCCAACACAGATCAGGCATTTTTTAACAAAAGGCCAAAAGAAAGATACCCAGCTGGGACTGACAAAGTGTAATTTGTAGGGAGGGAGATTAGGTCCCACTGATTTTCTCTATTTTTATCTTTCTTTTTAAGAGATTGGGGAGATTTTGATTAATATTGGACCCTTCACTTCCTCTGACTTTAGGAAGTGTAGAAATGTAATCAGCAGGGAGACATTGAATTATTCATTATTTACAATATCCAGTTAGTTTTATTGGTCAGGGACTAGAAAATTTGGATCATTATTCCCTTTGCTCTAATTTGGATCATTATTCCCTTTGCTCTAAAGTCAATCCAGGACTTTGATCAAAAATGGAATAAATGGCCGTGTGTGAGTTGCCTGCTGACTCTTCAGCTGATTATCAGGACCTCCACCATCGATCTGGAGATCTTGAGATATGGAAAGTATTATCATGGAGTAGAGCCTAATGCCGGGGAAAGAAATTACTGGCATGTGAACCCCGATACCAACTCACTTCCCCAGGAGAGTCCAACTGGCTAATAAATGACGGAGGATTTTTTTTCCTTTAATCGTACAAGTAGTTTGCTTGAGATGTTCATTGGATGATTTTTTTTTTGGTAGGATTTTGGTGTCAGTAAAGAAATAAGAACACACAGGCACAGATCCAGGAATTTTTTCCTGGGGGTCCACCCCAGTCAAAAACTTTCCAACCCAGAAATTTCTTGACAAGGAAAAAAGAAAAAAAAAAAAAAAACTGTAAAATCCATTCCCAAACGTGAAAAGAATCTATTTATAAGTGGTAGCGGTGGGGTCCACGTTTTCTAAACGGGGAGGGAGGGGTCCAAAGTAATTTTTATTTGCTTCAGTATATACTTTTAGTAACTCTGCAAATTCCAGGGGCATTATAAATAAACTTTAAACTAAAGCCCATTTTATTTATGGAAAAAACTCAAAGATATATTTGAGATATCTTGAAAAATGGGACTTTTCTGTCATTAATATGGAATCCAGGCTGTAAATTAAGATAAAACTTAATTGTTTTGATTGAGTGATTTTGGACTGTGTTAGGTGACTTAGGGTGGGATAAGGGTGTTTGGATGGATTGCAGCTGAACAAGATTATGAAATACACATGCAACACAATGAATGGCAGGAAATGTAATTTTAGACATTGTGTGCTTAAAATCTAACTGATAAGGACTTAGAAGTCAAAATAGTGTAAGGGCTTCTATTGAATTCAGACTACAAAAATAAACATTATGATGTTTTAAATTTAGTTTGGGTTTGGTTTAATTAGTTAACAAAATATTATTGTTGTATTTTGACACTAATTTTGAAAGCTTGCGTATTTTTTTTTCTTTTCTTCAAGATGTAGCTTGGAGATAAAAATCATACACTGGCTTATAGTATACTTCAAAGCCATATGTTATTTTTGCCAAAAATTGAAAAAAAAGCAAGAAAAAGTGGAATTAAGGAATCAAAACCAAAATGAGCCAGAAATTATAGAAAAGTTTTAACTTTCTCTTAGTAATTTTGATGTTTTATGACTGAGAATGTTGTTTTATGTATATCTGGTGGGCAGTGGACACAAATGTTGTTTGTTTGTCTGAGGAAGCTGTGACAATAAGAATTTGTCTTTGTGTTTTAGTCTAGTAACAGAGTTGTCTTTTTATGTCTAGAAAGAAGATCTCTTTGTTTGATCATACTTATAATAATGACACTGTGTTGTCTTTGTGTTTTGCGTCTCTTGTTCTGGGTTCTAATGTTCATGTGAGCAAAAAACTTTCTTTCTTGAAAGATACTAATCTATTCATGAAGTGCTTTAAAACAGAAGTTTTCTTGCATGTTTACAAGAAGCACTGAAAGTCACATCTTTTTTAGTGTTAAGCGAAAAAACTGAAATTTTCTGCAGTTGTTTTATGCTGTGCTGTGGCATCAGGGATGAGTAGTCCTGTGTTCCAGTGAGGAGCTTCTATTAAGCTGTCAATGGCACCTTAAACGATTCTTCAGCTTCACTTGATGCTTAAATTGATCATAATTCATTCCACCTCACTTCACTGCTGCTTTTGAACCTGTACAAGAATTTTCTGAGTTCATTTTACTATGAAACAGGACCCAGCCAGATTTCAGAGCAAGGCATTGTCTTGTTTCACTTTTGTTTATAACATTTGGGGAACATTGATTCATAGTAAATTATAAAAAGATTTAAGGCTTGGAGAATAGAATTAAATGAAGAATGATTTTAAATACTTCAGAGTGTTTAGTTCAATAAAGATACTCAATATCCATGGTATTTCAACAAGTACTGATCAATCATCTGGAGCTAAAGAAAGCTAGGGAGATATAGGAGATATCCTGTTTCACGTGCCTGTAAAATTATAAACAAAGTGTCGGAAGGCATGCCAAATCTTTGTTATGTCAGGTCTTGTTTAGCAAATGTGTAGATTCATCATAGACCAATAAAAAAAGAGCCGATTACGGGCATGCCATGTTTATTATAGGTAGATAGTTTGTGTGTGAAGTAATGTCTGACAACACATCTGGTGCACATCTCTGGTTTCTGCTCGGCTGCACTTTGTGGATAATCAAACTAAGCAGATTTCATTAAAATCCATTATAACCAGATGAGAGCTCTCTCTGCAGTGATGAAGGAGGTCTGCTTGATTTATTAAGATGCTGTTATGGGAGCTCTGTGGTCACATGTTATTGTTTCAGTTTTGAGGTATCCCCCCTGTGGTAAATTTGGTTACTCCCCCCCAGTGATTGGATTCCTCTGGTATCATTCTGTTTGTTATATGTTGGAAATACACATGGTAATGATGGCAAAGAGATTTTCATTTTAAGTTTAAAAAAAAATGATTTTGAAATGATTACTAAAGTTTACTCAAGCTTTTTCCGATTTCTGCATAGAGTAAAGCTCATTGGGCAGTTAAAGAGTGTGTGTAAGAGAGAGCAATCAAGTGAGAGCAAGTGAGAAAGAATGTTTTACAAGGAATAATACCTTGCAAATCACCCTTGGAAAATCATTCAGACAATTTAATACCATGATATTTTTGTGTTTAGACAAAAAACAAAACAAAAACAAAAAAAGTTACAAAGAGGTCGTTTTGATGTATCAAAGTTGTCCTGAATAGATTAAATCTCCTTTTTTTTTTTTTTTAAAAAATTATTTCGAATGACCTCTGCAACAGTCTATTGAAGTAATGGAACTCTGTGTCTGTTGAACCAAACTCTGATCTTAGAAAAAAAAATGTATACAGGTGTGTCCAAAAATGCCAGATTTATTTTCGCTCTCAACATGTTCATCTGTGTCAGAAATGAACTCTTGGTTTGGGAGGCAAAACTGAGAGGGTACATCTCGTACATATATTAATGCTCAAATGAACACCCCCTCTCCCCCCTTCTCATAGTCTCTCTCTCTCATTTTAAACAGCAGTATTAACTTTTATATATAGTTTCTCACTGTATTCAGCAAGGACTGGGAAAGCATGAGACACCATTGAAATAAATTCCAAAGGAATCAGGGAGTTGCCTGATATTTAGTTAGTATCCAAGAAGATGACCGAATCTCTGTCATTATCCAGAATAATGTTTACTCATCACATATTATAATCTATTAGATCACAGTAAACCAGGAGATGATTTAACAGACAAGATACGTAGATATAGATAACTCAGTTCACACATAATTAATTGCAAGAAATGTTCTAGGTATCAAGTGATCGTCATTTATTGTGCTGAATTTTTAACAACAAAGCCAGGATCTTTAGAACACCTGTGTTGCTCCCATAATTTGTCATCTACAGTTATGTGTTAGTACATGTAGGTTATTTTGAAAAAAAAAAGAAATGTTGATAAATTATGCATTTTGGTCCTTTTATAGAATTGCCTTCACTTGAGGCATCATTAGTCCCCTTTCAGATTTCTATTGCAGAAGGGAGAATTTAATAATATGTTTGTTTAACATATTTATTCTGTGTAAGAGAGTGCTTGACATTTACAATTATTTGACATTGATCAGTAGAGGGTAACAATTCTATGCCTGATAAGGAAAAAAAGGAAAACTTTAATTAGTTAATTACCAGCAATTACAGGGCTGATGAATGATATGGCATGGAGGACTGAGCAAAACAGAATGTGTATACAGTGCTGATCTAAAGAAAGTAAGGGGGTCCTGATATAATGGGTACTAGACATGCTATCTGGTATATTGTTCATATTGCTCTCTGATTAGAGGTTTATATGTTTGGGGGGGGGGGGGGCATTAATGTCAGTTCTGTGTATTTAGCATCATCAGAGATTCTGTCTCCATACTGAACTTTCTGGTGTCCTCAGCACCTGCTGGTGTCCTATGAAAACATATGCTCAGGATGTCCTCTGAAAGCACCTGCTGGTGTCCATAGAAAGCACCTGCTTCTGCCTTCAGCACCTGCTACTGTCCTCATATGCCTGCTGTTCTCTGAAATAGCACATGCTGGCATCCTCAAAAAGCACCCCTTGGTGTATTAAGATAGATCCTGTGTCCTCATTACCTGATGTCATCAGATGGTAATATATTAAAACCCCACCCCACCCCCAACCTCTATTTATTAAGTTTTAGAATTGCACAGTAAAAAACAATCTGCTATGGTACTTTCAGTGTACCATCCTGATTTAAAATAAGAGCAGATTTCAAGGTTTCAGTAAACACCAAATTAACGAGGCTAGTGTAGGAGAGCATTAACTTAAACAAAAGGATGTCAGGTATTATAAACCAATTAGCAGGGATCTTTGAAGTGGAGACTCTGATGTAGTGTTTATTTTTAAAGGAGGGGGATCAGTGTCTGGAACAATAACATTGGGGGATCTGGTGAGGACAGAGAGAGGGGGAATGATCACTGGATAATGCTCCTGGCTGTGTAGATCTGGAAAGGGGTCAGGGAGATTAAAGACTCTACACTGTGGCAGATGGTGTAGAAATTCTCTCTGGACATTCCAGAAATGGGGGTTGTTGGGTGAGTGGTTTAATGTGTATGGACAGGTGGTGCATGAAAAATTCTGGATATTTAAAAGACGTTGGTTCATGCAGAGCAAGTGGTCACTTGCCGATTAGTGTGAATATTTTAGATTTGGTTTCCTAGGACTGAATTTGTCAAAAAAAAAAATTTGGAGGGACTGTTCTGTATTGGCTGGTCAATAGGAGCATGGAGATGAGCAGGTGATTTCAGCAAATGGAGACAATAAGGAAACTGTGAACTGTGGATGAATGTTGTCTGTAATATTGAAGTAATAAAATCTGAAGGCACTATACACACCCATTATCTGAGTTCTGTTTAAGACAGTGGGGAGGAGAGAGGGAGGGCTTAATTATCTACAGGGCCTTTGTGCCAATCAATATCTCACCTGGGATTTTGGGCTTTACACCTGCGAGGGTAATTCTAGCATCCTCTGTTCTTTGTACTTGAGAGGGAAGAGATATCTATCTTGTTTTCATTTTTATAAAACAGTCATAAACGAGATAAAACAGATAAAGCTCTGTAATGTGTTTATAAGTGTGATTTTAAAAAAAAGGAAATCGAGTTTCCTGTTCACTCCTTATAGTGTGAAAGATTAGTTTTTTTGTCCACTTTATCTTGTCCAGAATTAGGGAGGAGCATTGAACTATCAGTCAAGGAAGATTTAATTATTAATTAGCATTTAACTGAAGAGAATCCAATATTGCTTGACCTTTGTTCTAGTGGAGTTCTAAAGTACATGTTTTATTGAGCTGGGAGGATCCAGTCTTCAACAGGGGGAATCCCAGAGTATTGACCTACACTGACCGGCAGACACTGACCATTGATTAATCTGACCAGAGAATTAAAGCTTAGATCTGTCCTTGTCGGAGAGATTAAGACTTCCACTTGAATCCAGGGTATTGAATTATCTCTCAATGCAGGAGATCGCAGTTCTTTGTGTCTTTATGCTGATTTAGTGTGGGCTCTGTGACGGGGGCTAATCGTACGCTCTGTTTTGGGTTTTAAATCGAATGACACACTTTTTAAAAAAAGAAAGTTTTGAAAACAAGTGACTGTAGTGTAATAAAAGAACTGTGTTTTAGCAGCTGCAGAGGAAAATCTGTGGATAATGTAGAGGAATTTCCTGATTTTACGCTGTCGGCATTAGTCAATGAATAGTTAGGGAAGGAAGGAATTGTATGGGAATTTGTAGTACGCTGTCTCCCACTAGAGAACCTGCCTGGTGCCAGACACGCGCACATCAATTTTACACATGAGTAGCTAAACACCAATTTTTTTTTTTACAAGCTTGTGAAGTCATGTTGATTGGATTATTAGCTTTGTGGAAACTGAAGTGTGAAGATTTAAGCCTGTAGAAGACTCTTTTTTTCTGTGATTTTTTTGTAGCATCATAAATAGAGTCTGAGTGCATGCTATTACTTTAAAAAAAGTCCGAAAAAAAAAATTAAAAGATTGCATTAAGTTTTTTTTTTCCCAAATGGAAATGAATCGATACTCAGAACTGAAGCTCTGAAGGAAAGAAGGGATTCTTAGTGAAAAGAAGCTATAAGGAGCTCTGGAGAATCAAGTGTACAAAAAAAGGGAATTGTTTCCAGGTGAGCTTTAGAGTGACCACAAGATAATGACCGGTCCCTCTGTCATCAAACAGCAATATATCAGCGATCAACAAATATTGATGAAGGTGTGAGAAATAGTATCCGTTAAATAGACTGCTTGAATTCCTTTATATTGTATTGACTTGTATTAACGGTGCATTCCTAGAGCTCTATTAATGACATAAATAATCAATTGGACTGGTATTTTTTCTCGCGTCCTTGGGGAGCTGATTGAATTTGCTTCCACTATGGTGGTCATGGCGGATGAGGAAGATGACAACTTTCAGTTTTATCGGATTGTGGATAAATATTATTACATATTGGTAGAGGTAAGACATTGTGGATAAATATTATTACATTCTGGTAGAGATAAGATGTGGATACAAATACTATTACATACTGGTAGAGGTAAGGCATTGTGGTTAAATATTATTACATGTACATTCTGGTAGAGATAAGATGTGGATAAATAGTATTACATACTGGTACAGGTAAGACACTAAGACAGAGGCAATATTACAATAGTTTCTGTTCCTGATATAATTTTTAAAGGAAGTTGAAGAGTTGAAGCAAAATACACAATCCATTTTAAAGAGGTTTGTAACTTTTGAAATTATTTTAAAAAATGATTGCAATGTAACAGGAACCTTATACTACGTGCACTGTATTGTTTAGTAACTGGGGTTGGGTTTTGTCAGGTGAAATCTGGGTCCTTTTCCCCCCATCTCAGTATAATTTGTCTTATCTACGAATCGTGATCCTTGTCTTCTCAAAGTTTGAATTTTCCAAATTTTGCCAAATTGTGTATTGATTTTTTTGAGGTCATTGCGGTGAAGTGCTGTCATGAAGGGGGGTATAATTTGTTTGAAGGCATTTCTTACAAAGATTACTGGCTTTTCTTATCATTTGTTTGTTATGAAAAGGAAGGTGAAATCTGGCTCTAGGACTGGACAGTAATTGGGTTCTTATATAGACACATTCATTATCTGAATGACTTTGTCAGATTTGAGTCGCAAGACTGTGAATAGGGTACAAAGTATTCTCTTTAGAGAAGTGGACAGGCTTTCGCCTACATCCACTTCTCTTTGCAAGCCTTCATGTTTTGATTCTGGAAAACGTGTAAATCACGAACCGGTGACGGTCTACACTTCAACTGACATTTCATCTAAAATACGTCTGAATGTACGTAATAGACGTGTTATAATAACAATTTTAACATAAATACACACAATTGTCACAAAAAAACTGACCTTTAAGTATTGTTAATCCATTTTCACAAGTTCTCCATCCCGGATTTAAACTAATGTTTATCTACCACAGCTTATTAGAAAAAATTGAAAATTTTAAGTCGGATAATTTGGATAAATTGGCGAAGACGTATTTTAATGTTCAAAAAACGTTTTTGACAATTCACTTTTGATTTAGCCTATTATTCAAAATTAATATTATTACCTATACTTATTTTTACTATTTCAATACAATTTAAATGTAAATTTGAGCTTAAAAAAATACTTCATTACTTCCTCACTGACAATACTAAAATATATTTTCTTTTATTTCTAAACGATATTAACTCTACCTTTTCCAAGAAATGAAAAAAAGATTTAAAACAAAGATCAAAAGAATTTGAATGAAACTTGAGGAAATACTTTCTCGTTAGTTTAAACAGAGTAGACGATTTCTCTCGTTTCATTATTATTTTGTAAAAATAGTTTCCATTATTATCCGATTTAGAGATTTTTGATACTTCAAGAGTTACTTGCACATAATTTAAATCCGGGATGGAGAACTTGTGAAAATGGATTAACAATACTTAAAGGTCAGTTTTTTTGTGACAATTGTGTGTATTTATGTTAAAATTGTTATTATAACACATCTATTACGTACATTCAGACGTATTTTAGACGAAATGTCAGTTGAAGTGTAGACCGTCACCGGTTCGAGATTTACACATTTTCCAGAATCAAAACATGAAGGCTTGCGAAGAGAAGTGGATGTAGGCGAAAGCCTGTCCACTTCTCTAAAGAGAATAGGTACAAAGTTCAAGAAATATCTTGTACAGTCATCAACTAGAAAGAGACATGCAAAATTTATTGGTGCTAAATTATTTCCCTTTTTTCTATGTTTGAATATGAGTAAAGGTTAAGGGTTTTGTGTTTATTTGTATTCCTTCAATCTTATTAGTATTTGGATATGAATGTGACAGCTGTTATATGTATTTGTCTGTTGGACACCTCCATACAACGTAAAAACTTGAGTACTGCAAAAAACAAAAAAAAAAAAACCTTACATAATAGTTCAGTTGAAAAACTCAGTCTCAATTAGTAGGTTTTGAATGTGAACCAGTGCAGCTTTGTTAGCACTGAACAATAATGTTTCTACACACACCAGTTCCAAGCCATCTTCAAACCCTGGAATTAAGCTCTCATTAGGGTGAAATTTCAATCAACATTTCCAATATTGTACCACGTGCCTGAGTTCCTCCAGCTGCGGGGGAACAAACCTGCAGATGATGGATTTTTCCCAGCATCGTTCCAATCAGACCCCTCTATTACCCTGAGTCTGGGTCCGTTAATAGCCGGCTATTGTCCAAGCATTGATTGTCTGGGCCTGTGTTGTGAGTAAACACTCAATTGACCCTGATTGCCGGGTAATGAGATGACGGGATGATTGCTGCTGATGGACATCTCAATGCATCCCCCCAGTCCACCCCTCATTTCACCTGTCAGAGTTCCATTCTTTTTTATTGCATGTGAAATAGATTTATGATCTGATCTGCTGCTCAGTTTTAATGGAAAATACATGTGTCTGTCTAAGCCATTCTCCTTAATGAAACATCTCTTCTTCTTTTTCATTCCTTTTTTACTAAAATAATTATCTGTAATCACCTTTGACATAGATGCATATGTGTTAAAACATGGCATTGAGAAAAAAAAATCTAGGCATTTTCTTTGTTTTTTGTCTTCAATCTGTACTCCTTTTGCTCGAGTTTGTGAAGTTTCAAGATCTTTATCCAGGTGTGGTAGATAATTTAGGAAGAAAGTTTAAAAAAAATAGGAAAACTAGAACAGAAATATTTCTCACAGGTGTTTTAGTCATTACACGTTACATCGTGGTCAGATTGAGGAAAAACAGGCCTGGTATAAAGCCCTCATTACTGCTAGGAATGATCGACACAGCTGCCTAAATTGACCACATTCAATGATCCATCTGGGATACTTCCTAATATTCCCGTAGAAGCCATAGAAACCTTTGTTTCTTTCTTGCGTGAGATTTCTTATTAATTTTTTAGAGGTTGTTTATGTTGTCAGTAATTTTCATATTTTTGACTTGAGTGCAAATTAAAATTAAATAAAATATTTTTGATAAACAGATTAATGTGAAAAAAGGTTTTCTATTTGACAGAAATATGGAAGTGTCATGCATTACACAAATTTTCATTTGACACAGACATTATGAAGTGTCTTGCATTTCAAAAGTTTATATATTGTAACTTCCGTGCAGATTTCATTTATAAATATGTGTAGGGTTGGGTATTACGGATTTGTCACATTGAATTTGTCAGGACGGCACCATAATGTAAGTGTTTTAAAAAAGAAAGAAGATTTTATTTATAGTATGCTCAGTAGAGTAGCAATTATTGTAAACACAGGTATGCACAAACAGACATAAAATTTGTGTCTGGAGAATTTAAAAATGGTACCAGACACTTATGATGGCAGAGGAAATCATTTTAAAAGATTTATATTTCTCATAAAGATCTTAAACAAACAGAGAGTTTCTCCGCAGGTATAACAGCCATATGATTATCTACTTTAAATTGCTAGTTATTGGGATTTTCGGATGCTAATTCTATAGCAGTATGGTGTTAAATGTTATGTATAAATCACGGTAATAGGAAGGTGCAGCTCTCCGCAATAGGGGTAGGAAATGTGCGGGGTGCAGTTGTCTATACAAGGTCATAAACAGTGCATCATGTAGACTGGTCTGGCATAATGAACAGGGGACCACATGTCGGTAGTAAAAAAAATATCACTTAATGAATCAAAGGCTATAATATACCTACACTGCAGTGTACATTGAAATTAAAAGGGGTTGAAGGGTATGTTTAAGTTCATTAGGATTGATCCTTTTGCATTCAGACTACAGTTTTCTTAAGAGGGAAAAAGGACGAAAAATCAGTTTGAGTGATGCTTCTTAAAAAAAAACATGAGTGGCATTTAATGGCTCCGATATGAGTCAATTGTCATACAACAGGGTTTTTTTTTCTTTATTGATAACCCCCTTCATTTCAGATAGCAGTACCAAATCTCTTATCCCCCTCCCCAACCAGGGACCAGGTGCCACTATTTAACCCAGAGACGTCCCCTCCCCAGCTTGTCTGTTTGCCATTTTTTTTACCCCCTGTTAGTCACAGATGGCCTTCATTATCCACACACTGCCTTCTAACAGGGAACACCTCTTGATTCCCCAAAAAACTTCTAAGGCATTCATAATCAAAAGAGCAAACAATGAAATAAAAAAAAATCTCTGAAAAAAGGTGTTGGGGAGAGCATGAGAAACAATACAGAATAGAAAAGAGCATGAGAAATGTCAGCATTTGATATTGACCTGTTTTTATCAATAATCGGCCAGGATGCTGGGGTACTTTAATTTTGATTGTTATAAATTCCCAGGTAACATTTTGCTCTGTGTCAATAATGACAGATGCCATTAGCGTTTTGGGTTTTTTTTTTTCCTCCACAGTAAGGCATGCTTAAAGTATGATAAATAGGAGATTGATTTGGAGACATCAGTAGACCATAGTCTGTATTTGTTTGTCCTTTATAATGGCTATTATATTGACTGTTGGTAATACAATAATCGTGGCTATGTCTGTCAGCTGCGATATGCACATTTCCTTTGCATGCTTCTCTGTAGTTACCTGGGTATTACCTGAACAGGTGGCCGGCATTAAGATTTGTCATCGATGTTATGAACTGTTACCAATATTACTTAAATATCAATGTGCACTTATAGAGGAAGACCTGTTTTGACCTCTCGACACATATTACATAAAAGTTTGTAGCTTCTTATTTTAAAAATAAAACTACTTTCATGGTTTAAAAGAAGGAATGTGTTAGATTTATTGAAAGCTTCAAGCACATTGAAATATTCAAATACAGAAATTTTTCCTAAATTTTCTGTGGCCCAAGTCAATGATTTACAAAGTAGCATGAGCAGAATTTGTTTCTCTTACATATAATTAGCATTGGCATCTCGTTAACCTTTGAATGCTGTGTTCAGGGGGCGATTTATAAACTACCCACTTGGTGAAGGAGTCATTCTGGACATTCCAGTGGTGAGTGGTCATTAAGGGGGGAACATTTACTGGAGTTTAATGAGGGTCCTACAGCTTGGCATCAGTGAAGGGAAAGTCCCAGTCACGTAGATTAGACAGCTAACAAACTGTTGAGAGGTTGTGAAGGGGTCTACTGACAGAATTAAAAGTTTAAGCTCTCTGAATTATTACTTTTGTTTCAAGGTTTCAAACTCTGACCCTTAAAAAAAGTTGCACCCAAACCTCTCCTTGGCCAATAAAAAAAAATTCAGGCGTTTAATACTGTTAAATTGGTTAAGATTTTTTGGGGGGGGGGGGGGGGGGCAGCCAGTAACAATCTGTTGTAAATTCCAGTGTGGTAATAATTATTTTCTTTTCATTGACACAGTTGAAGGTAAAAGAAAATTGGTGATGGAGATTGATGTACATATAGATCTATGATTACCAAATCTGTGAAACAGGCATCAAGCCTAAAAAAAAAAAAAAAAAAAGAAGTCATCCTCGCAAAGATTTTTAATTTAGAGACCACATCATTACATTTATATATATTTTTAAAAATTTTTCTTCTTCTTTTTTTAAACAATTTTATCATATAATGGGTAACTTCTGTGGCTCAAATCATAATACACCCACTCCTAAAAAACATTAGAACATTATATGTAGGAAGGGAAACTGATAAGTGAAGACCGGATACAATGATTACAGTTTGGTGTATTGATTTCCAGGAGGAACTATTATTCTGCTATAAAGCCCTGGCTGACATATCGATACAGAGATGTTGACACATTCACTCGTCCCATCAATTGTTGATGGCTGACAGGCAGAATTTTATGCAACATTACTCTTTGATAGTAATTAATTTTTTTATACTGGAGTGCTTGAAATTGAAATATGGCAGGGTATTTGAATACAGGAAATCCATATATGATGACATGATACAGAAAATCTTTCCTATTGTACAGCACAAATATTGATCATATGTGTAAGGTGGGGGAGGGGGGATTGCCTTGTCACCCACATTTTCTTGAAAGGGAGGGAGGGTACATGTATGAAAAGAACATCATAACATCATTTTCTTATGCTTACAGATATCTGGAGACCGATGCTTAAGAAAACAGTCTCTGGAAGTGAAGTGAAATTTTTCATACTAAGATATTTTTGAGTTTTAAATTTTTACCAGGACCCCTTTGATCTGGAGATGAAAACAGAAATTTCTCCTTTTCAAACAGGCATCTTATTAAAGCTCATGTAAAAGTTCTGTTTCAGAATTGGCTTCTTGTGTTTCCAATTGCAATTAAACATTGTCTGCCATTTTGAACCAGTTACTCTTGATGAATGTCTAGAGGATTGAATTAAGTTAAAGTAAATAGAACAGTTGTGTCTCTGATTTAACCTTCAAGTTAGGTTCTTTAAATTGGGAAGCTGAACTTTGAAGTGGCCCCATCTAAAGCAACGGGCAGTCGTGTGAAGTCAACTAAGCTTGAGTGAAAACAGGGGGGATAATGAAGAGATAATTGGTGAAAGGTGATCTTCATTTAGTCAAGATTCTTGTGATTACTTTTAAATAGGAGTCTGTGACCTTACAGTGTTGTTAGTGGATTTACAATGCAGTGAGAAATCCCCATGGTGTCTTTCTCTCTCTCTCCATTTTCTGTCCTTTTTCTCCCCTCTAATCTCTCTCTCTCCTTGCTCTCCCTCTCCTATCTGTGAGAACCCCCATTATGATTACAGAAATATGAATTATAGATTTATTGATGGATGCCTCTACAGCATAGACATGATAGATCTTAAAGCATTGCCAATTAGATACAGAGATAAGTCCTCCATAAAATCATAAATATTGATAGTAATACTGCTGTTAATCAACACCCTGCATCAGTAGAATACCTGATAAAGCATGTTCATTGCCATGGTGTGCTGATTATAACAAAGAACACTGGTGGAGTTGAGATCAAATTAGGCTTATCTGTGTAATGGAAGCCTTATCGGGGGTTCTCTGTCACATTGTTAACCAAGAATCAATAATTTCTGGGAAAAAATCAACAAGGTGTCCACACTAAATCATGGGGAAAAAAGATCTGACTATTATGTGTGGTAATCAGTGGGGGATTTATGTAAATAATGCCTGGCTGTGAAACTGATGTACTTACTGGAGATGCGTATTTCAAAATAATATATTTTTTAAAAATATACTCCAGTTACATTTTTATTATGAATATCAGTGTTTTTACAAGAAAAGGTCAATGAATCTCCAATTAATTAGCTTTATTTTCAATAATTTATTAGTTTTAAAATATTGGGTTGTAATTTAGCCATATTTGGTGAAATCTGAATCCATCCACGTGTTGTCATAGTTGGTATTATTGGTATTTTTGGAAGCAAAATTAAATTCAAAGATCATGGACATCTGTGGATGACTAATTAACAATTAAGGTGAAATAAAGAATGACTCTACCACTACCACTGTGTGTTTTCAAATAAAGGGAAGTTGAAGGTTCATTATGGGGACCTGTTAGGTTCCTTTTAAACTTGCTAAGCTTGAATTTGGAATGATTGATTGTCAGAAAACATCTCTTAGATGTACAGGTGTCATTATAGAACAAATACCAGAAATATGTATCACTTTACATAAGAGTGTAATAAATTTAAATAGCCTCATTATGGTTTTCTGCTCATTACCTTAGTTAACAAGAGGCTTCAGTAAAAAAAAAAATATATGAAATGTCTATGATAAAGTGCTGTTGATTTCCTGGATATTTTTATTGATTATACTCTGAAAAATATTAAGTCTTGTGTATTCTTGTTTTATAGAATAAATCAGAGAATGTTCTTGGAGATAAAGCACAGAGGCCCAAGCTTGGAAAGGCAAACTCCAACCCAGTGGGAAACCTAGGTCATTCAAGTGGTAAGTCTAACTCATACTGAGTCTGTATTAAGTCAGTAGTAAGTCTGACTCATACTGAGTCAGTATTAAGTCAATGGTAAGTCTGATTCTTACCCATTGGGAAGTGTAGGTCATTGTGGTAAGTCTAACTCATACTGAGTCAGTATTAAGTCAGTTGTAAGTCTGACTCTAACCAGTTGGGAAATTTAGGTCATCCAAGTGATAAGTCTAACTCATACTGAGTCAGTATTAAGTCAGTGGTAACTGTAACTCCAACCCAGTGGAAAATATAGGTCATTGAAGTGGTAAGTCTAACTTATACTGAGTCAGTATTAAGTCGGTCTAACTCTAACCCAATGAGAAATTTAGGTCATCCAAGTGGCAAGCCTAATTCTTACTGAGTTAATAGTAAGTCTAACTCTAACCCAGTTGGGAACTTTTCATCCAAGTGGTAAGTCCAACTCATACTGACTTAACTCAGAATATGTCAATAGTAAGTCTAACTCACTGGTAAGTCTGATGCAAGGTTACTTCACACTAAGTCAGTTTGTGTAACTCATACTGGACATTTGCGAAATAACGTACAGCGAACAGCGGACTTCGGACTTCAGACTTAACTTTGAAAGCGAACTATTCAAAGGGACCAGTATAAAAAATTGAAAAAAATATCAAATTACAACAAATCATCTGAAATGTATAGGCTTTAAATATATATAGGTAAATTTAAATCGAAGGATGTTGAAATTCCTATTTTGATTGCTTTATTTAGAAAATTTGCAAAGAATTTACATGTATATGTGTATAAACATGTGCATGTATATAAATTCCCACATCGAATTGTCTCGAATTAAGTATTTTATATATATATATATATATATATATATATATATATATATATATATATATATATATATATATATATTAGTATGAATTATAAAAATGAAAAGCATCAAATATGAAGTTCATACAAGTCCTACTGCAATCATCAAATGAATGGTGCATTTCCACTTTACATTCTGTACGTTTCTAATTTACAAACTCAACGTACAACTTCCGATCTTTGTGATGAATAAACCTTATCAAATTTTATCATTTTTTGTATTAGATTTCCTGCATAGTTTGTTGATTATTTGTTGGTGAGAAAAACGTCAATATTGCCTAAAAATTAAATAAATTTTGTCTCAAGTCTTTTTTTTTTGGTCATCAAATGTACTCTAGAGCATCATTTAGCCAAAAAAGCAGTCTACATGTATGTATCCTTTCTTAATTACACTGTATCAGTTGTTATCTTAACATGCATGGCATGGTAGATTTGATGTCCCGAATAAAGTACGCGTTGAGGTTCGGTAAGTAGTATGATTAACGGACGTTCCATCAGATTCACCCTCTGCATGCACAATTTTTGGTCATACTTGCATCATGCTTTTCAATTCTCCTTTGCTTGGACATTTTACTTTTGAATATGAGTTGAGTGGAAAGCGTTTGTCAAAACTTTTATTACATATTTTACTGTAGAAAAAACTAAAAATACCATACCATATTTTAAACACAGTAGATAATTTCGAAACCAAATTTAATGAAAATAAATTAAAGGTTTCTCAAAGAAAAAAAAAATGCACTGTTTTACGTTTTTACCATTTTGTTTAATATTGAATAAATTTTTTTGAAAATTCCAACACATTAAATTCTCCAGTTATTTCACAAGATCCGTAATGAATAGACATGTGCATCGATTGTGAAAAGGAGGGGGGGGGGGTTCGACAACTTACCTAAAAAATGACAAATGGAAAAAAGAGAACTCGAAAATCCCATTCAGTGGGCGGGGAGTGTATGTGTGGGGTGGGGTGGGTAGTTGGTTCCATCTTAATTTTAGATACATTTGCATTGGAGAATTTCACTGTATAGTACTGTATGAAAAGTTGTTGTGGGGCGGGATGGGGGTGGGGGGAGAGAGATATCCGACTTTTTAATGAATATTTTCATACTTCATTGA
This sequence comes from Saccostrea echinata, assembly GCF_033153115.1. Classification (NCBI taxonomy): domain Eukaryota; kingdom Metazoa; phylum Mollusca; class Bivalvia; order Ostreida; family Ostreidae; genus Saccostrea; species Saccostrea echinata. The sequence goes on from NW_026889779.1 coordinate 18,506,770, forward strand.
TGATAAGAATTTAAGTTTGGATACAAGGTCTGTATATAAATGGCGTCTAACACATCACATCAAGGTATCGAATTTTAAATCGGTATAAATAACACGCTACATTTCTGAAAAAGCTGAGGAGATCAGGAATCTGCATCATTGTTTCCTGCAAAATCAAATGTACATATCTCCCCTTTTCAAATTCGATATACATTAGGGCACATCGATTTCTTTTTTCCTTCTGTTTATTTTCTCTTTTTTTTGGGGGGGGGGGGGGTGTTTTAATAGACAAACAAAAAGAAAACAATTTTAAAAGCTGAAAAATCTTAAAATTCAAGTAATAATTATTATGATGAAATAAAAAATAACGTAAGAAAAAAGTAAATAAAAAAAGTAAATAAGAGAGAGAAAAAAAAAAGAAAATACATTCTCGATGTAAGTTCCGATTCCGAAGAAACTGACTGAAACATAAGTGTTATCCAAATGTTTCGCATTTTTTCCTGTTATAAATGTCGCAGAAGTATTCAGTTTATTTGATAACAATAATATTAAATGCCATTGCATAAATTCATATACAAAGGTGATTAATAAATTCTACACTTTGAAATGTTCCCCTAATTTAAAGTCCGAAGTCTGAAGTCTGTTGTCCAGTGTACGCTATTCCGCAAATGTCCACTAGTCACACAGTGGAAAGTCACTGTGATAAATAAATCATAGTTACAATGTGGTATCTTTCTTGGGGACTTAAATTGGTCAAAAAGTGACAAATCCATTCAATCCCTAATCAATCAATGGTAAATCTCTCTCACTCATAAGGTATCTAGTGTTGCCTACGAGTCTTACATAATATGAAAATGAAGACTCAACATTTTTGGAGTGTTATTGTTCAAACCATAAAAAAATCAGATTAATCAGGTTAAAAAATATCTAACTTCAAATCTAGGAGATTTATGTCATTTTTAGACCAGGCATTTATCTAGTGAATGGTCTCTGTTCAGAGTCCTTTAATTGACAATTTTTTATATTTCAGTGCTTCCACAACCACGACACAGTGCAAGTAGTGGAGTACTTCCAGATCTTCTTCCCCCACACACCCCACCCCAGTCACGTTCAGGCCTCACCCCCCAGAGGCCCCAGGACAAGACCACATCAGATGAGGTGAGTTCCTCTTTCCTGGACATGCATATTCCATAATAATATTATTTCTTGCTTTGTAGACTTAATGTCTCAAAGAGATTAATTAGCATTGTACATCAAGAAAACATTTTACTTCTAATAAAAGTTCTGTATTTTTATGTAAACACAAGTTTTTATACAGAGGGGTTTCTGTTGCATTTTGGTGATTTTTTAAAAGATACTTAAAAACAAGGAAAAGCAATAAATGTGCATGTTAGCATCAGTTGGAAAGCTATTATGTATTTATAATGACTAGCATGGTTTGATGGCTGGAGAGCTGTTTAGTTGTACTGTGATTGCAGCCATGAAAAGCTTCAGCACTTATGAAAACAAGTGTGTGATTTAGTGCCCAAGGAGAGATAAAAGTCTTCGCTGTTGTAAAGGAAGTCATCCACTCACCAATAACAGGGTTTTTGGTCGGGCACTATATACTTTTTTTTTTCCTGTACAGCAAAATCAACAAAATCTGTTATTGTTACATGATGGTACATTTGAGAGAGCTAGAGTGGGTGTAAAAATAACTGTTCTATATACTGATATACCCAGTTGTGAGGAGAGGATCTGATTTCAGAGGCTTACAGGGAATAATGGTATTCTTTTAAGCATCAAGGCGCATTATATCAGTAATTAATAAATTAATAAAGATTCTTACTTGTTTGTGTGTGTATGCTAATATATTATTATATTATTACCATTAGGTAAATAGTAAAATTAAAACATCTACATGGAGAGATGAATTCTGAGATGTGCAGTGATTAAATATACATAGTGTGCAATAAACTATACAACAAAGTGTTCAGGAACCCTAGTATAATACCATGTCTGTGCACAGTTGGGGTTAGAGGTTAATGTTATTTAAGATTCAGGAACATTCTCTCATAAATGTTTTGAAACTTTATCAGTTCCCTGGGTTTTTGGTTGTGACAAGTAATAACTTTTGAAAGGTCGTCATTCTTTTCTAATTTTATCTTTTATACCTGTTCCGAAACTCACCTGACTAATTGGGATTTGAACTCAGAAAGTTCAAATTAAAAGAAATTTTTCTAACTTGTAAGCACAAGCACTTGTTTCTGCATTAAAAGTTCACTCTTACAGTGAACTATGGGGGTGGGGGCACACTTCTATTACAGAAACAAGTGCATGTAAGTCATCAAATGATGCTTGAGGACCAATGTTAATTTATGTTTCAGTGTCAACAAGTGATCAGGATGGGGCGTATTGAGACACCAGTCTAAATCTTTCTCCTTTATATTTCAGTATCGTCAGGCGGTCAGTAATACTTCTGAGGGTGGGGGATTGAGACACCAGCCTATGTCTTTCTCGGCCTTTGGATTCGGTGCTTCTGAGGGTTCAACCTTAACCTCCCAGTCATCTCGCCGCGGCTCACAGATTAATGTCAATGTGGCGCCATCACAACCCATGACTGAAGCTCTGAGTGACACTCCAGAAATCCGAAAATACAAGAAAAAATTCTCCTCAGACATCTTGTGTGCTGCATTATGGGGTACATGTTTAATAATTAACTGCTTCTTTAGGTGTTGTGTGAGTTGAAAATCAGGAACTCGGTAAATTTTCATTTTAAATTTTAAAAAATTGTAAAAGCTCTTTAGAATTAAGTTTGCTCTCTTTATCTGTACAGGACTGGCATTGTAGAAAAGATTTGAAATGAATCTAACACAGTTCCTTATATTAATTAATTGCAGGTTATTATATAATGATACAAAAGTAAAAAATCTGAGTGCAAACTGAATTTTTTAGGGGTGAACTTACTCATTGGCACAGAAAATGGTTTAATGCTATTGGACAGAAGTGGTCAGGGAAAAGGTAGGTCATAGGTCAAGGTTACATTAAAAAAGATCAGTTTCATACAAAATCAAAATTTTAAGATAGTTTCATTATTATATTTGTATATAATTTAATTTGAACAGCAATACAAATTCCCAAATGTTTGTATATTTTGTTATTTAGTAATTACATTAGAAAATTAAAAACAATTTGAACATTTTGATCTTCATGTGTAAATTTAGGTCGCAAATGTTTGTTTATATTATATTATGATGTTTCACATACTGTAAGTTGTTTTAATTCCACGGTGTAAAAATTTCACGGTTTCTCAACAAGTACAAATCACGATGAATTTAATTTCACACTGCAAGAAATTAATATAAATTTTGTACAAGCATTTAAACGTTTTTAAAATCTAATGATAGCATACCCTATGGGTTTAATTTTGCGGAAAAATGATGAATCGTGAACATAGTGAAATTGAAACCATCATGATTATTTGCCAATCTACAGTATTTTACTACCCATTCCAGTTTAATTTACACAAATAAGCTACATATTATTATTCCTGGTTTACTTTTCACCTTTAGTCTTAATAAGGTTTTGTCGGTTACTTTATTCACTATTCCTATTTTAGTTTATACGTTGATCTCACGTCGGAGGTTCCAGCAGATGGAAGTGTTGGAGGGACAGAACATTCTGGTCACGATCTCCGGCAAGAAAAATAAAATACGAGTCTACTACCTGTCATGGCTGAACAATAAAATCTTCAAAAAGGAAGCAGTAAGTAGACTCCTCACATTATAATGTAAAATACTGTAGAAGTACTTTTTCCACATGGGATTAATTTGTGGTATGTGGTCATAAATTTTCTGTGGAAATTTGACCCAGCATACTTAAAGCAAATTTAAGGCATATGGTGGAATTCTAAGAAATTCGTGTAATTTTTCTAATCACGAATTGAACAGAAATTGTGATTCTGTGGAATTTTGATTCCTTGGTAAAAGTACTTTTACAGTAACTGTAGAATTAATCTATTGTATTGTATATTGCAGAAAGTAACTCACATTATGCAAGATATGAATTTACAATCAAAAGTGAATAAATATTTAATAATTAAACTTCGAATCTCCAGTTATTCAAAAAATTCAAGAGAAGCCTTACATGTAAAATTCTGTATGGATATCACTGGGTATATTGAACATTGATGTGTGAAAATTATAAGGATCTATAGTACTGTAAAGATCTTCACTAAATAACGGAAATAATAAGCATTGAATGGTAGTGTTAATATTTTACTGAATCATTATATTATACATTCCTGTTTGTTAACTCTCGTACATCTAAGCACGTAATCCTGAGAAATTTGTCTCCTTTTATGAACAGAATGACAGAAGAAATGGCTGGGTAAATGTCGGAGAACTGGAGGGATGTGTCCATTTCAAAATAGGTAAGCTTCCTGTATAATGTGGCAAAGGGATGTAACTCGAGGACTTTTCTATCATTCAATTTTTTGAAATATTTGTTATAAAGATAAGATAGTAGGCTGTGAAATATATAAATTCAACCTAACCATATATTTCTTATTTTCCTTAATTAATCTCTGATTTTGAGAACTGTTTGTAGGTAGGGGTGGATTGATTGATAGATATAATACATGGCCAGTTTTTGTTTGTACAGTGAAGTATGAGAAGATTAAGTTCCTTGTGATAGCCCTACAGGAGAGTATAGAGATCTACGCCTGGGCCCCCAAACCTTACCACAAATTCATGGCTTTTAAGGTAAGACATGAGATCTGTTGCAGTTCCTGCTCTCACTAAAAAAATCACCTTATCACAAATTCATGGCCTTTTAAATAAAATAAGACATAAGAGAAAATTGTGTTTAGAGTGAAAAATCTTTTACTTCTACTAAAGGTTTGAAGTACTGTACATGTAGGTTGTCTTTAAAGAAATATATGTAACGCTAAGGATAATTACTCTGTCATCAAATAAGATTTTTATTTGGGAGGGGGGTTGTTGTTGGAGCATTCTTTCTTTGTATCATTGAAATGTGGCTTGCTAATTGATTTGTAGTTTTCTGTATTGAGATATTCATACTTACTAATTAGGAAACACTGTGACCTCTTGCTCATATTATAAAGACCTTGACCTTCACTTGGATATTTCTCTAATTGAATTTTTTTTTTCAGTCTTTCACTGATCTAGTCCACAAACCATTGATTGTTGACCTTACAGTAGAAGAAGGTCAAAGGTTAAAGGTTCTTTATGGTTCCCGTAGTGGTTTCCATGGCATTGATGTGGATGAAATGCTGGCGTATGACCTGTACATTCCCACACATGTAAGTACAGTGTGTGACACCCGTATGACCTGTACATTCCCACACATGTAAGTACAGTGTGTGACACACGTTTGGTGACACAATTGTCAGAGTAAGTGTAGTACATGTATGTCATGTGAATATGTCTCATTTGAGTAGATCAATTTTCCAAAAGTAGATCTAGTGTAGATTTTCTATTTATATGTTTTCCAATAGCTTTCTTTAATATTCCCTTTCTTACCTAACCTGTCTTTTATATTTTTTTTGTTCTCTAATAGATATTTGTAAATTATGATGATCTTGGTAGTACTTAAAGTATATTAGTCCTGTAATGTTCTTCTTAGTACTTTATGATTCAATAGTCCTGTATTTTGTACCATTGGTTGCTTTTAGTACTATTTATAGTATACTTGTCCTGTATACTTAGCACAACTGGTTACTTTATAGAACAGATTATAATACTGTTACAATAGTCCTATATTTTGTACCACAGGTTACTTTGTAGTACAGTAGTCCTGTATTTTGTACCACTGGTTACTTTGTAGTACAGTAGTCCTGTATTTTGTACCACTGGTTACTTTGTAGTACAGTAGTCCTGTATTTTGTACCACTGGTTACTTTGTAGTACAATAGTCCTGTATTTTGTACCACTGGTTACTTTGTAGTACAATAGTCCTATATTTTGTACCACTGGTTACTTTGTAGTACAATAGTCCTGTATTTTGTACCACTGGTAACTTTGTAGTGCAATAGTCCTATATTTTGTACCACTGGTTACTTTGTAGTACAATAGTCCTGTATTTTGTATCACTGGTTACTTTGTAGTACAATAGTCCAGTATTTTGTACCACTGGTTACTTTGTAGTACAATAGTCCTATATTTTGTACCACTGGTTACTTTTTAGTTTCGCAGTCACCCCCAGTCCCCGCCCCAATCGGGTATTTCCTCATTTTACGCCCACCAGGTAAATATTTTTAGTTTGCCTGCCAGATTCACTTGATTGACTTGACTAGTTCTCGTTTACCGGCAGTAGTGCTTCTGATCATAATTCTGGGATTTGTTTGAATTGCTTGTTTTTTTCAGTTTAGTTCTATACCCAACACATAACAGCAATAAAGAACTTACCAAGAACCTAAATGTTAGATCATATTTATTGTGGGATGGCTAGAAAAGTTTTAATCTGGTAGTTGAAAATATTTATAAGTTATTTGGCATGTTAGAGTATACATAAACTAGACAAATCTTCAAACGTAGAATAGATATCAAAAATACTATCTAAATATACCTTATTCATTGTATAAAGACAACACTAGGTCTTAAATAAGTAATACATCAGTATGTATAATTTTGTTATATTTTACTAATGCAGGTTTATATATATTTGCATGTTGGTGCTTAGAAGGTGATTATGTTTTCTGTCTGTTTTGCATTGTGTTAGATTTTTATTTTTATTAGAATGAAAACAATTGAATGTTTTTTTGTTGGACAGTGTTTTGCTGTAAGCATCATCCAGAGCACACACCTGCAAATTTACCAGAAATGCTACGCTAAAACAAGCCTGGAATAAAATTTCAGGTGTACCCCTACCAATTCCAGTAAATGACACATTATTCTTTTGACTGACAGATTTATTACTGATGCTCATAAATTGTACAGGCATGTTCTCATAATGCAGACCCTCCCTCTCAGATCATGCAAACACAAATTGTGCTGTGTTGAATTTGACGAATCTCAACAGACCTTGATAAAATTATAATTTAGAGTATGTTCTGATTCTGAAAGCTGATGGCATTGAAACTCAGACAATGGATATAAATACTATATTGGTAGCATTCATGTTATTGTAAAGTCTGATACATATAGTCATAATCTAAAGTAAAGTGTTTCATAATTTGAACCTACTCCCCTCATCTCAATACTCGATTAACAGTTTCTTTTTCTTTGTGCAGACTCAAGGCCCCATCCTGCCACACACTATCGTTATTTTACCTGACACCAACGGAATGGAGCTCCTCTGCTGTTACGATAGTAAGTTGTTTTATCTTCAGTGATATTTTCTATTTGGTAAGATACAATTAAAATATGACCTATACATGTCAGTTACATTCACACACACAAAAAAATACAGAGAGAGAGAGAGAGGAAATGCACAACATGACATGAAAATTAAATATATTGCATAAAGTTGAATGACCATACAGAATGATAAAATCTAATAGTCTGAACTACAGTGTACTACTAAAAGGCACTTAAATTTTGGTGTTCTTAGTGAAAGATCTTTCATTTTGTGTCCTGTATGAATTTCTAATAAATGTAGCTTAATTCTTGTCAGTTCTATTGATTACATTGTCTTGTTATTGTAGATGAGGGAGTTTATGTGAACTCCAGCGGCAGAGTCACTAAGAATGTCATTGTACAATGGGGAGAAATGCCCACATCTGTTGGTAGGTGGCGCTGTATTAGATATGCCACTTTTTTTTGGAAAATTAAGAATTTAAACTGTTAAGTCATGAATTGTTTTTTTTTTTAATCTGTGTTTTTATTTTAGCCTACATCAGCACTGGTCAGCTGATGGGGTGGGGAAACAAAGCCATCGAGATACGAGCAGCCGAGACTGGACACCTAGATGGAGTGTTTATGCACAAGAAAGCTCAGAAACTCAAGTTCCTGTGTGAGAGAAATGATAAAGTGAGTGTATTCTGTAGTCATTAAAGATGTTTGTGAAAACTCAGAAGCATGAGTTCTTTTGTAGGAGCAATGATTCAGTGATTGACAGTGTATTGTACAGATGTACCTATAACACATCTGGACAGCCAGTTTAGCAAACACTCAAAATAAAATGATTTGTTTTTGTTGTCCTCATGTGGCAGTATTGCCTTTAATTTTTACTATCCAGCAACTAGTTCTATACTTTTTCATGTGTGGGAGTCTGTAGCTACTTAACTTAGAAAATATTCATAACAGAACTTGAAAATTCTCTCCACAATTTTTTTTTACATTGGATCCTGCTTATTTTTTATTATATTTAATTGTTGGATGATTGTGCAAAACCACTAATTGGCATGAAAAAAAAATTAGCTTGTCTTTTAAAGAATTTGACTTGTTTTAAAAACTGTTTTATTTACATTGATTCATTTAATTTCCAGGTCTTTTTTTCATCAATGAGGTCGGGCTCAAGCTGCCAGATTTATTTCATGACTCTGAACAAACCAGGACTGGCCAACTGGTGAAACTGTTACCATGGAGATATTTAAATTTCTCAGGGTATCGAGAAATACACCAATGGGAAAGGAGCTAGGGTTACCATGGCAACATAAATATGTTATGAGTAACAGTTACACAATTGTAATTATGGACTATTAGAAAATTTGGAAATTGATGAGGCTATGTTTAGATCTGATATGTGCAGCTAATTCACTGCACGTTGTCTTTCTTTTGAATGTGTTTTTTCGATTTTCTTTTCGTTTCATTCCAGAAACAAAGACAAATTACCTTAAGTCTCTCATGTAAAATGTGTTTAATATTTTAAGAAGTATAATACTCAAACAAGTGCTAAATTATTCCTATCTCCAACAGATATATACTTACTTTTGTAAATACCTATAATGAACAATGCACAGTCTGAATTCTTCAGCAGTATGTAGCTTACCTGAGCCAGGCACTTAATATGGACTCATCTGACCTAAGTTTGTTCTCATCTATTTTAAATCTGATATGATTTTTTAATACTGAAAGATGGTTATTTTTCTAATCAAATTTTTCAAAATATATAGATGGAAACCATGATTTTGGGTTGTCCAATCTTTCTTCCTCATCTACAGAGGAACTGTCTCAAGACAATTAGGACATATTGAATGTGTACCTCAAGTGACCATAAAAAAGTTTCATGACATTTATGAATGGTGAAATTGTCTGTCAATCCTAAATGGCTGAGCTGTTTTTTTTCAGCCAGTTTTCTTAAATGTACGTTAGTTTTGTGTCCACTAGCCATTTGATTTAGTATCCCCAGACTAAAAAAAAAAAAATAGGTCCCTTTAAGCATGAGAAACAATGGAAAGAAAACTTTTATGTCTGGTTTTTAAGTCAAACATTTCATTCTAGTCAATGATTTTAAAAATAAAGATGTGGTGATTTAAATGTCAGATGAATGATTTTTACTTTTTTTTTTTAACCTTGAAGAATCACTACCATTCTGTGATACTGTGGGCTGTGTAGAAAATGTAAATATTGTGTAGAAAGAAATCATGTTACAAGAAACATGTACATTGTCTTTAAATGTGACAATATTTATTTTGTTTGTGGAATTTTATTTTTCATTTGAAAAAAGTTAATTGAATGAAATCCAAAGTAATTACATGTTAATAGAATAAAATATGTCAGAATTAAGTATCCCAGACAGTTTTTTTCAAAGCCTATGAATTTAAGAAAATTGAATTATCAATCTGTTTAATTTATTGATAAGATGTAGATTAACACTAAAAAAAAAAACAGATAAAAATTGCACAATAAGTCTCGTGTGAAATTACTTATTTTAGGGTTTTGGAGAGAATATAAAAAAAAATGTGTTCATTTTAGCATTTACATTGAAAACTCATCCCAAACATCCAAACTTAGCATCAATTGTATCTGTAAGAGGGGAAATCTGACATCTTGTTTTTCATTTTTGTGTCAATGACAGTTGCCTAGCAACTCCATAGATTACTACTAGTAATTCTGTAAATCGTGTATGCCTTGTATCCGTTTTGGATTTGTGTCGGGAGTGCGATCAGTATTAAGTGTCTCAGTGAGATTGTATATTCATTTGTCAAGCTTAGAAACAAAAGTGCAATTTTGATACTGATAATAAATGCATCTGCAATTTCATTTTGTGTTACTTATCTAAGTAGTGTATAAATCAGGACCTAGTGTCTAGAATGAAGAACCATTTGGTATAAAATGCCTCTTGACAAAACAGCCTGAAGTTATGTAACCAGTGTGGAGTTTTATTGTGGCAGCTTTTCTGACACATGCTTGATTTTATCGTTTCTTAGCTTCCTCCATGGACAGGTAAAATCTTCAGTATCACGGTATCTCAATCCCTGGTTCAGTTAAAGAATATTTGTCCACAGCAAATGTCTCGTTAGGAAGAAAGTGATGTTTTCATGCTTTAATGACACAAATCGTGCTGCAATAAGCTGCACGTCTTAAGAAAACTTGTGCTAAAGAAATCACGATATGCACATGCTAGCTCCAACCATGATACAATCTCCTGGTGACTAATGTATTTGACATTGCAGAGATGTCACTGGTCTCTTGACGGGACCGAGGTTGCTACAAGACTTTATTAAAATCCTAGAATAACTCAAAATTACAATATGTGTTCGCAAATCCATTCAGTCGCATTAATTAATTCAAAACTTACCGATTTTTGAATTATTAAACAACTAAACATTTTTAAATGTACAAAATTTGTAAAGAGAATTCAAAATTGAATTTTATTTCACACGTAACTTGCAGTCGGCGGCTCGATGAGTTAAGTTGAGGTTTTTCGATAATGATATTTCTGAAATTCTTGGTTTCTGAAACCATTATGCTCATGTCTTGCGCGAAATGTTGATAGTGTCAAAATTAATAAAAATTATCTTGCGGAAGTAATTTAAAGATACAATTCCATATTTTAAATTTAAATCATTAGAATTATACAAAATTACAGATCATATCACTTTTTTTAAAAAAAAAGTATTTGAAAATTTGTATATTTCAGGTGTTAAAAAAAGCACTTTTAAGAATTTTCCACTAGTACTTGCAAAGTGTTGCTGAAATTTCAAATTCAGCATTAAAAAACACTTTTAAAAAGTTAATCACTTTGAGTACATTTCAGTGTAAGTAGATAATTTTATGTTTCTTTCTCCTAAGTTTCTTGAACGAAATAAATATTGTTATATAAATAGAAAATACGCAAGTTAATGCAGAACTGGAACTTAGCATTTTTTTAAAATTTATTTTTATAAAATGCAAGAATAAAAAAAAAATAAAATTATAAATATTTGCACATGTGTAATCAAATTTATGATTGCAATGAACTTGAATACAACACCATTTTTATTCCATAAATTGCATGCTTTGGCAACGCACTTCGAAAAAATTACGCACTTTGAAATTTTTTTCAAAGTGCGTTATTTTACAAAGGGCGTTGTAACAATGCATTTTGCCAATCAATACCAAATACAATTTTAGAGAAAGTGTCAATCTTCTGTCTTCCAATGACAACTGGACACAAACTATAATCCAGAGTAAACCTAAAATATATTTGATGCTTTTTTTAATTCAACATATTATGCTTTTTTTTTTAATTCCAAATTGAAATTCATTAATTATTTAAAAAACAAAAAAGTTAAGAAAGAAACATATCGATACATTGAACCATATTGACACATTGTGTTGCGGCAAGATAAAATGATATAGTATAAATTAATACATGTAAAAGTCACAGTTGTACCGATTAACCAAATGAATATCTTGGGATCGTGGGTGATGCTTTGCCTCCGATAAAGTCAGAAATTGTCATATCTGTCAAAAAAAAAAAAAAAAAAAAAAAAAAAAAAAAAAAAAAGCCTCAAATATATGCAAGAAACAAAACAAACGTGTATATGAAACACGTGCGTATGTCTTTCTGATACTAGTATATCATCCTTAAACCCATAAATTCAGAGCAAACTCGAAGTCAAAGTTTATTTCAAGTTGGTAAAGGCACGATGGATCAAAAAAAAATTTAGGCCTTAGAAATCTTTATATATTAACGGGTTGAAAAGATTTTTTTGAATATGTCTCAGTAATAATTTATTAAAACCAAATTATAATAATTTAGTCTAAAATGTATGCTGTGTAAATTCAACACTTACTCTTTCTGAGTAGGAAGCAGTCTGCGGCGTTACATTTGTCCCCTTTACAGCAGGCATCACAAATAGCAGTGCCCTGGTCACCGTGGACATATCTATCAGTCCGGTCACTAACTTTTATATGGTCATTAGCTGCGAAAGCATAACAGATCTAACAAAAAAGTAAAACAGTGTAGATATATGTATGTAAGGAGGCCAGGAATTAAGAGTGAAATTAAGGTTCTTTATCCCTATGTACTCTCTTATAAAAATTTGCTTTTATAATAATGATTTTCCGAAAATAAATAGAAAGTATAACTAAAATCATTATGCAAAGAATTTCAGGATACTCTGCGGTGCAAAATTTCATAATAATCCCTTTTAACTTGATATTTTCAAGGAAATATTAGTCAGTTTATTCCAGTTATCCCTTATAGCAACGGATCAGTTAATCTTAAGGGTACTGCATGCTCTTGAGGAAGATGAAGATAAACTTTGTTGTTGCTGTTTTGTTTGTTTGTTTGTTTTGTTGTTGTTGTTGTTGTTTTTTTTTGTTTTTTTTTTTGTTGTTGTTTTGTTTTTTGGTTTTTGTTTGTTCTTTTCTTTTGTTTGTTTTGTTTTGTTTTGTTTTGTTTTGTTTTGTTTTTTTGTTTTTTTTTTTTTTTAATTAGCGCACGTAATTCTTCATCCATATGGTAATAGTATTTAAATGAAATAAAATATGAGGTACTTACACTTTCTTCCAGACAACCATAAACATAACGTACTGTTGATCCCACTACACGAATCCCAGTGTAGCAAACCTGATAAAATATAAAGATCAGAAATTCTTAATAAAGTACGTCGGCAAATAGACATTTACAATATGCTCTAACTATCTACGTAAATATTCATATTTCTGGTACGAAATGTAACGGTTGTTTTTATCAATTTTGAAACACTGTTTGATATACTGGGATTTATTTTGGGATCAACTGTACGTTATGTTTATACTAGTATTTTATAAGGTTCATATGGTGACATATTTCTGCCCCTTGTGTGCAAGTTATTTTTCTATCAAATATGTCGACATGCAAGATAAATATGTTGACATGCAAGATAGTTATGTCAACATGCAACGTAACTATGTTGACATTCAAGAAAATTGCAATCAAATAAAAATTATAAAAAATCTTCAAAAATCTCAAATATTGCCCACATGTGACATCCAACATGCTAGATGCTACTTATTTATGTGAACATGCATTTTGTTTATGTTAACATGCGAGATAAATATGTTGATATTCAAGTTATTTATGCCAACATGCAATTTGGTTATGTTGACATGCAAGATAAATATATTGATATGCAACTTATTTATGTCGACATGCAACTTATTTATGTCAACATGCAACTTATTTATGTCAACATGCAACTTGGTTATGTTTACATGCGAGATAAATATGTTGACATGCAACATATTTATGTCGACATGCAACTTATTTATGTTTACATGCATTTTTCAGATACAGTTCTGCTATGACCTTAACCTTAGACCTTGAAACATAGTTCAAGGTCACTACACACCCTTTAAAAGAGACCTCGGACGAACAGGTGGACGGACGGACACACTAATTACTATAGGTCGCCCGCAGAGAGGGGCCCTAAAAACATTTAATAATCTACGGTCACGTTTCTGAATCGCCAGGACATTTTATCCAAGGAAGTTCAATTCATACTTTGTTGTCCACCTCATATTATAGAAAATAATTTAAACTGCAACATTTGCTTGAATAAATTTTCGATCATTAAAATCAACTTCGATTTTACCGACAAAAAAAAAAAAAAAAAAAAAAAAAAACAGAACTGTGCCTCATTGCACGTGTCTTGGGTACATGTAGTAACGAATCTGCACGCTCGCACAAATGTTCAAATTGTGTATCACAATTTCTTTTGCATTTAAATTTAATCATTTAATTCAAAATCTTATCATTTTGAAAATCGATCATATTTAAAAAAGTATATATCCAAAATGAAATCACAAATTGATCATATTCACTGTAAAATTTTTCGCCATTCCTGGGTCTTCAGACATTTACATCGATTTGTGATTTCATTTTTGGATATTTACTTTTTTAAAATTATATATACTAGATGAAATCCCGCGCAAGCGCGGGGTTTTGAATTTATACCACTACCGATAGAAAATACATTGCAGCCCACAGGGTTATAGCAGGAAGAAATACTTTGTTCAAAATCCCGCATGTGCGTCTCCATCCCCCCACCCCCTTTTGTAAAAACTTGAAAAAATAACAATTTCATTAATTGATGTTTATTGTGAAACCTGTTATACTATGTTATGGATATATTGTATGTTCTTATTTCATTTCCGTCAAGGATAAATTAAAAGCAACGAATCGAATATGCACAATTTACTGATAAATTGATTTTTTTTTTGTGTGTGGGGGGGGGGGGGGGTAAAATTCACAGGTACGTGTGTCTTGGTTTATAAATATGTATGTGTCTTATTGATATGTAAAAAATGTACTTTACCTTTTTTTCACATATCAATAAGGTTCATACATATATATAAACCAAGACGCAAGTATCTATGTAAAAATAAGCTTTTAACGCCCTATGGATAGGCCGAGTATTTGATACAAAAGAATGTATCCCCCCCCCCAAAAAAAAAAAAAAAAACCAAACCAAAAACAAAACAACACCAAAAAAAAAAAATAAAAAAAAAATAAAACTGAAATGTATTGATTTAAGCACAAAATTTTACAGCTTTAATTGTATTTGAACAATATCTTATTCATTAATTTTCTCTTTTCATGTTAAGCAGTGAGGAATATATACACATTTTACCGATAAATTTATTAGGAAAACCTGCTACATATATGTAATAGTCTTTCGATATATAATTCCCAACTTATAGTGTTATCAATGATTTACCATTATTTCAATGACCATTCACACATAAGCTTTTCTTATGTTCCTATACAGCTATAATTGTCTATAATTGTCTCGTTTTTCTTTTTAACATCGGGCTTAATGCTATCTGATATTCTAGAAGCTTCCGTCAATATTAAGATCGGTGAATGACAAAAATAATTTGCACATAATTTCCCTTTTTAATCGGTTACCACAAGTTATTTCTTTTATGTAATTTAAATCAAGTTTTGATTGAATAATTCAGTGATGACGTTTTATGAAATAAATAAACGATTGATTGTTGTCAGTTTCATTGAAAATTGCCAGTAACTTAGATCCGCCAACCGGAAACGCCACCGTACTCAGGTTTTTGCTGTTTCATGGCTGTTTATAGAAAATAAAAGTAGACTTTTAATTTAATGTACGATATTTACAATGCGAGTGAAATCTAAATATAGTTTACGGACATCATATTGTATCTAGTGTATTCTTAGAGGAGTAAGTAAAAACTCTGGTGCATCCGTTTCGGAGTTTATATGCAAAATTTATTAATTTATAAGTATAGATATATCTGCTACTCAACAAAACTAAGTTGCATGTCAACATATTTATCTCGCATGTCAACATAACTAAGTTGCATGTTGACATAAATAAGTTGCATGTTGACATACCTAAGTTGGATGTTGACATAAATAACTTGCATGCCAACATATTTATTTCGCATGTCAACATAAATAGCTTGCATTTCAAAATAAATAAGTAGCATCTATCATATTGGAAGTCACATTTGGGCAATATTGGAGATTTATTAAAGATTTTTTATAATTCTTATTTGATTGCAATTTTCTTGCATGTCAACATAGTTATGTTGCATGTTGACATAACTATCTTGCATGTCAACATATTTATCTTGCATGTCGACATATTTGACAGAAAAATAACTTGCACACATGGGGCAGAAATATGCCACCATAGGTTCACTATATTATGATTAATATTGTGCGATCAACTATACGCTGACTTTTTATGTCATCATGCAAGTTATATTTTAAGATGCAAGATGATTATGTTAACATGCAAGTTATTTATGTCAACATGCGACTTTTTTTATGTTAACATGAAATTTATTTATGTCAACATGCGACTTATTTAGGTCAACATGCGAGGTATATTTTAACATGCATGATATTTATGTCAGGATAATATGCAGGATAATAAGTTGCTTGTCAACAAACATATCTCGCATGTTGACATAATTAACTCGCATGTTAACACAAATATCTTGCATGTTGACATAAATAAGTTGCGTGTCTACATGATTATCTTGCATGTTGACATAAATAAGTCGCAAATTAACATGAATAAGTGGCATGTCAACATAATTCTGTTGCATCTTGCTTGTATGATGTCATATAATGGCATTAGTAAGTAAGTTTACCAACAATAAAATTAGACTCTCTAAAGAGATTGGTAACTTGCATGCCAACATAATTATTTTGCATGCTGACATAAATAATTATGTTGCATGTTAACATAATTTATCTTGTATGTAGGGGCAGAAATATACCACCATAGCCTAACAATATGTATGAAAAAACTTCAGTCAACATTCCACTTAACGATAGAATATATTTGCTGACAAGGTCATTGTATTGACCATAGAATTTGCGAAATGTTGACAAACTGGATTGTTGATATCCTTGTATCATCGACTTATTTGTCAATAGCTTGCCTCGATTAGTCGTACATAGAACACGCTCTTGCATGTCCAATCAACTGGGAGACATGCTGTATAGATAAAAGGTAAAGATAACGAAAAGTGATCGGTCTCAAAAAAATCAATAAACGATACAAATATGTGAAAAGGTCATAAAACACAGACCACTGGAAATTCCAGAGGTGGGATCAGGTGCCTAGGAGGAATAAGCATCCCCTGTTGACCGGTCACGCTCGCCGTGAGCCTATGTATTGATCAGGTAGACGGAACATTCCGTAGTCAAATTCAGTATAAAAAACAAAGGCCTGACAGTTGGTATAAAACAAGTCAGCATTAACTGTTTAGAAAATATAGATTAAAGTAAACATTACTAACTTAAAAACCCTCCATAAAGAAAGTGGCATATCCAAATACTTTAATGTTTACATGTATAACTGGATGCTTTAAATGTCATTCCATCTATGGTACTCTTCCCTTACCTCATTTGGATGACAAGGAATGACAGGACAGGGTTGAAGAGGATTATGAACGCCATCACAGGCTAAACAGGTGTCCAACCGAACTAGGGAAATCAACGAAAAAAGCAAATGATATTACATATTTTTTGGAGATACAATTTAATCTGGCAATCTTAAAAACATTTTATGCAAGTTTATATCAATTTACAAGTTTGTATTTTCGATTTCAAAACATTGAAAGGTTTTAGTAAAACAATCTTAATTAGTTTAGTAAAAATCAATGTATTTGTGTTTTAATTCAATTCAGATAAAAATGATTTCCGTATTTAAATGAAATGCATTCTTTATATTTCTTTATAAAAAGAATGTTTGTACTCTACGTCACTTGTATCAATACATCAATATTTTGATTTTTTGGATCTTAGTCGTAAGTTTTTTGCAAAACGGGCCCGAAGTCGAATGTTGACTGACGTTTTTCATACAAATTGTTAGGCCATTATTTTCACACTGAATTGTCTACGAATTTTTCCGTTTTCCCGATCCTGACAAGGAGCACACGGTGGGTGTGACGAGTTGACAGCGGATGCTTACTACATGGCACCTGATCCCACCTCTGATGTTTTTAGAGGTCCGTGTTTGCTCTGCTCCAATTTTTTATTGTTCCAATGGACTTTTGAGCTTGATTACTGTTCGTTATCTTCATATTTCATCTAAACATTCAGGATTTTTTTCCAATATAAGTACTTACAGCAGAGCCCACAAGACTTCTTACAAAAGATGGCCGTGCTGGGGTCGCTACAGATATTTTGGAGGGCAAACTGATCTGAACAATCCTCGGGACTTGTATCGATACAAGGAGCAGACTTAGTTGAACCATAATCTAAAAGGACAAAGCATGAAAAGTCCTAAATGATCCTTTTGAATCTCTCTCAAATCCTGTTCAGTATTTATCAGTATAAACCATGATTTAAATCATGCCTTTATGATAAAGCGTACAAATTCTAAATAGTAACATATACAGTTGGGAATTTCTGTTTCTCTAAATTTCAGCATGAAATTTACAATTTTAAAATACATTGTCTGGTATTTTAGCTATACATGGACATATTTGCACGTTTCTTTCTTTCTTTTTTAAAAATCAAACATTGGTTCAAATTTTATTAGAAAAATCACTCTACTAACGAATTTTGAAAATAATGTTCAACCTCAATCAATGATTTCAACTTTACTTGAAATCTCATTATGTCACAGTTCAAACGAAATGATTCCGGTTTCTACAAATGAGGATGTATGGTTTAAGAATATCAGCTTCTCAGCCAAGGAATGATAACTCTTTAAATTATTATTTAATTAAAAATGTCTAGAAATGAAGCTTGAAATTGAAATCATTTCATATCTCTATTTGATATATCATTTCCCTACATTGTATGATGAACTATAATGATGAACTTTGAAGAAAATACCATGGGTAAAATATATATATTGCTTAAGAGCCATTTTTGTGAGCATTTTCATTTTACTTAACTACTGATATTCAGAACCTGAGGTTTGACTACCTTAAATGCAAAATGAAAGTGTTTCCCGACCGACATGAAATAAAAGAAAAAGTCCTTCTGCCCCTCGTGTTCCCACATATTGCATCTAAGCCATCATTCGATAAAACTAAAAGGTAATATATTTACCAGTGAAACTCTCCATATTCCGGCTATTATTTCTTTTAAGAGAAAATTAAAGATAAAAATATGATATAGGTCGATATATGAAATTAAAAGTATTTTTCTCGGAATAATGAATAAAGTTATATATCTTTAAGTATTTGTCAGAAAAACACCATGCCATTAAAAATTAGAGATGTTTTGGCAAGCTCTGGTTGAGCCTCGCTGTTCGATGATTTTTGTATATGTATATTGTAATTAAGTTTTGATTTTACAGTCTATATCAAACTCTATTATGTACATTTATACCTTAAAAATCAAATTGGAGAAAGAAATCGGATTTACAAGAAAAAAACATTTTTTTTTTCTGTAAAAATTATCTATGAAGCATAGAATGGTAAACAAATCACTTACCATAAAAACAAATGCAGAAAACTGTAACTGAAAGAGCGCATTAATAATAATAATAATAATCAAGATGACAATTATACTTATTATTACACAAGAATTGATATCATACATTCAATAATAAATCAGCTTGTACTCACATAATGATGTTTTCATGCCTATATAATAGATTTACTCTTTTATAATATTTTCAATTAAAGGAAAACATTTAATTATTTATCCCTTAAGCAGCCTTTACAGTGACATTAGCTTATGAACTTATTCCTAGTATAGCAACATAACACATAATTCAATAGAGACATGAATGTCACGCCCAAGCATTTAATTAGTAATGGAAGATGAAAAATTTGTATTAGTGTATGAAATTTGATGAAAATATCTTGATTGGTCTCTTAAAAACAGTTTTTGACACAACAAATAGTTAGGTCAAAGGTCAGTAGGAAGATCAAGGTTTTAAAAAAAGTTGATAAATTCTCATCAAGTTATATATAATATATGACACGAAGCTGACGTTTTTCATACTAATTGTTAGGCGGTTATTTAAAAACTGAATTGTCTACGGATTTTTTTTTTACGTTTACTCGATCATGACAATGAGCACACGGCGGGTGTGACCGATCGAAGGGGGATGCTTGCTCCTTCATAGCACCTGGTCCCACCTCTAATGTATTTTAAAGGTCCGTGTTTGCTCTGTCCCGATTTGTATAGTTTCAGTGGACTTTTGAGCTTGGTTGATGTTCGTTATCTCCTTATTTCATTAAAGAAAAGTGAGGTCAAAGGGAAGGTCAAGGTTAAAAAATTGATGCAGGTAATATGTATCAGCATATAAGGTTTTATAAAAATATATTGAATAGTTTCTTTGAAACTGAGATAAACATAAAATTGAGAAAAGTAAGGTTATGGTCAAAGTAAAGGTCAAGGCCAGAATTGTTGATGCAATTGAATAGCTCTCAATTATATGTATCAGCATATGAAGTTTGATAAAAAAGATATCTTGAAAAGTTTTTTTGAATACACAAATTGAAGAAAAGAGAGGTCAAGATCAAATGAAAGGTCAAAGTAAAAAAAAATGAATTTCAAACATTGATCATTTAAGACTGCAAATAAAGCAACTATCAATAATATGTAGAATATTCATGAATAATATTATTCATGTCATATCCTAGAAAAAATAATTTTAGTTGAAAACTTATTTCAGACATATACCTACAAAGATGATTACTTACTGGTTTGCACGTATAGTCCCGAGGTTTTATCTTCGAGGACAAATTCATGACAGATTCCGTTGTGTCATGTCAAACACCGATAATATGGAACTCTGATATAATTCCTTCGCCAAAGTGTTCTTTTTCTTTATCAAAAAGAGAAATATTTTAAGGTATACATGTAACTCTACGGTATCTCTCTCTCTCTCTCTCTCTCTCTCTCTCTCCATGTGTGTGTGTGTGTGTGTGTGTGTGTGTGTGTGAATACATTGATATTAAGCTCTTTATGGAGCTATGTACTATACTCATAAAAATCCTACATTATATTTATCGTTTGCATTTTAAAATATTTACTATAATTTGTTTGTATTTATTTTAAATGTGACTATAAAGCTGCGAATGAAATAGTTATCAAACCTCCCTTCTACGTTTTCTATCTGCACATCTTTTTTAAAGTTACCTTTGTTTCACTTTACCAGTTTTATCTTACATTGCTTTTTTTCTCATTAATTTTTATAAGTAACATGTTTTGATTTTTCAACAAAATGGGTCCTTAAAACATATTAGAATAAATCTATTATCTCTTCTGGTACTTGTTGATTTTGTCTATAAATCCACGTGTCATATCACGTGCTATTTTTCAAGTATTCTTGTTTTACTGGGATTTTATTATCATTAAAGATACACAAATAAATCGACGAAGAACTTACGTAAACCTACAAAAAAGCATAATCATGACTTCTGTTGATATGCAGAAAAGGATAGTGAACCGTGATCTGATCCAGATAAGTTGATGTGTACTGTTATATGAAGATAATGTACAGCACTCAAGCTCAAAAGTCCATTGAAACAATACAAGTGTTGAGCAGAGCAAACACCAACCTCTAAAAGCATCAGAGATGGGATTAGGTACCATGGAGGAGTAAGCATCCCCTGTCAACTGGTCACCCCGCCGTTTGCTCCTTGTCATGATCGGGCAAATGGAAAAATCCGTAGACAATTCAGTGTGTAAATAATGGCCTAACTAACAATTGGTATGAAAAACGAGAGTGAGCATTCGACTTAATGATATATTGTATCGACCATTGACCTGATTTGGTCTGTCGTAAGTCAGATATGGTCCAAATGTTTTTTTTCTTTCCACATTAGCATTGAGAGGAAGTGACCGTCCTTGTCAAGTATGTGTGTTAACATAACATATCAGGATATATGACAGAGCATCTGTACAGATTCCACGATAATGCATCGATAGTCCAGATGGATGTCTCATGTAGGAGAAACGAAGGTTTTCCCGGCCATCTGTTTCCACTACAGCACTACAGTTATATTTCCTATAGTTCCAGTTACAATGAATCTCTATTATGCTTTTCAGTATAGTAGGTTGGATAGGTACTGTGGAATTATGTTTTTCCTTCAGAAAAAAAGTTTATCCCAATAGAACCTCAGCTCGAATATAGCTTAAGGAAGTGAAGACATGGTAAAATGAATTCATTTCAATCAGAATTTCAATAAGGCTCCGGTAGATTTATTACATACCAAAAGACAAGATATAAGCAAAAAAAATCATCTCTTTTCTCTCTTGATATGAATAAGACTTTACAGAAATATGAAAACATTCTTGAATGCACTGTCTTAACGCTGTTATACATGTTCATTTAAAGCTTGTCGACGCAGTTTTCTGGCCAGTTACATGTAGTGCAGGCAGTCTTTTCTTGATGAAAGAATCCCTTTCTGATTTTGAAAAAATATGCCTTTTCCTTCAAACATTTACAAATATTCTACAATTATTTCTTTGCTTTTTTATTTTTTTGTCCGCAAGTACTGTTTCTTACAACGAATCCTATGTCTTAGGAGGAAAACAAAAAAAAAATCTTGAAATATATTAGACAGTTAGGCTGCAGCAGATGTATGCTAGATGATAAGATGGAGCAAGTAAAAGCATACGAAAAACACACCTTTGTCATTAGTACAAAATAAAATTTATCTTCATTCCATTATATATTAACGCTGTGTTTGAGAGTCTGAACTTTTTTCCTGTTTATTTTTATCTGGCGTCTCCAGGGGTCCGTGTTTTTTGTCCTGTTCACGTTGATTTGTATTTCTTAATTGATTTATAGGATTGATCAGTTATTTCACATTTGTTATCAGTTTTTTTTAAAATCTATTTGGCCTTTGTCCATGCAAGAAATCAGAAAAAAATTACCACCTTAAGTATTGATTTACATGAAAAACCATCCGTTTTAGAGAAGTCATTGTCATCAGAAAAAAAATTGTCAGGCCTGGGACCAAACTCAGGAATTAGTAGTACAGGCATCAATAAAACATCTGTTGAATTCCACATAATTTTTCTCAAGGTTTGATTATGGAACAGGAAAAAGCACTCATGGTATTTGCGTTCTTTAGTTGTTTATGACTCTGTATCGATTTCCTGACAGTAGTTGAAAATAGAAACAAAGGTGAAAATATTTTTTTTTATCTTTTAATACTTTTTTTATTTTAAACATATACCAACTGTCATTTTCAGCAGGCAAAAAATGTTCAAAAACAACAAAGTATTGATGAACAAACAAATTACTGTTACTCATATTCACCTAAATAGGGAAAATAAATGATACTTAAGTATTCAATTACTTTATCATGGTCTAATATAATATCTTAAATGAACTACTTGGAATTGATTTTAAACCACGAACTTCACGGTAGATTTCTGTTCATTCAATTTTTAATCGAAGGACAGATCTCTTTGCATAAATGGGTAAATCCCCATACACCTTTGATTGGACCTGGATAACGAATTATTTTTTCTATGTATCCAAATAAATTTCTTGTAAACCCAAGTCCGATCAAAAATGTTTCAAACTATCGATAAGCTTTACTACGTGCTAAAATGCATCTTGAGGTCGTTTTTTTTTTGCCATTCTCTATCCAGAGTTGTCTTCCGCTACGCTCCCAAAACCTCTGTAAACGCTTGATGTACAAGATTCTTGTATAAGTATTGAAAAGTGAATATTTAGAGCTCGATTCATAATAAATAAATGTAACTATCAATAAAGATTATATTTTTATGTCATCCTAATTTTTTTTAAATTACTAGTTATGGGAAAAAAGTATAAAAGAGAGTAATTTTTTTTTTATATTAATAGCAATTAGAAATGAAGACAATTGCAATGTATTGTCTCTTTTTTGTTTGAGTCTATGCATATTTCGGTAATTCAATAAACAAAAGCTTATTTAAAGAATTTTTTTAAAAAATCTAATTACCATTACCTGTCAAAAAGTCCTGTCTCTTGATATACCTGTATATACAGAAAATATTACTAAACCGTGACCCGATCCAGAGAAGGTGATTTTTACCATCAAAAGCCATACTGTATGATCTAAACATTCCCTGTTGTTTCCTCAGTAGCATAAAGAGGAATTGGCCGTCCTTGTCAAGCACGTGTATTGTATGTGTGTTAACATCACATACGAGGATATGTGACAGAGTATCTGTACAGATTCCGCGAGGATCCAACGGTAGTCCAGATGGATGTCTTTTGTAGGAGAAGCGATGGTTTCCCCGACCATCTGTAACCACTACAGCACCACAGTTATAGTGCCGAGTGTCAGATACAAGAATATCTCTATTATGATTTTCCGTGATGTAGATAGGACAGCTATAAAGCGTTTTATCTGAAGTTTTATTCTTTATAGTCTGGACGAGTTTCAAACTGCTGTTGTACCGGATCACTTTGCTATGTGAATATCTGCGTTTTTCTGAATTATATCTACCCATCCCTACCAGCAGATCTCCGTTAAAGGGTGAGAAGTAGACACAAAGTGGAGAATCCAGTCCTGTTTTCCCTATCAGTTTTGTTGTTTTTGAATCGAAGGAAATTTTGTTGATGTTGAATTTATCATCAATAAATATCAACTCTCCCGAATTTGTCGCTGTATGAACTCCATAATCACTGTTTATTACGTTTATTTGCTGAGTGAGAGTGTCTCCTGCCGAGTTTGTCTTGATGAGATTATTAGTATCACTGACCCAAAATTGGTCTGAGGACATATAGGAGATGTGACGACAGGCAAGCAAACCTGTGACAGCGACTGATTTCTTTAACACAGGTGAAGACATTGGTTTTAGTACCCACTCATTTCCTACTTCTCGTTTTCCTTCACCTGTGATGTGAAAGGCTCCCAAAAGTTTGGTTACTTTGTCTTTGTTGATCTTCTCATTCAAGAGGAGAATTGACAATTTAAAGATATCGGACTTTTCTTTTTTTATTTTAGTTTTCTTGAAAAATGGAAGGAATTGCAAGGGTTTCTTTGATAACAGAACGCATCTATTTTCATATTTCTCAAAAATGGAAATACGCCTTTGTAATTTTTTCTTCATAGATTGCAAGCAAAAGACCAAATTAAATGAGGTTTGGCTTAATTGCTCAGGAAATATAACATCTATTTGATGTTTGAGCCTCTGAACCTTGTTTGTTATCTTTGGGACGATCCTGGCGATATCTAATTGAAGAGTTTCCATTTCTGTTTTGAAATCGGCTTTCATGGAGGCTAAAGAAGCTCTATTCATCGGAAGAATCTCACTTCTAAAGTGAAGAATTCTACTTTTGTACAGTTGTCTGTTCCTTTTATATGCTGATTTGATATCTAGGACCTCATGTTTTCTGTGTTCTGAACAATTAAAACAGACAGGAAGCTCACATGATGCGCACCACATCTCATAAATTCTGTCTGGATGTCTTTTACAAATTTCATGTGTTGTAATTTCTCCAAACCTTTCTCTCTTTATCTCGACGTCATGCATTTTCATATCCAAGTCGACGACATGTTTTTCTTTACATCGGGAACAGAGGCCTTGTTCACATGTGTTACAGTAATATTCCCTTTTCCGATGAGTACATTTAAATACTTTCTCAGTAGATTTCACTCTCTTTTCCATTTTTTACACAGTATTTATAAAGAATCCTGACAATGAAAAAAAAAGACTTTTGACAAATTAATCTGTCTTTCATGTATGAAGATCTACACTTAATTTAACGTATTGATATTATTAGCAGAATGTTACTAGCTTATGTTTAACATAAATATATTGCTATATGATGTTTTCCCTTCAGAAAAGAGTTTACCCTATGGTAAACGTACCTTGAATATGAACTTTAGCAAGACACGATAATATGAATTCTTTTTAAAGTGAAATATACGGAGATAACGAACAGTATTCAAGCTTAAAAGTCCATTAAACATTACAAAATAGGTGCACAACAAACACGGACCTCCAAAACATCAGAGATGGGATCAGGTGCCATGGAGGAGTGAGCATCCCCTGCCGACCGGTCACACCCGCCGTGTGCTACTTGTCATGATCGGAAAATAACGGAAAAATCCGTGGACAATTCAATGTGTAAATAATGGCCTAACAATTAGTATGAAAAACGTCAGTCAGCATTTGACTCAATGATAAATTGTATTTGCTGACAGGGTTAAAAATTACAATTCAGCCAAGGAGATATGTCAAATATTATTTTTTTAAAAAATGAAGACAGATGCAAAAATGACGCATGCCCTTTTTCCTCTGGTGAAATTAACAAGACCTACCAGAAATACGGAACATTCTTGAAAGCACCGTCTTATCTCTGTTACGCATGTGCATTTACAGATTATCGTCTCACTTTTGTGGCCAGTCGGTACAAGTCACAATTGTGTTCATAAATCCATTTTCTGTTTTTTTCCCCAAAATAATGTTCTTCCACAAAATTTGAAATTTCAATTTGAAGCTTCTTATTTTCTTGTACACATGTACTATTTTCTTAAAACAAACCAGACGCCCCAGGATGGAATCCTAGAAGAAATCTAGACACATTTAAAACAGTAAGGCTATAGCAGGTGCACTTTATTATAAGATATGGAAAGCTAAAAAATAGCTTCCAATAATACGTTATAAAACATATCTTGAATTTCTTTTCACACTTTAGCTTATCGCTGCACTCAAGATTCCAAACTTTTTAAACATATTTCTTATATGATGTTTTCAGGAGTCTGTGCCTGTTCACAATCCATATTCTTGAATGCATTTTTTAAATAGGTCAATGCTCGTTATCTTCAATATTTTCATTGCATGTGTATTTGAATAAAGTACGTCTATTTGGTTTTGGTATATACATAAATGTGCATTATCCATGCAAGTAACCAAAGAAAAAACTTATTACCTTGAGTATGAAGATACTTAGAAGCCTTCCGTCTCAGATAAAACATTATCACCAGAGAACAATGTCAGGCCCTAGACCAGTTAGTATGTGAATCTGAACAAAACCTCCTCTATTGAATTCCACATCAGTTATCTCTAAGGTTTCCGTGATCACGGAACAGGACAAACACTTCAGGATGTTTGGGTCCCTTAGTTCTTTATGATTCTGTATTGATTTCTGGGGTGTTTTTGCACATGGAATAACAGTCAGGGAAGAGGCAGGTATTCATTGTCGTTTTATTGTTTATATACTAGTGAATCAAAGCTTTAAAATTTTCTACATGGTAAATCCAAGTTTCAAAATTTTTCAACTAAATTTATGTAGTAGTAGTAATTTAAGTCCAATTCTTTGTACTAGTTAATTAGATAATTACATGTATTCAGTTTAACATTAAAATTCAGTTTTCATTTTATATTGTAGTTAAGGTACTTACAGTCATACATTTTTTTTTACCGCTTTACCATTTATCAACTTTTAAACAAAATATTACTCTTATTCTTTAAAAAGTTCCATAATAAAGTAACTCATAGCGTCAAAGTTTCAGAGTACATGTATATTAATAAATAACAAAATGTTCAATTTTATACTATAGCTTACAATATTTATGTAGAATATTTGTTTCTTAGACATGTAGTTCGTACTTTATAAGACAACTAAGAAAACACATACTATGTAAAACCCTTTGTTAGCTTAAAATTTCTAGAAATGACATAATTTTTTAAGGTATATTTCTTATATACTGTATGCCTTTCCTTGCTGAAAAAGCTAGTAGCGCATATAGTGTACTAGATATTTACCATGGAAATTGTTGTGAATTCTAAAAATTTAAGCTGAAAGGGTTTTTTACACAGTAAGAGTCTTCTTAGTTTCTTGACTTTTTCAGCAAGAAAAAGAACACAGTATATTAGATAGTGTAAAATTTTTTGTGATTTTTAGAAATTTGTAGCAATAAAAAGGTTTTACATAGTACATAGTTTCTTAGTTATCTTGTAAAGTACCTCTTAAAAACAAAAGTTTTGTTAACCATATAGGCAAATACTTTCACTTTAAGAGGTATGAAGCTAGACCCCATTGAAACTTTACTCTAGAACTTTTTTTTAAGATTTAGAGCCTCACAGTATCTTAAAATGTTTATCAATGTTGTATTTTTTTAAAAAAAAAAAAAAAATTTTATATTTTCATAAATAGTAATATATCTTTTTGATATGAGAAAATTTCCTCTAGGAATTAAATAAATATATATAATATAACGATCTTGAAATTTAATTAATTGTAAAAATACTTTGATTACCTATAGATCTGTTAGGTCATTAGGATAGTAAATAAATAGCTAAATCCTAATTATTTGTAATTCAACAAAAAATACTGAGATGTCAAAGGTAATTTGATGTATACAGACAATTTTCACTTTTGATACATGTTTTATTTATGCATAGTGGATGTACTTTGAGTTTTTATTGACACAAAAAAACCCGTTGATACATTTCCAAAAGCACTCATTTGTGTTTGAAAATAGAACTCGAGATGACTGTCCTATTTATGTAAAAGTATCAGTTCTGAAAATTTGACACAAATGCTTATATTATCCTTCAATTTTTGTTACATTGCGCCGATGTGTGTGAAAAAAAATTGGCATAGATGATGATTTCAATTCAATTTTTCGTATTCTGTAAAGCCGGTTTATGAAGGTAAATAAATATGATAATGTAGGTCATAAATGTCGGAATATGAAATACTTCAGGCTATTCTAGAATTCTAAATATGAAATGCTTTCGAAATATAAGAATTTTACAATTTTCTCGGTACTTCTTAAATATTTTTCATGTAAAAATTCTTTAAGTGGGTACAGAAAACCAATTGTTTAGGATAGATCATCTCTCTCAATACTTTCGGTACTTTGATATAAATGTACCGGAGCCAAAAAGTCGAGGAACAAACATACAGAGCACCGTCTTGAAGGACAAATTTTATCTTAATTCTTTTAAGTTCATTTATAATTTACATGTAAGTATCTTACAATTTATTTAAATATGAGAAAGCAACAGTAAACACTTTAAGCACATAGGGTGTTCCAAGCTTTCAAAATAATTTCTGGAAAAAAAAATATATTCAAATACGTCGTGTTTACACATGTAAACGAAGTTCTTTATGACTCTAATTAATAGTATTCTTGTGGTAGTTGTCTTCCATTGCTTCGAAATCCTTATGTCAAGACCGAACCAATAGTTTTGTTAACAACCATATAGGCAAATACTTTCACATTAAGAGGTATGAAGCTAGACCCCATTGATTACTATACCTCAGTTTTCGATCTACATTGATTAAATAGTTGTTAATTTCTGTATGAAGTTTTTATATTCAGCATAAGGGTGAATTAAAAAATAATGACCGGCAATTTTCTTTTAAATTCACTTTACAATAACTTTTTTTTTTATTATACCATGATATTGTATATATGGCCAGTTATAATTTCTGAAGTAACAATAGGATAGACAAGTGCATAAAATATTTCAGAATTATTATTAATAGAAGTTAATTTGAAAAAAAAAATCTACATCTTTAAAGACTCTCTAATATGCATAATCAAAAGAAATTATAGTTGTTTATCCTTCTGTCTTCTGTTAGGAATATAACGATTAGATCTAAAACTTGATTGATTTTCTTCTCTTGTTTATGTGAAAAAAATATGCTTTGATTGTTAATTTTTCTTTTTTACATCAATTGTCTCAATTCTGGTTTGAAAAAAAAAATTAACATGAAAAAAATATGAAATATACAATAACTTTCTCCCAAAACAAGGTTTTGTTAATCATTCAGTAATCTGTTATTCAAATTTAGGCTAAAGAGATATTTTATATTTGTTTTCTTACAAAAAATACTAGATTTAGAAGTGATCCTATTCAAACTTATTTTGATGCACTCCTTAATCCGATATATTTTTTTATTAACATTTTTGCACACAATATGTCATATAAATTTGTAAAGCAATTTATCGCTTTGATATTTTTTTTATCATGTATAGCAAGTTTTTCATATTTTCTTGGCGTTAAAATATGATTATTTGTTTATTCAATATGTGATTAAAATTATATATTGAGTGATGAAATCTTTTCTGTGAATTGACTGTAAAATGTCCAAATATTCTGTAATTTATTGATAGATATAATGATAGTATCAAACATTATCTGCAATTAATTGTTTAGTAAAGACATTCATTGATAATTATAAAACAGTTTTGTTGCACCTCTTACTGCAGTAAGATTTAAAATTACAACCGTAAAGCACAAAAGTTTATTAAGTTTTGACAACATGAGGTTGTAATGAAATTTTGCAATATTTATAGTCTCAATATTGTTAAAATGATTTAAATGGTTTTTAAACTTGGCTTTATTTTTTGGAGTTACTCCCTGTCTGTAATCTTCACCCTTTTCATTATTCCTTATTAATGGTACAAACCATTCCAAGGAAGGAATGTGTCTCCTGCTACGGCATCAATATAGATATAAATAAATTTAAATGTTGCCAGCTATTTATTTGAATACTAGTATAATAGATCAAGCATTTGCATTTTAGAAGATAAAAGTGTTTTTAACAGGACATTTTGTTTCATATGACAAAACAATGTAAGTAATGGAAGTCAACCAGAATCATTCCACTCCTCAGTTTTTCTTTATATTTTTTCATATTTTATCATCGATAAATCTAACCTTTTTGTTGCACTCCTTATCAAGAGAATGCAAGACTTTAAAGCAGAATTGTGAAGCATCAATTACAACAGAACGTGTTTTGTTGTTTCAGTAAAGTTGTGGTGGAATTACTTGAATTTTATATCATTTTTTCAAAGTGAAAAGGTGAATTTCTTTAATTTCATTAAAACATTGAAAGAGTGAATTTAAAAAAAAAAAAAAACCAATCATCTGGATTGATAAAATTGAAAAACAAACAGATTTCAGTGATTAAACTGGCAATAATTTAGTACTAAATTATTCAAGAAGATCCTTATTGATCAAAGAATACTCATTATTACGAATAGAAGTCATTTCTTCATTGAACTTGGAGCTTTCAAAGAATGTATTGCACTCCTGACTGTAGAAATATATATCTGAAACAGATCCTGTAATTGATAGATCTATTTAGTACAAATATTCTTTGTGCCTTTATTTTTTAAAGTAGAAAGCAAAGAATCATACATTTATATACTGATAAAATATTTTCCATGTTGGGGAGCAAAACATCAAATGTTGCACTCCTGACATTAATTGATATCCACAGATACTTGACTCTCATTAATTCTGCTTTTAATTCATTTTTAACTTTTAAATGGTATACCAGTTATTGTTTACACTTTGAAAATTCATTTTGGCCAAATAGAAAGAAATACAAATTTTAAGAATCAATGTTTTTCTGGCAACATTACATATTTTTCTGTTGCACTCCTACATGGCATAACTTTTTTTTTTTTTACAATATCAGTCATGACAATAACTTGGTCAAACTAAAGATACAACTGTTTAAATTTAACCTCATTGCATTGAATTTTTACAATGAAAGTCTTCATTTCCAAATAAATCATTATTATTTATTCCACATATCTTCAAAAAATACCAAATGATCAAATGTCACAAAAAGGTATTGCACTTCTGATATTTTTATCATTATATTTTGACATAACTTTTTTGAGACATAAGATATCAATACGATTTTTGGCAGTTAATAAAACTATCTCAAAAAGATATGCCGAGTGATAGAAAGGTGCCTGCATTTTCAGCGCAGGTAGATAATTACGTATCAAGTCTTTTTTTTTTTTTTTTTTTTTTTTTTTTTTTTTTGTAAGTGGGTTACCATATATCTTATGTATTGGAATCTCTGTATATCTACAATAATATATTTAACAAACATGAAATAATTAAATGATTAACGTAATATTTCAAAATTAAAATTTACAATGATTTTGTAAACTACGAGGGTCATTCAGAAAGTTCGTAGACTTTTGTCATAACTTTTTTATCTAGCGTCATATTATAACGAAATTAGGTAGACATACTTTAACAATAAATCCAAGTTATTCGAATTGAAAAAAATCAACTATATCATGATAAATATCCAAATTATTTAAAATTTGAAACTGTGAAAATAGGGTTAGAAGGTCAAAATTGGGTAAATCTCTAACAATACACTTATGTTTATAGTTATATCTCTAACATATGGCGCTTAAACAAAATAAAATATAGTAATATAGTAAAATATAAGTAGAGACTTTGAATCGAAGGATTTACAGTCTTCGAGGAAACAGATTTGAATTAAAAAATCTGGTCAAAAGACTTAGTTAAGTCATGGGAAGTGATAAGTAGCTTCATTGTTGTGGAACTTATAAAAGCAGAGCTACGCAATAAAGAATATGAAAACACTGACAAACTAACTCGAACAATTGTTTGCTAACTATGTGTCAAGTATAATGGAGACCTTTTCAATGAGTTAATAAGGCGCTACAAACCGTGTGAGAAATGACGAGGAAGAGTAATAGTGAGTAACTTTCACGACGTTGTTTTTGACGTACAATGTAGTTAAGAGTACTCCGTGGTGACAAAACATGTTGAATTTGAAACTAATTTAATCCTTTTAATCAAATCGAATGAAACTTCACACAACGATAAAATAAATGTTTTTGCACTTGAGAATGTGTTGATCATAAATCTTGTAAAAGTAATATAATGATGAGCGATATTGTTAACGTATTTTTTGAATGACCCTAGTACTGCATGTTTATACTGCAAATTTTCGGACAACATTTTATAAAATTCGTTTAATTGCAAATATGTATCATAGGCTGATCAATACTTAATTGTTTAATGTTCATTAATTTTATTCCATTATATTGGTAGAAGAAAAGAAAAGACATTAAATGCTTGAAAATTTTACTTTTACAGAACAAGATCGCTCCACCCAACAACTTTTTAACGGAAGAAAACATATCGACTGATGTAAACATTTGGGGTAACAATAAAAACTATAATGAATAAAGGCCTTTCGAAACATCGTGAAGTTCAGAAGTGTTCTATATGTAAGGATAAGGCGGAATTTTACTGCAAAACTTGTATACAAAACCTCTGTGCTCCTTGTGAAAGAAAACATGTGATAGATCTTGACACGAAATACCATGATGGAGTAATTTACCGTGCAAAGGCTGGGGACTTTATAATACCAGAAAAATGTGAGATATGTATAAAATTTGGTGCTATTCTTGTGAACAACCAATATGTGTAAAATGCAGCGGACATCGAAATCATAATATAATTGATATACAGGTAGTCTATAAAACGTGTAGACAAAAATTAAGAGATAAAATTGTTCATATCAGAAGTGATATACTTCTATATGATACAGTGATCATGGACGGACTCAAAACAAATGTCAAAACAGATATAAACACTCTTCAAATAGAGATAGCAAATATCAAGCAAAGTATTACAGAAAAAGCTCATATACTTAAAAATCAAATAGATGCAGTGAATCCTCTCAAAAAGCATTATTGCAATAAGCAATGATTTAAAATGTATGATGGAACAAAAGGAACAAGCAATAAAAAGACACATTTCTATCATTCAGAAGTATGAACACTCATACGAACTTTCGGCTAAAAGACCAGTACAATTTCTCTTATCCATTAAGAAAATCTCTATTTCAAACAGATTGCATAACTATGATACCTTTGCCATTATTTTCAACGAGGAAATAAAAACTTGGGATGTGACTGAATTTTTGATAAAATTCGAAGTCATGGAGAGACGAAAGAGAAGGGTAGGAAGTGAGGAGATGCTAAAGTTGATGTCAAAACCGGTACTACAAAAATATGTCCCATCAAAAAATATACCTAGCGCTTATCATATTTCCCATGTAACATCCGATCTAGTCTGGGTTAGTCATCTCAATAATGTCTTGTTGATAAACACGGCAGGGGACACATATCATCTAAATGATGTTACAATTTCTAGTGCATTTGGAGTGCACTGCATGAACAAGAATGGTGATCTGATTTATATAGACAGAAATCATAACAGCTCTGTGATATCTTCAGACCACACCAAAAGAAGTATATTGGTTAAAAAATCAGAATTATGGACACCACTATGTATTTACAGTTCTCCTTCTACAGGGGATTTGCTTGTTGGTATGGGAACTGGGTATTGTGAGAGTACTAGTTTTAAATATATCAGTACAAAAGTAATTCGGTATAACAGCTTAGGACAACATGTCCACGCCATCCAGTACAGCGATTCAGGCGAAAAATTGTATTACCATCCCACCTACATCACAGAGAATCAAAACGAAGATATTGTAGTGGCAGATTTTTGTTGCTTAAAGGTGACAGACTATAGTGGAAGACACCGTTTCACATACACCGGAAATCCATCAGTATCAGAAAACAAATTTACTGCGTATGGAATCTGCACAGATGCGCTGCTTAACATTCTGGTATGTGACGTTTTATACAAGACTGTTCATTTGATTGATAAAGATGGACTCTTTCTGTTTTACCTATTTTCAGAGGAACAAGGATTTTTAGACCAGCATGTTTAGCATATGATCGCAAAACTCACCATCTCTGGTATGGTCAATCGGACGCAATAAAAACACATCGCGCCTACGTATATACAGATATATTACCAGAAAGAGTTCTGTTTCAGGTAATTTTGAAATACTTTCCCGCTAAATGAGCTCATATCTCACGATAAACAATGGCTATAGTGTTTAATCATGACGAAATGTTGTATATTGCGTCAAATTCACGAACGTGTTATTTTGATGACCTTTTCTTTTTTCCTAAGACATTTGAACAAATTTCACTTAGGGCCTTTTTGGCCCTATAATTTCTGAAAAATCAAAACTGCTCAGTTTTAGTTGAAAAAATATTAAATTTTACTTGGGCCGTTGATGACTGCATATCAATTAAAAATGAAGTAATTTTCTCTACAGCCCATGTATTATGACGTCTTGGATTGCGTCATGTTCCTTAATTCCTGACAATTTCTTTAAAAATGGCCAAATATTTAAGCTGTTTTTCAATATTTTGCATAGCCTCCAACCTCTGATATAAAAATTTTAATTATATAATGAAAGAAGTTTCAGAAGATTCTTATCCATGAAAACATTTTTGGATCGTCGAGTGGGCTCATATTTCAATTATTAGCTGAAGATGCTCAAATTCATCCATTTTCTTCGAAATTCAAGAATATTACAATTTCGTAAAACCTATTTTGCAATAACTGAACTCTCAAAGAAATTTCATTTATAGGAAGTTAAATGAAAGCACTAAGTCTCTTCTTTATAGTAATGTTTAAAATGGAAAACATTGGGACTTTTTCAGATAAATGGTATAGGGACAAGGCCATTTTATAGAATTAGTGAGCCTAGCTCTTTTCATATGATGGTTACATGTTGAAGTTTACTTTACGGATCACTAGAATAACATAGTAGCAAATGGTCTTTCCTTCCATCCGATGAAATTGAAGATTTTGATTATTAAGCTTAGTATTTTGATGACTAGAACATCGTGCAAAATAAATGAAGGTCGTAAATAAAATATACATTCAGTTAGGTGATTTTTATTTGCATTAAATGTACAAAATACTGTTGCAACAATGAGACGACCTTAATCAAAATAAGTTAATATGACTGACTACAGAAATAATGCTCATACGTTTAAAGAAACTTTTGTTAAACCGATGACGGATATTCTCTGAAACATCTATTCAACGTTATGGTAACATATCAGTTTTGGAATGTAAAACAGAGAATTGTTTTTTCATTTCAATCCAAGGCATATCGAATCTAAGTCGATAAGGATGATACTTTAGTTAAAATGCATAATGTATGTAAATTTTGTATCTAATTTTGAATTAGATAGAACTAATTTTTAAACAACTTTTGATAATTGTGTTTTATTTAAGATTGAGAAATATAGACAGATCATAACTGTTGCTTGGGGAAAGTGCAGATTTGAAGAACAGCACCAACGTGTATAATTATTAATGTACTAGAGGAATTGATACTGAAATATAGACACAATCTTGAACATCATTCAATTTTGTTTTACAATTCTGAATCCGTGTGCCTGTAGTTATTTATTTTATATGCTTTGCTTTTTTTTTTTTTTAAAAATAAGACAATATACATATATATTTACATTTCTAAGTTTCTTTGTCCGAGATAAAAATTCAAATAATAAAAATACTTGATTTCTACATAAGACGACTTCTTCATCGATAGGTGTTTTTAACAAAAATCACAAGAGAGAGAGAGAGAGAGAGAGAGAGAGAGAGAGAGAGAGAGAGAGAGAGAGAGAGAGAAGTATGTAGGGCTTGGAACATGTGAATTTATGAAATCAAGAGCATTTAAATATAAGAAATAACTGTCAGATTTTTTAAAGTTTATGATGATTATCATTAATTGCCTTGCGTAATAATTTTATTTATAAACGCTTCGGCGTTTATGTAAATTATCACGCAAGCCAATTGCTTGATCACATCATAAAACTTAAAAGGTATTCCTTAAATAAATATTTAAAAAGTGAAGAAATTATTAAAATGTTGCATTTTTCTTAAGAGCCTATCGATACCTAAGTTGTATAACTAACCTACAAATTAACCTAGCTGTCTCATAATATATTATTTTATAAACAAGCACACTTGAATGTTACGATTTTAAAATTTTATTTCAAGTGACCTCACACGCAGATAAAGGTTAGAAAAATGTTTTGAACGTGTATTTTTTTTTTTCAAAACTGTCATTTATTTTCAATTTGAAACAAAATGTTTTAATAGGCAAAATTGGCAAGTCAAAATTATTGATTTCGTATTTTAGTACCAGATACACAGTTTAGTTGATAATCAAGGAAAATCTCCATTTTGTTCTAAAATCTGATGAATGTTTAAAGTTATGCTTATTCATTTGATATTCCATTCAATTAATATCATACCTAAATAATACTAGCAATGTATCTTGTTCATGGACAGCATTTTTTGCAGGCAGGACTAATTTGACATGTAGTTACTCTTGCTTTACTTTTTCTACAGAATTTGAGACATCAAGGAACATGCGGCGTTAATGTTGACGTTGATATTTTTTCTGCAGTTAAATATAAAATAGAAAATGTTTATCTTGGGGATTTGATAAGCTGAAATCAGTGTAGAAACACTCTTATATTAATTTTGGCTCGTTCTTAATATATTTTTAGTATCTCGTTTCCCTCTCTTCCAGTTCCTCTGATTATAACAAACAAACATATGTTGCCGGGTCCAGTAAATGCTCTACCAAGCCCCTATTTGTATACCTGACCAAAATAAAATTTCCAAGTTCCGTTTTTATGAAAGAAGCAGTTGTCTATAAAATTAAAAAGCCTAGTTTTTAATTTATCGTGAATAATGGTTCTATAAAGTGTAGAAAATTCATTCGTTTTGATGTAGAATTTTGAAAAAAAAATTGTGATTTCAAATATTTTTAAAAGTACATTATAGTTTTTGAGGATCCACATCTGATTTACACTACTTTTAGAATATGCTGTAGCACAGTACGTCTGAAGTTTCTCCTAAACGGCAGTTATAATATTTTGGTAAGGAGTAAAGATAGGGACTTGTTAGAGCATTTGCTGGAGCCGTCTATATATCATTGTTTGTAAGGATTTTTATGAAGTTTAGGAATCCAGTATAGGTAAACTATATAGGTATAATAGAATAAGTAGGGTAGGGGTTGTTGACTGGAGTGGTAAAAGTATATAAACAAAAGCTGAAATGTGATTTTGAAGAATTTCATTCTTGGGAAGTGAACTGCGAGTAAATATAGCATTTCCAGACGTAGAATTACAACCAAGATTCTCCAAAATGCAATTACAATAATCCGCTCTACAAACAATGCAAAGACTATATATTGTTACTAGCCTTCTCTGCTGGAACCATGACATACTGTTCATGTAGTCTCTCTAATTCTTTTATCACCTCCGATTTTGTGAAAACGGAAGCTAAGGAAAGATGGTTCGCATTTTGCCTTTAAATTTCTTGCACTGTTCTTTAATATTTTTAAAAACATTTAATCCATCCTGACGAAGTGTTCAGGTCTACTTTTTTCTATTTAGTCCATCGTTTGGCATAATCTTCCAAAGAATTCTCGATAGAAACGAAGTTAGTCTCAGATAAAATATCTGGATTCCCTGTATGAAGGTTCGGACCTTAATATTTTACGATGATTGTTTTTAGGCCTTTATTTTCAAATACTTAAGAAAGGGTTATTATATACATTCAATTAACAGCGAAGATGTTTAATTTTCTTTGAAGTAGATTGTTTGTTTGTTTATTCTTTATCGTCTCTCTCAAGAATATTTCAATCATATCGAGACGCCACCACTTGCCGGTGGAAGGCTGCAAATTTATTCCAATACTCGGCACTCAGGGCCATCGAGCAATGAAGGATCTTTTTTGTGTCAACACTTACTGCAACAGGGGACCTCGGTTTATACTGTCTCATCCGAATGACCAGTCTCCATGTCCAGCAGTGGATTCGAACAGGATCAGCTCCTTACTCCGCGACTCTAGAGCAGAGGCTCTAACCACTGCGCCACGCGGGCGACACAACCACCATTCGCCATTTACCAAAATATTAGAATCTGATTTTTATCAGATCGTCAATGATCGTCAATGCAATATAACTGTGGTATCACATTATTGGATGTGCTTATATACACAAACTGCCTTCACTAAGTTTATGTAAATTAAGTGTTTAAAATTCTATACTTGGAATAATCAGGCGCCGAAATGTGAATGTTCATTAATCATGTCTTTAGTCCTAATTTTGGTTTTGAAGGTTAATCTACCGACTTTGTATAAATTATATGCATTTTTTGCACGGCCATAGATCTTTCTTACTCTATTTATTGAAACAGTAAAGGTTTGGGTTTTTTTATTGTTATCGTGTATATGTAGCGCCGTTAAATCCCCATTGTTCCTGTATGCTAATTTCACTGTTTTCTTCTTATTATAACTGTATACAGGGAAAGTTTCTCCCCTGCTTTATTTTTGCCCCTCTCGCCCTACTCATAAGTGAGCGAATTTACGACGGGGCGAATTCAAAGAACACAGTATAATTTCTTAAACAGAACTGTGACGGCGTATTGAAAACGGGGCAAAATTGTTTGCAAGTATGAAAAGGCGAAAATTACCCTGTATACAGTACTAGTATATATGATTTTTTTTCCTAAAACATAGATTTAACGTTCTTTCACACAGGAATAAGTGGTATGTATGGAATAGCTTGATGGTTGTCGAGTAACATTTTGAATATAGTTCTTTGTAAGCAGTGAAATTTAATTTCGATAAATAAGAACAAAAATCTGTAAACGTTTTAATATTCAATATTCAAAAAGGGAATAAACAAACTTTAACCAGTAAAATAAACATTTTAAAAAACTTTCAACTTTCACCTTTGAAGAGCCAAGACAAATAGTCCTGACAGAAAGGGAAATGTGTATTAAGGCGGAAAAGTACACATGACACAACGTTGCTATAATCGCAATGAACATTTCCATTTTTTTAGGGAAACATTTTATACATGAAAATATAATCCATGTAATTAAAATCCCTTTAAATAAAACGACATAACGAACAAAAGAAAATTGCAATTAATGACTTCTTAATTTTTTATAGCAATTGTTAAAAAGTGTTTCTCTATTTTATGGTTAACAGATATGAGTTCTTTATTGCCTACAAACATTAAAATTTGTATTTATTCTTTTTACTTTGTTTTTGCAAGTTTTCATATAGTAGGGCTACCCTTATGTCTGTAAAGAACTGATAAAGAAATCATTCAAA
The DNA here is from genome assembly GCF_033153115.1 of Saccostrea echinata. Taxonomy (NCBI): domain Eukaryota; kingdom Metazoa; phylum Mollusca; class Bivalvia; order Ostreida; family Ostreidae; genus Saccostrea; species Saccostrea echinata. Next base: position 18,546,343 of record NW_026889779.1, read on the forward strand.
GCCAAGAACTGCTCAAGGATAATACAGACTAATAGGTGTATGTCAGTTTACTGCTGAAGAAGGCAAAGCTTTTTGAAAAAGCTATTCTTGTTAATTTTCTATCTATAGAATAGTTTTTTTTAATTTGGGTATATATGGAACAAGATGAGGATCAAGGATTTTTCTGATTGTCTCTTTTTGCGTCCTAATTAAACTCTTATTTATTGAAGTTTCTTTTTGGCCTATTCTGACGTGATTGTTCTTTCATGTCACTAGAGCGCGTAAGTACAATGTCGGTAACTACACAAAGATAAATTTCTACAGAAAATGTTATATATCTTCTTTAGAGGAGTCATGAGTTCTTGTCATTGCTAATTTTTTTTTCCATATCTACACGAATCTAAAAATGATTTCTTTATTTAATATTACATGTTTTATTCAGAATGGCATTTGAATTTTTGGATCCCCTAGTATATAAACATTTTTCTTAAAATATATTTTTAACAGAGACATACCGAATCAATTTTTGTTCATTGTACTAACAATAAATACTTGTTTCCTAACATTCTAAAAGGTATTTTTGACGAGGAGATTTTACCAAAGCGCCATCTCCACTTTTGATTGTGTATAACTCGACAATTTCCAATTTTATCTTTCACGGTTAGCTTACAAAATACAAAAAATGTAAAAAAATTGAATCACATGTTATTTGTTTTGTATTCTGTAGTTTCTAAACAAAAATGCTTTGACAAAACAAAAATGCTTTGATTTACCAGAATATTTACTAATCAATCCCTTATTCATAAAAAGTGAAAACTCTCCTTCAAGATATTTAGGAAAGTCAACTTGGATGACAATAAATAATATCTTTCCCGGTGTCTTTTTTTAAAATCATTGCTCAAATGTCTTCATTTTATGACCTTTCTATAGTTGTTTATCCAAACACTAAACCCGATAAGAAACCCCTTGGCTTTCTATCGGTTACTTTATCCATCAGCTTCCGGTTGGATTCGATCCAGCGCGAAATTAAACCCCTGGGTCTCTTACTTTCTTTTTTGTCTTTTTTCTTTTCAGGCTTCTTTTCTTGTACATTCCTACTTCTGCCTGGTGCTCTCCCACGTATAGTGCCTCGTCCACGTGAGGAAGATCTTCCTCGAGTATTTCCGCCAGTTAGTCTGCGTGTATTTCCCCCAGTTCGTCTGCGAGTATTTCCTCCAGTTGTTCTACGAATATTCAATCGATTTCGATTATTTACTCGATTAGGTCTCCTTATACTTGGCCTTCTTCTATTTGAGTTCTGTCTTCTCTCGTTAGCCAGACGTTTTTCCAGCTCCTTTATTCGTCTTTCCTGTTCTAGTCTTTCTTTCCTTAGTCTTTCCAGTTCCAACCTTCTTTTCTCTTCCTCAAAGGTTGCCGAGACCCATGGATCGACAGGACCGGGAAGCAATTCCCCGGGCCTCAAATGCCCCCTGTCTATCGTCACTAAACCATTTTCTCCATAGTACTTTGTGTCAGTGATTCCACGAGCTTGTTGGTCTCGAAGACGTCGCTGGACTTCGTCCATGGTTAACTGTACTTCACGTGGTATTCCATCAGGGCCGACTTCCGTGAACCATTGCACTTCTTGACCGCCATATCCACTTTGGCGATGCACCTCCCGACCACCATGTCCATGCGTATCATGAGCGCCATGTCCGTGCACATCTTGACCACCGTGTCCGTGCACATCTTGACCACCGTGGTTATGGTCATGTCCACCATGAACAACGAGAGCAGAACAGAGAGTTCCTATTAAAAAAAATTTAAAATGTGTTTTAAAAGAAAATGATCGGGAAGCGTTTATATGAAGCCAGATTTGCATTAGTTTTTGTTCTACTTAAGAAGGAGGACAAAAATTTACAGATATTTACATCAATTCTGCAAGTATACAACCTCCTAAACGGATCAGCTTTCTTCCTGAGATTCATCTACGAATCAAGTTTCTCTGACATTGTGTAAAATATTTTTGGTTATTTGAAAATATTATTCGATGTATCAATCCTTCGTAGTTTACACGAATTTCTACCGACTTATCAGCCAATAACTCTTTTCCCCCTTCTCAAACGATAATGTCTTAAATACCTAGTTCATGCATGAAAAGTATGCAAAATCAAGGTTTTCTTTTAAAAGAAAGCAATTTATCCCCTCTATTTGATAAATGAATATATTTTAGATTCAAAGAAATATGAATGTACCCCATCCTCATAAACAATCGTTTAGTGTTCAAAAATTGAATTCTTTGCTTTCATTTCGGACAGCTGTTTTCTAAAATCCTGTTTTATGAAAAACTTCTCATTTCATTTTGCTATATTTAAGGTTATTGTTAAGCCTAAAAATTAATCGGAATCCCTTAATGACGAAAACGAAAGACAAAAAAGAGTGAAATATTCAAGAAATTCATCACACTTACCTGAAAGGAAATAAACAAGTAATGAGAAAAACATCGATGTGAACATTGTCCTGAATTATTATAAATATTGAGATTTTCTGTCGTCTTGGCTTTATGACTTTTAATCCCCACAGGTGTGTACCGCCCTCTAAGACAGTCATCTATCTTCACGCAATCCATCAGCAGTAAGTACTGTTACCAATAAACAACACACATTCTTAATGCTGAAGTAACATAGGTTCTCAACTGCCTGTGACGTAAGCTGAGAGAAGTTTCAAGGTTCATTGCATTTGACAGTCTATTTTCAATTATCATTGGTAGAGAAAATCAGTTATGAAACTATTACAAACATATTTGACAGTAATTGATTAGAACTTAACATATGTTTGTCAATTTTATTTTACTATTATTACTATTATCATTACCATTATTATTTTTAATTTTATTTTTATTTTTAGCATTATTATTATTGTAATTTACAGTAAAGTAAATACATGTACATTTTTAATATGCTATCCATATCATGTCATTGACTTGATATTTAGGATTTGTTTTCGTTTGCTTTTTGTTTTGTTTTTTTTTTCTGTTTTTTTTTATTTTGTAGCTGTTCGTGTTGTTCTTACCTGGTTTTGATCTGATCCTTTCCAAACCTTAAATGTCGCTTGAAGACTGTTCGTTATCTTCATATATTTCAATTTAACTTCCTTAGAAAAGTGCAAACATCAGTCACTGCGACAGTTGAATACATATGTATTTCAATTTCTATTAATTCTATTGATCGTTTTTTTCTTGGTTTTGGGGGATAGAAACACATAACGAGCTGGAGAAATGATAAAATGTTATCATTATGTGAAATTCATGTCGAACCCTTTCCTTCTCTAATCATCGGTTAAATAATAAACATTACTAAAGAAACACAGTCATAGTTTTTATAACGTTTAATTTCTGCCCCATTAGGTTTATCGATAATACTTAAGTTTAAAGTATTGTACAAATCCGAGAACAACAACTATAAACATTTGCAGAATTGCTTCTATCTAAAGTATAATTAAATAATATTAAATGTTTTATTATAATTATCAACAATTTTTTCCACTGTGTACTTGAATAACAAAACATCATGTTCCCATCCCTCAATGTTTATCCAAAAAAGCCCTTCTCCCTTACTCTATTTATCAACTTCCGGTTTGATTCAATCCATCGCGGAATTAACCCCCTAGGCCTCTTCGACTTTTCTTTTTTCTCTGGTTTCTTTTCTGGTTTAACGTTTGGAGGTCCTCTATTTCTGGCAAGTCTGGCATCACGTGTACGCTGTAATTCCGAGACAGGTGGACGAGTATTTCTTCTCAGGGTTAGTCTTCTGTTTGGATTTCTGTTTCTGTTTGGACGTCTGATTCTGTTTGGCCGTCTGATTCTGTTTGGCCGTCTCTGTGTTGTTTTTGTCTTTACCGCTGGCTTTTTTATTTTCTTCTCTTCTGCTAATTTTTTTCCCAGTTCCTTTATTCGTTTCTCTTGCTCTAATTTTTCTTTTTCCAGTCTCTCAAGTTCTAGTCTTTGTTTCTCTTCTTCCGGCGTCTCTTCTATTCCCACGGGACCTGATTCCCCGTGATAATTTATGTGGATGTTTCCCTGAGATTTCTGTTCCCGGAGGCGTCTTTGGACTTCCTCCATCGTTAGCTGGACTTCACGTGGTACTCCATCAGGACCTACCTCTGTAAACCATTGCAAGTTTTGACAACAAGGGCTATATTCTGTACCAGCTAGCTGACAACAACGGTTATAGCCGACACCAGCCACTGGAACCCCATGGACCTCTATCAAATATAAATGCAGACAACTGGTGACCAGAAAAAGATTTCATTACATAACTTAAACAATATGCAAGACATGTCTATGAAATTAAAAAAAAAATTTATAAGGTGATTTTCGTATACAAAATATATTTCTTAAATTCGTTTTATTGATAACTATAAATTTAAATCAAGGAATGGAATGAATAAAATTTTTGAAGGTTTTATGCGAATAAATGTGCTTGCAAAGTTTTACGAATTTGATAGCATTTTAATGTTGAATATTATACACCTATGTACTTGCTACGGGGACAATTGCAAAATTATAACCAGGTATTGTTCTAATAGTCAGTACATAGGTGTTTTATTATACAGTAGCAGACTTTACCTTTGTCACGTCACAATCCGGACATAACCATAGCATCATTTGCAATGTATCGCATCATACGTGCATATAAATTTCTCATGCAACTAAACATTTGTACCAAGCGTCTGACATTATTTTTTAGGCAAATATTGAATTTTTATCAATTACTTCAAACACCACCTTTGAAATATGCCACAGGTAAACGTATATAAATATAAAAGATATAAATTTTACCTTTAGAAGATTTTATCTTTATATAATATTCTATGTTTAATGAATGCTTCTTAATAATACTAATAGTAATTAATATTATTAATATTAATAATAATTAATGCTTCTTTCTAGATTCTTACTTACGTAATAGGAAGTTTAAGAGAAGAATGAAGAGTGATAATCTAACCATTGTCCAGAACTGTCACTGTAATGGTGGTACTGTCTTATTTATTACTTTTAAATATCACATCCTCCCCCAGGACGGTTCGATCTTCTCATCCATCTTCATCACTTTATTGATCACCAAATGACGGGCTCTTTTGCCAGTGAACAACAGATATTTGTAATGCTGGATAATTACTGGCCGTTAACATTTAGTGACGTAATGTGGGCTCAGATGTAAGGCTTGTTCTCATTGGTTGAATATGTTTTACCTTCAGAAAAAATCCATTTTGATAAATAGAGAATGTCCTCTGTTTTAAAGTATTTTATATTTAATTTGAGAAAAGTAGTCAGTCATAAATTAATTACCTTGATAAAAATTTAGGATGTGAAGATTTCTCTTAAAATTCCTGTAGCATACTTGATGTATTTTTCTCTGGAGATACATCATAAAGTATATTTTTACCTGCTAATTATGTCAGGTATATGTATAACTATCTTGAGTTAAGGATTTTTTTTTTATTTTGACATATCTAAGACATGTTAACTTGCATACAAGCACACCACATGTAGTTGGAAGGATTGTACATATATTTTAAGAAAGTTTTGTTTGCTTCTTTGTTTGCTGTTTAACGTCCCTTCAGAATTCTTTATTCATATTGAGACAACACTAATTGCCGGTGGAGGGCTGCAAATTTAGACCTGTACTCGGAACTTACGGCTTTTGAGCAATGGGGAATCTTTTTGGTGCCAGCTGCACCTACTGCGACACGGGACCTCGATTTATACGGTCTTAATCAAAGGACTGATCTCCACGTCACTCTGTGGATTCGATCCCGGGACGTAAGGATTAGCTGTCTGGAGCAAATGCTCTAACCACGCGGTCGACTATTTTAAAGAAGAATACAAATGAATCGTTAAAATGGTGTCAAATTGTTACTAACTTTAGTTTATATTTTCAAATGTACAGTTTCAGTTACACCATTTTTATAAATAAATATGATTATCAAAGATAAATATCTACATTTTTTCCCGAATTTATAATATTAGAATATAGTATGAAATGTCATTCAGGAAAGTTGTTTTTTGTTTTATTTTGATCGTTAGATAAAGTTATAGTATGAGATAAATATTTAGTATTCTCTAGGATGAAATAAGTTATCTGTGCATGTATCAAATTTTATTATTTCATTTTTTAAATTTTTTTTTCAAATATGGAAATATTTCGAAAGATTAAATAAATTATGTCCGGATGCATGACTAAAATACAGGTTTAAAATTATACTTAAAATTTATGAAGAGTATTTTAAAAATATATATATATAAACATTAACAAGATCAAAGTTTGACTTCTTTTGACAGACATAGAGGAAACATACCCTTAGGTGTGCGCCAAGCTCTGGGATGTTAATTATGAAATATGAAAATAATAATCAATTCAAGCTCAAAAGTCAATTGAAACAATACAGATTGGGAGCAAAGCAAACACTGACCTCTAAAATCATCGTAGATGGGATCGGGGGCCATGGAGGAGTAAGTATTCCCTGTCAACCGGTCACACCCGCTGTGTTCTCCTTGTCATGAAAACAGAAAAATCGGTAGACAATTCAGCGTAAAAATAATGGCATAACAATTTGTATGAAAAATGTCAGTCAACATTCGATTTAACGATAGATTGTATTCACTGTTTATTAGATGTATTTGATCATTGTATCGACCATAGAATTTGTGAAACATTGAATCTACACAAGACTGTTGATATCCTTATGACAGTGCCTAAATCTTAACATCTAATTGCCACAATGATTTATACAGCACACGCCTCTGAATATTCGTAATATAAGAACTGTTTCATTTTTGCACGAATGGTCTTTTTTGCAATCACATTCATTATACATACATGTATTTTAATTTTTTTGTTTTGTTTTGTTTTTTGTTTTTTTTTTCTTTTTCGGGGGGGGGGGGGGGGTCATTTCTTGATTTGAGAATCCATTAAAGATTAACAATGTAATTCATCTTTTTATTTGCAACTCTATTCTTCCATTTTTGCATATTTATTTAGGCATTTCATTGAAACCGAAAAATTTGCTTGACATATATTCCCCTCATACAATGTAAGGCATTACAGAAAAGAATACAAATTCAAAATCGATCAAATGGAGATGATCTATTGAATAGAAAGAGTGTCATGAAAAATACCATGTAAATAATAGTATTGAAATAGGTTGAAGATAACAAACAGTAATCGATCTAAAAAAAAAAATACCTATACACAATGCAAACTTTGAAGAGGGCATAAAACACGGACCCCTGAAATTCCAGAGGTTGTATCAGGTGCCTAAATTCATAGATAGTTTTGAAAATAAGTTTACAATTCAAGAAGAGCAAACAATCAAAACCCCTCGGTCATCAGCATCAAAAGACATGTACACCAATGTAACACAAATAAAGCCAGGGGTGGATGGTAGTTCAAAATGGACAGAATGTGTTCTGTGTGTGAAATGTATCAATCTTATTCAATCTTATTTTATGTAAAGGTCATTATAGATGAAAACTCACTGGAGCATAAAAAATCATATATGGATTATTTATATACTGACCTGGTTACATTTATCCTTGAGCAAATGAGCGATCTGTCTTTTTCAACGATAAGTTCATAAATATTGCTGTTGGGGACGTCTTAGGTTAATTGCATTTCTGAACCTTTTTTAAGTTTCTTCAGTTTCAAGCTCATAATTCTCTCAAAATCATATCTGTGACGTGTATGTGTCTTGGCTATGATAAGTTAAATAGTCATAATCATTGGAACATCTTTATATCATATTTTGTTCAAGATATAAGTAAATGCAAAAGATCCCCCCCCCCCCTCCAGTCTACGACATTGGAGATATAAATGCTTTGAGAGATGTCCTTTGTAATACAAATAAGGAAAAATCATGAACCCCATATTCCGCAAAAAAGAGAAAATTACGCCTTTCTATCAGCTGAAAAAGTATTCTACCGTCATCGAAGACACAAATGACTCAAAATATACTTAAGGACGTTGAATTTTAAAAATATCTGAGTATGTCGTGCTCCATAGGAATTTAAGTATAATTGAAGCATCAGCAAAAGTTGGAATAAACGTCAAATAGATATAAATCATATCTATCAATTACATGTATAGGTGTTTGTAATCTTTGGTTTAAAATATATTTATTCATTACAAATGAAATGGATTGAACAGCAGGCATAATGCCTATAATCGTTCTTTTCATAGGTCAAGGTACATATAACTCATGACCCCCGGGGATAAGATGAGACCACAGTGGGGAATTTGTACCTTGGAATATATAAGACAAATCTTTAAAAATTTCCTTCTCATGAACCACTGGGCTAGAAATTATTAAACTTATGTGGAAGCCTTCTGATGAAAAGTAGATGCTAAATTGTTCAAACATGACCCCTGGAGTTGGGGCGGGGTCACAATACAGGGAATGAAAGTTTTACATAGGAATTTAAAAGAAAAATCTAACATTTTCTTCACAAGAATCACTGGACAAGAAAGATGAAACCTATGTAAAGACTTCCTGGGGCGGTATAGATTGTAAACTGTTCAAATGATGCCCGGAGGGGGAGGGGGTAGCGTTGGGCCACACTATATGGGATCAAAGTTTTGCATAGAACTATACAAGTTTTTTTTTTTATTTCTAAAGAAACACAATATAACCATTTGTTTGAAAAACATTCCCACGTTGTGTGATTTTCTTTAATTATTGACCCCGTGTTAGAGTTGGATAAAATTGGGGTAGAATTGTACATAATGCATATCTACAGGAAAGGAATGTCCTTCTCCGTAACTGCAAGGCCATGTTACTCATATTGATATTAAAGCATCCCCATGGTGTGTGGATTCAGAGACCCTTTAGAGTAAGGGTGGGGTCATAACATGGGGTCACAATTTCAAAGGAATAGAAAAGTCTTCTTAAAATTGTATGAAGAACTTCAAGGCTAAGGTAACTTAGGTGAACGTTGTGGCCGATGGGTCCCTTGTTTTTAATAGATCAGGTAAGAAAGCTCCTTCATTGCATGGTGGGGGTTAATATTGTCAATATTCGTGTTTAGGCAGAAGAAATTATAGAAATATTAGGTATCTTTTTTAATGTAGGCTGAAGCCTTTCGTTCATTGTTATAGCGCAATTTGTTTACATTGTTGCTAGAAGACAATAAATATTTGATACAAAATAAAAGTGAAATATATGGCGAGGAAAAACAGTGTATATCAAGCGCAATAATCTGTTAGAAAATTGAATTTAGTTCTCTTTTGTTATCTCTCTTAGAATTGAAAAAAAAAAATCATGAGAAGATATTGATCATACCATGAATTTTTGATACCCCGAAATAACAGTCTAAATTGCAACAACTAAATCCACCTGACATACTAGTATATAATCTTTGTTTAATTCTTTAAATTCTGCTAGTAAAAAAAATAAATTTTCATACAAAACCTTAAAAACAATTAAAGAAAAATTATAAATGTCACTCATCAACCTCCCTCAAAACACATGACTTTACAACCCTTTATAAACCATTCCACATGCATAAATAGAAGACCAGGCTTTTGACCTCATAGAAAACTGCATCTTCAATAAATATGGACCTCGAATTTTTCATATATTGTGATGGTTATCAACAAAATTACTTTGTTAAAAAGCATTCTGATTCTAAACAGAAGTGCTCTGAAGTTGATATTAAAAAAAATGCTTGGGATTCTCATTGACGCTACCTGTATGTAGTATTTATTTGGAGTACAGATCTTCTAACAACCAGCAGTTTGAATTTCCATGCGTCCTTCTTTTGCCCCTTTATTAGCTGAACTGTATTTGTATTCGTGTGAAACAGAATTTCTGCAAAAACTTCTACATGGAAAAAAAGTCTCTTGCTGTGGCCTTCAATTCGACATTTATATATAGTTACGTTTTATAAATTGATAATAATCTTTTTTTCACACGTTGATTTGATATATCCCACAGAACATAAGATAAAAGACACAAAAGAGTCTAACACATCTGCTTCCTACCTGGATGTTTTCCTAGAGAAAGATATTGATCGCAAACTGACAACTCTAATTTCGATGGCTTCAACTTTTCTATCGTCAACTTCCCTAATACAGCCGTATACCCTAACAAAAAAAAATACTATAGTTATCTATAGCAACTATATAGTTAACTAGAGGAAACACGGACCTCATATGGAATATGATGAGTGTCTTCATTATTCAAAGAAAGGTTTGGGTAATAAGCTCAGAGAAGTACAATGTACAGATAAGGAAAATCTTAGAACCAAAGCAAAAACTAAATTAAAAAAAATCCTAATCTGTCTGTCATAAAAAAAAGCATGTCGGAAGTAGATTCATTTCACAAAATACCCTTAAGTATCTCGAATTTTGGACGCACTTGACTCTATCGCGCTACTCTCTATTTACAGCTCAATATTGTGATTTACTTGTAGCTTGAATGTCGGTTTGTCAAAAATTGAAACCTCAACAAAAAGAAGAATGTAGATTTCATGGGCATTAATCATATCTATATATTAAATATGCGTATGCCGTTGTTAACATTACTATATAAAATAAGTATATATCCATCATTTCATTAGATCATAAATAAAATATCTGCCATTGTATTGTAGATGTGAATATCGTCCGTATTTTATTTTTAGGACTGAAAACTTGCAGGAAACATTTGTTTTCCTCAGGATGCAGCCTGTAGCTATTACTCCATGAAAGAAAGATAAACAAGAGTAATCATGCAAGCTCAAAAGTCAATTGAAACAATTCAAATCTGGAGCAGAGCAAACAAACATGACCCCTAAAAGCATCATAGGTGGGATTAGGTGCCATGGAGGAGAAAGCATACCCTGCCGACCGGTCACAACCACCATGTGCTCATTGTCATTATCGGGCAAAAAGAAAATATCTGTAGATAATGAACTAACAGTTAGTATGAAAAACCGTCGATATGATAGATTGTATTTGTTAACAAGGTCATTGTATCGACCATACAACTTGCAAAATGATGACTTTAAACGAGACTGTTGAAATCCTTCTTTCATTAACTTTAATATTTGTCAGTTTCTTTTAAAACATCATCCAAAGAAATTAAATACATTTATTAGATTTCGACATTGAATGAAATCATGCGAGTTTGTTTATAATTTGAGAAGATATCCCCAGGAGAGTTAGTAAGTCTAAAGAATGGGTGTACTTCAATGCAATTTTTTAGCTTAAAATATATAACTTTTTTGATAAAAAAAAAATTATCGTGAATATTTTTAATAGCCTTCAGTGAAAGTCTAAAAAGCATGCGCAATCAAACAGGATCAACCCATCATCTTGAATTTTTATATAATGTCCTAAAAAAGAAATGAGCAAAGATTATAAATACAATCGTTCCATTTCCTTTTGATATGGTTTTTGTATATCTGAACTTTAATTTCATAAGATTCAAGCGCATCGGTCTTTCCTAATTTTATCTGTGGCATCTATTGTCTAATCAGTTCGTTATGTATATATTATTTTGGGATACGTAATGAAATAGGTGAAGATAACCATAAATTCGACTTGCTACACTACTCCTTAATTCTGTATCCCTAGCTTAGTAATAATGTGTGCCGCTCTAATCTTAATTTTATATTTTTCAAGGCATAAAAAATGTACATAGATGGATTTTTCTCAATGTTTAAAGTTCAATACAATTTATATCTGTGAATAGTAAGGAAAAAACATTAGGGAAAATATAAGTTCAGATAAATACGCTAAGTAATTGAAATAAGAAAAGCTTAATTCCAAAAAGCAAACTCCTTTCAATCTAACAATAAAAAAGTGCACTTTGGACATGGAAAAGCTAATCATTAAATGTGGAAGGACATGCAGGAATTTAAGTATCTGAATTTATCGTGCTTCCTTCGTTTTACAAAACAGTAATGTCATGCAGCTTAAAATTTGTCACGTGAAATTGAAACATCATGCAGCAATAAGTGAAATATAGGTTACATACGTAGCCGTTAATCATATTTATGTATATGTGTTTTTTATTATGTCAGGATAAATATCCATCATTTTTAATAGGTGGTTAAGAAATGTCCGTTGTTTTATCGTTGATATAAAAAGCAGTCAATATTTATGTATGGGCTGAATATTTAGAAAAAGAATATTCTGATTACTGAATTTAGCTGTCCAGTAAATTTAGGCCGTTTTCTATATATCACAACATTAGATTTTAACGTTAAGGTGAAACATCACGCGTAGTATTTTATCTTTTTCTTATTTATTTATTTATTTTTGATACAGGCAGATTGATTTGTTGCTGGAAAAGTTTTTTTCCCAATTCATTTCTCCATTGTTACCTTTCATTGCATTGAAAACATTTGCATTTGAAATAAAAAAAAAAAATAAAGATAGTTCTAAATTGAAATTTTTACTCAGTTCGCTTATTTCACAGCTCAGTATTGTTAAACAACTGGAATTTCGGCGTGTTAAATTGAAACCTCAGCAAAATGTGGAATGTGGGCTACATAGATATAATATATGTGAGTGATAGCATCATGATGTAAAGTTGATATCCATCATTTTAATAGATTATGTAAGAAAGCGCGTTTATTCTATCGTCGAGGTAAATTTTGCCAATTTGACATTAGTATGGGCTAAAAAAATATATCCATTTTTTTTTATCTTTCAAACTTTAGGTGTTACTTCGTCTTCCTTCTTTAAGCGCTGTTCTCTGCATCATCACCCGCGGAAATTAAATATTGAATTTCCGCATGTAGATCTGGCAAGGTTCCTATGTCTTGCTAGGATTTGTGAAACAGAGATCCCGAAGTGCATTTATCTGTTTTAAGAACTGATTTACTCCATTACGTGTTATTTTCCTTTGTAGCATTGAGAACATTAACGTGTTATTTTCCTTTTTAGCATTGAGAACATTAACGTGTTATTTTCCTTTGTAGCATTGAGAACATTAACGTGTTATTTTCCTTTTTAGCATTGAGAACATTAACGTGTTATTTTCCTTTGTAGCATTGAGAACATTAACGTGTTATTTTCCTTTTTAGCATTGAGAGCATTAACGTGTTATAATCAAGAGGAAAGGAAAAGTTTATTACGATTTTTTAAATATCCTTAAGGACCTATGGTACAAACTTTTTTCTCTCAAACAATCATGAAAATTAATAACAACTAAATCATGTTTATATACACTGTAAGTTAAAGGAATAATTTTAGCCGCACTGTTTCACTGTTTCACAATCTCTTACAAAGTGATAAAAAAATTTATAGATTTTTTCAGAATGACGGCAAAAAGGTTAAAATTTTTAACATCATAGAAAGTTTACAATTTCTAAATATTTTATAAATTTTATATTTGTATCAATTACAATCAATGTAAATGTAAGAGATAAATAATCGTTTTAGTAGGTCAAGTAAAAAAAAAAAAGACACTTAATCGTCTATTTGAAATGCTGTCAATGGGCTGAAAATTTGAAGGGTACATTTTTTTTCCTTTATAATAATGTCGCCCTTAACTGTTACGTGGTCAATTGCAATTAAGCGCCGTTTTCCTTTCCCGAGGAAATTAAATATTAGATTCCAGCCGCATGAGATCCCAAGGCGCATTTATACGTTTGTATAGAATGCATCTAATCCATTGGGTTCTTTCATAAGTTGTCTTTCTTGGCACATACGTTAAAATATCCATCGCCCTGGCCCAATCACACAACCTTCACAAAAAAACAAAAACAGATTGATCCAATGGTAGAACCTTAATCAGAACGATTCGATTTCATTAAGATATTTACAAAGATGTTTTAATTCGTATAATGATTTAAGTGTTTCATCATTTCATTTTGGGTAATTATTAATATCCCGGAGTAAAATTACTCTTTAATGTTCCTTTTTGCAAAAAAACAAATATTGTACTCAATACGTTTCATTAAATTATGCCTTCATTTATCAAGAATTTCAATGAAGGAAGTAAGAGTTTATCAAATTCAAGAACACTAAAGATTTGTTAAAACGATCACATTTAATCAACGCCTGGGCGGTTCAGAATTCTGTGGTATTCATACAATTGCCAGTATAATCATACTGTACATAGGATCCTATTGATGAGTGGAAATATGTATGGAAAATGACAAAGTAATCGATCAAAGTCGTCATCGATCAATTGATTAATTTACATCACAAGTTTGTAGTCTAATTATCCTGCCATTTAAAACTGATTGATTGATCAGTTCAAACTTAGATACGTGAATAGGATGTAAGATTGTACATGGAAACCTTTCATTGTCTTTTAATTCAATTAAAGAACAAAGAACTCTGTTATCGAAACACACACCTTTGATTTCAATTGAGACCGCTTATTTAAAGTCACCTATTTCTGTTATTTATTACTATTCTTGCTGTTCCTTCTGTCTGAGATGAGTGAAAGACGATCTTCTTAAAAACATTTATTCTTAGAATAAATATGTACAAATTTTTAAATATAATCATATAAAAAATACACACGCCATAAAAATGCTATAACTAGCCATTTACACCCACACACATTCAATTTGATTGTTCTTGGTAGAAGAAATCCTACAGAAGAAAACGAGGACGGAAGTGTCGAAAACGGCGGGAACGACTCTCCCTAGGTCTTGAAAAAGATATATGCCTGTCACTGAAAAATCTGCCTCGTTCTAGCACAGGCGGTCGGCGTTGTCGTATTGTCCTACCACTTTGACGTATTCCTGACCTTCTATCCGAATTACCAGGAAAAGGGACTCTTCTGCGATTATTGGAAGGTCTCCTGATCAAGTTTGAATCACGTGATCTTTGTCTGCTGATAGAGCTCAGTATACTGTTGACGTTCCTGTCTTGGGGCCTATTTCCTCTTATCCCTCTGTCTGTGGACCTGTTTCCAATACTGTCGCGGGGTCTGTTTCGCACATTTTCCTGTCTGCCACCGCGGATTATTTCTCCACGGTTGTCATTTAATCTATTATTCTCATTGAATCCGTTTCTTTCAGGAGACCGACGGTTTGGCGGTTCAAATCTGTCTCTATTAGGAGATCCATTACTTGGGGTTTCAAAGATCAAGTTGGGCAGACTTGACCTTAGGTCTCGGTTTTCCCCTGAAATACTTCCTCTTTCAAAATTTAAACGATTTGTATTGATAAAACCTGGCTGCCGTATCGGTTGACCAAATCCTGGCAGCACTTGGTTCTGTAAAAGGTTAGGGGCAATCTGACCCGGTAAAACTCCACCTCTTGGAGGAACGCCTACAGTTGGAAGTCCCAAAAACTGATTTCCAATATTGGGTGAAAATCCAAAAGATGGTGCCCCAAATGGTATTCCTCCACCTCCTACGTTTTGAAGTGCGCTAAGAGGGTCAATCTGAGGACGAGCGGCTGTCACAAACTGTTCTGATTCGGGTCCACCTGAGCCACGGGATTGAAGAGATGGAGATGCACCAGCCCCCACGATACCACTGGTGGGACCTGAGGAGAGATTTTCTGATTGCGGTAGCTCAAAAGCGTTTGCTAAAGAAGAATCGAGAGGTGGAGTAGATTCGAATCCTGTTGTTCCAGGAAGTCGTCCAGAGTTAAAATTTGGTTGAAATCTGACTGAAGAAGTAGAACTTCCACGTCCAGGATTTATAATGGCTGCCTGCTCATTTACATCCGGGACTATGGCATTTTCTGTCCCGGATGTTTGTCTGTTGCTTTTCAACGGTACAGACAGCCTGTCGATTTCTTTATTTACTTCGGAAAGTGCGCGCCGGAGCTCAGCAGCTGATAAGTCTTCTAGCTTAGTACTTGGGGAATTTGGTGGCCGTTGTCTTGATGTGTCGGATGAGGTAAACCTACTTCTGAGATCCCGAAGTTGGGCGATATTTGGTTGTATACTTTGACCAAAGGGGATTTGTCCTGTACCACGGGTTTCAGGAAGTGAAAATAAGTTTGTATTTTCACGGTTGAGTTCCTGAAGCTGAGTGGCGACGGGTGGCACGTTACGAGCGAAAGCGGCATTGCTGAATCGTGAAAAGTCGGTGTCCTGTGTTTGTGTGGAGGGTAAGGTCTCCATGGTTTGTGATAATATCTGCTGTTGGTTTACCGTTTGTGTTGTAAAGGGGTCACGTGGGGGTTTGGTTATTTCCTTTTTGGGTGTTACTGGAGAAGGATCAAAAGATAAATCGTTTAAATTAGGAAGTGAAAGTTCTGGAACATTCTGCTGAATATTACTTTCGGATGTTTCAGTCGCAGATTTTGAAGAGATAGATTGCCGACCGCCACTGTTGGACGCAGCTCCACTTGATTTCGAAGGAAATGATGGGATACTAGCAATATTTCCTCCAGCAGATCCAAACAAGTCAGATGAACCGAAAGCAGGACTTGCATCTTTTGCAATGCCTTCAATTGTATTTACACCGGAAGTACCAGTCTCACCTCCAAATGAATTCAAAAGAGCGTCTATGTTACTAAAATCTCCGTTACCTCCGGTAACAAGTCCCTGAAGACCGGGATTTGCTGCAAGATTTTGCTGTAGCTCTTTAGTGATGTCATTAATGGCAGCCTCTAAATCTAGAGCACCTGTGCCTGTTCCGGGGATGGCACGCTCCAAATCTACATGATCTAAGACGCCTGTTCCTGCTTGTCTAGGAATATCTGCTACGGCGGATCCTAAATTTCCTGGTGTTGATTTTCCCGAGGTCCCTTGTCTACCAGGGGCGAAACCGTTAATTTCTGCCAGCAAGGAATCTAAATCAAGCCCCCCCGTGGGGTCTGAGGTCTGTGCTGATACATCTGTATTTGAAAAAAAAAATACATTTTAAGTTTTTTACTTAAAAGAACAAATCCTGAAAGATGAAAAGCAAACTAGATATGAAAGGATTAAATTGGGGTATAATTTATGTAGTCTGTGAGTTTTGGGGTTGTAGAGGAAATCGATATCAACGGAAATAATGATTATGTCTATTTCGGGTCATTAATCATCACTTTTAAAACTCTTTTGAAGAAAAGTGTATTTTTCACATAAATGTAAGTTTTCTTTCTCTCTATGTTTATTGAAACTAAGGTTTTAGAAAATAAGTGATTAGCTGTTTCAATATCTGTTTATGATAGCTAGAAAAGAGCAAATTCCTACATGTTTTCATTAAATATACGGAAAAGTATTTTATAAAAATATATGAAAAAAGGGGAAAATCTAGCTGGAAAGATTTTCAGAAGTCAATGCAAATGATAATGATAGATGCAGAAAATTTTAAAATTGTGATGAAAGGAAACTTACATAACTTGTGGTACTAAAACAAGAAAAAAAAACATAACATAAAAACCCACTTTCTTGCTTCCATTTCATAAAAAAAATCATGAGATTTTCGGGAGTCCTCCTTCTAAGTAGGAGGGGATTCAGGTCTAAAAGCTCATTCGAAGTCTTTGACTTCAAATTAGCCTACACTTGAAGAGAAAGGAATATATCCCACTGTCATTGTGATTAAAATAGAAAAGAAACAATACACATCCATCGGCTTAATTAATCCCTAAATTGACGATAAAACTATCATTTCGATAGTTTAAGGTGCTGTCTTTAGATTATTCTAATTACTATAATACATATAGTATGGAGGTTTTAAAATGAATTTGCAGTGCGTAAAAACTGCCTTTTTCCCAGAAGTCAAGAAATGATTTGCATGGTCAATTCAATTTTTAAGAAATTATAATGAAAAATTGCATCGAATATCGTATATATATCACAGTCATGCTCACTGAATGGAGGTTTCTTCGTAAAAATGATATAATTAGACAAAATCTGTCACGGGAGGGGGGAAGGGGCATTGGATTGGCTTCTTTTTTTTTTTACCTATTTTCTATTAACTACAAATTCTTGTTACAAATTTCTAAACTAAATAAATAACAATTTTGTTTAAAAGAAAAAAGAAACCATAAAAAAACCCCGTTATAAACAGATGTTTTATTTACACTCACATTCTAAAAAAAATATTTCACTACAATTTCTTCATTTAATTTCTAAATAAAAATTTTCAGAGTTTTGTTAGTATCCACAACATTGCATTTCTCTTGAATATAGACTTGTATCGGGAGTCTATTAAATATCAGAATATATGTACCTTATCCCCACCTCTCCACCCCAATACATTGACTTAGGTTTCACAGAAATGTTGATGTTCGCTAACATCGCTAACATTTCACAGAAATAAATGTATGGTCTTCGAAACAAAAATAAGCAATGCTGAGGACTTACACTGTACACAAAGAAAGGTAATAATCCACCACTTTCCCATCATTCCGACAAATCACACACTTCTGATCTACGTTCAATCAAAACTCTATATTTATGCCAGTCAAAATCGTCCCCGTTATGTCATAAATTAAATAATAATTAGATACAACACTCTTGTTTTTGATTTCGATGATTTACTGCCGATTGATTTGCATACTCCATTCTAGTTGGCAATATAATGGATTGTCGAGTTTCAGAAGGGGCGTATAATGGGCGTTAGTATCATACAAATGGTGTATTTTTTTGGTCTTTGAGAGAACATTTTGTACGCTAAGTTACAATTAAGAATTGTTTTATCTCGGTGAATAATGATCCGATTTTAAAGATCGATTGCACACCTTTGCAATATACCATTTTCTTTTCTGGGCAGACACCATTCACGGGCGATATGATAAATTACGTAAAATTTTAACATTAGAGTTATAGCTAGAATTTTAATTATGATACAGCTTACAGTGGGCTAGCGGACATATGGAGGGTGTTTCTTTGAATTCTTATATCTGAAAGCAATTAATTTATATCCTGGAAGACGATATAATTAACTCCTATTTAGCTCTATTTCTAGGTTGTAGGTTTGAGGTTTTGGTCTATCTTAACCAGGAAGGAAATCAATAGTATCACAAAATAACAAGATCTTACAGACAAAAATATAGGCATATACGTCGGACAGCAACATCAGATACATGTGACAGCAACATTTGACAGCAACACCAAAGGAATATCAACATCAGACTGCAGCATCAGTCATTAACATAAAATGTGGAGATAATGAATAAAAAAAATTCCAAGGAACTTTTGGAAAATTTGAAATCACAAAATTTTACCAAAATCAATAACATCAAAACGTTCAACTTTTCAACACTCTATACAACCATTCCCGACAATAAATTAAAGTCCAGGATTTTTGACATCATTGACAGCTGCTTTTTCAATAAAATGGAACTCGTAAATTTACTTACATTGTCACTGGTCATTTGCAAAGTTACTTTGTTAAAAAACGATCTGATTGTACACACAAGTACTCTGAAGCTGACATTAAAAAGATGATCGAGTTTCTGATTGACAATATCTATGTGGTTTTGGGAGACCAGGGGCCCGTTTTACAAAAGAACTTACGACTAAGACCAAAATTTAATTCTGCTAATAACTTTCTAATTTACATTAAATAGAAAATGGTTTTAATCTTTTTAACAAGTATGTAGAAAGATACTTTTACGCTAGCAATTGTAAACAGAATCATTAATTCTGCAAAATTTTACAATCAACTGAAGTTTTTGTTCTTAGTCGTAAGTTCTTTTGTAAAACGGGCCCCTGGTCTTCCAACAATCTGTTGTAGTTCCCATGGGTACCAATGGCACCCTGTTGTTAGCATTTTTGTATTCATATGAATAGAATTTATTCAAAATCTTATACATGAGAAAAAACAAATTTTTTGCTGTGGCCTTCAAGTCGATATTTAGATATATCGACGACGTATTATCAATTAGCAATAGTTATTTCCATTCATATGTCGACACGATATATCCCGGTGAGCTTGAAATAAAAGATACCACACAGGCTGACACATCTGTTTCATATTTGGATTTTTTACTAGAAAAAGACGTTAATGGTAATCTAACAACCAAGCTTTATAATAATCCTACAGAGTCTGACACATCTGTTTCATATTTGGATATTATACTAGAAAAAGATGTTAATGGTAATCTAACAACAAAGCTTTATGATGCACGTGATTACTTTAACTTTTCAATCGTCAACTTCCCTTAATTATGAAGTAATATACCCTAATCACCTGTATAAGGGGTGTATATGAGGAGTGATCAAAGAGTTCGCGTACTATATCTATATCTACAAAATCACAATTCAGATCAGAATGAAATTTGGCACACATATAGTCATACACATGTTCTATAAATATGATATGTAATGTAATGTTTTGCACCATGTATGTGACGTCACAATGTGAAAATGACGTCAATATGTAGGTGACTGATGACAAAAAATGATTTACTCAGTCGTACTCCAGCAACGAACGGCTGTTAAGTTTCACGTGTATCTTGGAAATTCCTTTGCAGTATCATATGATAATTTGTGCAAAGTTTATGAAGGCAAAAGACTTGCCACAAGTCCAATCATTATTGGATTTATTTTTTTAGTGAAGGAAGGAAGATGGTTTAAAATGATGTTTATTCTATGCCCAGTGAGAGCAAGCTGGGAAAGAGATGTGTCCATAGTTGAGCAGTTTGTCATGAAAGATCACCAAGTTAAAGTTAGAAAAATGGTTGAATATCTTAACAATATTATAATTATGAAATCCCTAAAATATCATTTACTTTAGACTTTAAACATATAAGATATGATAAAAAGAAGGCGCCCATACTTTATCCACATTGGATAAACGACGCTCCAAAGACAGAGGGCTCGAGTTGTGATGGTCACCATGCTAAATCTGGGAAAGGATATCCTTATCCATTCATCCTATTTCCTAGATTTCGCCATTTCCGACAAATGGACTGTTCTTGTTAAAAAAATAACTTGCATGGTAAGAAATATAAGACTCTGCAAAATCTTTTAGCTCCTTGAACAGAACGCTACGGAGCATGTCACGTGACCACCTGTATCACGTGATTCGCGCATGGGCAGAACAGTGGCAGATGTGCATTTAAATCGGAGAGGACTACGTTAAAAAATAATGAACACTGAAACCTAATGTCATTTCTTTTATGGAAGTAAATCAATTAGTTCGGGAACTTTTTGATCACTCCTCGTATCTCTCAGTTGATCCAATAGGCAAGAGCATGCTCTACTTATGAACAATTTCTAAAACGAGGTAAGCTATTGACAAAGAAGTTGATGAAACAAGAATATCAACAGTCTCGTTTAATGTCATCATTTCGTAAGTTCTATGGTCGATACAATGACCTTGTCAGCAAATACAATCTATCATTAAGTCAAATGCTGCCTGACGTTATTCATACTAATTGTTGGGCCATTATTTTCACATCGAATTGTCGACAGATTTTTCTGTTATTTCCCGATCATGACATGGAGCACACGGCGGGTGTGACGGGTCGGCAGGGGATGAAAGACGTCATTTAGCATTCGGCTTAACGAATTTGCAAATAAGGTCATTGTATCGTCCACAGAATTGCAAAATGTTGAATTTAAACTGGATTGTTGATATCATTGTATCATCAACTTATTGTCAGTAGCCTGCCTTGTTTGTTTTAAAAACCAATCGTTGTAGAACATATCGAATCAACTTGAAGACATAAACTCCACATACATGTGGGAATGGTATATTGCTATATAGAAAAATAAGAGAAGTTGACGATAGCAAAGTTGAAGTCATCACGTTTATCATAAAGTTTAGTTGTTAGTTTGCCAACAATGTCATTTTCTAGTAAAATACCTGAATTTAAAACAGGTGTTTCAGACTCTGTGGTGTCTTTTATTTCAAGTTCAATGGAATATATCGAATCAAAGGAATGAAAACAAATATTGATATATAGATATATCTAAACAACGAATTGAAGGTCATAACAAGAGACCTCTTCTTTTCGTGTAGAAGTTTTTGGATTAGTTTTGCTTCAAAAGAATGCAAAGACAGATCTGCTAATAGCGCAGCACAATTAGTTCTCATGGGAATTCCAACAGATTGTTGGAAAACCTGGTCTCTTAAGATTACAACACCAGTCAGTAATAACAGGCCTCAACATCAGATAACAACAAAAGACAAAAACATCAGTCAATATCGGACTTCCATGTCAGAGAGCAACATCAAGCAGCAACATCAGCCATTAATATCAATCAGAAATAACAAACATCAACATCAGATAGCAACATAGGACGACAAAATCAATCATTAACATTACACAGCAATGTCGGACATCAATATCAACATCAGACAGCAACATCAGCCATTAACATGAATCAGAAATAACAGACCTCAATATCAGACAGGAACTTAGGACGACAACATCAATCATTAACATTAGTCAGCAACATCAAACCAACATCATCCAGACAGCAACGTCAGAATGCAACAACAGACCAAAAAATAGACACACACGAACATCAAACAGCAACATACATCAATATCAAAAAGCAACATCAGACAGCAACATCAGACAGTAACATCACTCAGCAACATTAAAAGAGCAGCACTAGAAGTCAGAAAACAATAACACACAGGGACAACACCATTCATTTACACACCCAACAATTTAAATAGAGAACGCCAACTATAACATTCACTTTTCTTCAAATGAAAATAATATTTTCTTGTAAAGTAACCCCTTTTCTATAGACGTAACTCAAGGAATGAATGACTTTTCGTCTGTTTCAAATATACTTTGAAAACACTAATTAACCCAGTTGAACTGTCATTCATGTTACATAATTCGGTTTTCATTCTCAGCAAGATTGAAAAAAAAAAAAGACAACAGTCTTTGCCTCTTGTAATCACTTAACACAGATATTTTCATCAAAATTAAATGGAATAGAAAAGGGGGGACACAAATTAGCATCAACAGATCACACCAAATATCACAGGGAAATCCCCTTGCACTGCCATTTGCAATCATAACCAACAGGTAAAACTTATACATTACCAAAAAACAAAAAAACAAATTTATTTTACGCAAGCGGCGAAGGTTTTTTTTTTTTTAATAATTAATTCACATGTAACACTAAGAAGCGAACGGAAGTAACGAGCCGTGCCTTCATATTGTTTTTCTGCGTAATCATTTGGGTTTGTGGTCGGGCATGTCACATTTTATTAAAGTCATTACAGATCTCATTTTTATCAATCAATTTGCTCAAATAATTAATCTATTATGAGTGATTATTCCTACATGCCAAAAATCTGGGCAAGTGTATAGTAATCACGTCACACCAAAGCAAAATATAGGCCGGTGCATTTACACTCTGTGGGGAGAAAGAATGGGCGGGGTTCTTTTTGATTGTTTTCTTCAGGATAATTTAAGGATATTGGTCAACCTGCTTTCTTATTTTTTCAATTAATTTGTTTCTTTTTATTTTTTTTTCCGGTCTGAATGGCGTGTAATTTATATATCAATAGTTCCTGTAATTAAGAGACTTGTTTGCACTTTAAGATACCAGATTAAAATTCTCTGAAACAAGCGCTGTAAATCTGTACCATCTTCCATTGTTAAAAATATACACAATTAATAAAGGGAGCTGATTAATCAAGACTTTTTCTCATAGTTGTTTTAAAAAATAATAGAAAGAAGGTTTGCAATGACCTGCACTTATAAGCTTAATGCATAATTTTCTGAGGTTTTGATTTTTCAGGATGAGTATAAATACAAATTTTAGAACATATAAACATTTTTCTACACCCATCAAGTAAATTAAAGATTTAGAACATGACATATATGTAAATGTTTGTTGTGTGAAGATTAAAAATTCTTTTCTTTCGACCAAACAATTATCAGATGTTTGGTTTTTGGGATGTAACACCCATGACTGAGATGGAGTGAATCCTAAAGATACCCGTGATTAGATTCACAAATAAATATCAGGACCAAGAGAGCCCAGGTCAAGGGACACATTTTGCACTCTAAAAACGACCTGAAATGACTCAATATCCATAGTTGCACGTGTGGTCTGGGTATCATCATTTGTGATCAACTTCACATAGAATTTTCTGTCCTTAATCCCTGTCTACGCTTACAGAGGTGGCATTTTAGTTCTGGTTTATCTGTCAAAGTTAAAGAGACAGGGTTGGATATTTTGTTAAGTTTTTACTGGGTTCCTACTTACAAGTGTTCTGCTACATGTAATTACTCTATCCACTATTAATACGCGGGAATATCTCCATTAGGTCATGGGATTCCGAGTGGTATTGCTAAGTGTAACTGCAAGAGCTTTTGAAATCTTTTTTTTTTTTTTATCTTTTCATCGACTTTTTTTTCAGTTTTTTTTTTTACTACTGTCATTTTGGTCTACTAACTTTAATATATACATGTATATAAAGAATGCTGTGTTTATCAGCGAGATGCTTTTTTATTTACACTTATTTCCTTTTTACTCTCTGTAATACTTTGAAACATTGAAACCAAAATATGTATACGTCTGTTAAAATGACATTTTCTCAAGGAATATGTATTTTAATGAATGGAGTGGCTATGGAAAATTTACAGTGATCAAATGAAATGATCAACTACAATTTATGTCTCTGCTGAAACTAAATGTTGAATTTTCAGCTGCCGGTGACACGAAAATTGTGTCCGGTCAACAGGGGATGCTTACTCCTCCATGGCACCTGATCCTACCTCTGATGTTTTTAGATGTTTGTGTTTGCTCTGCGCCTAATTTGTATTGTTTCAGTGGACTTTTGAGCTTGATTACTGTTTATGTCCATATTTCACTACATCCTAAATTTAGCTCAATAACTGCTAGTACTAACACACTGTAAAACGTTAAAATATGAAAACAATTCTATCGAATATTCATCAAAGGAAAATTTTTGCAATCTATAGACATTATTCGCACACCTGTTTAATTTCTTTTTTTTTTCTTTGTATGTATCAAAATTATTCGAAAACTTAAATAACTTACCTAAATAAAAGCATCTTGCTGTAACCTTCAGTTCATCATTCAGATATACATGTATCGACGATGTTTAATCAATTAAAAATATTCGTTTTAATTTTTATTTTACTAGAGAAAGACATTGATGGCAATCTAACAACTAAATCCTAATAACTATTGTCAACTTCCCTTACATCTATAACAATATACAACTATCATTTCCATATGGTGTCTATGTCTCTCAGTTGATTCGATGGGTAACCTACCTATCATCTTTGTGCCCGGTGTCACACAAAATCCCAAGAGCCTGTTCTGCGTACGATCAACTTCAAAACTAAGACAGGCTACTTGATGTTGATGTGTTAAATAAGTTACTAAAGTATGAGCAATTCCGTTTAAATTCAACACTTCTTATCCTTTGGTCGATACATTGACCTTGTTTGCAAAAACAAAAAAACAAAAAACAAAAAAAAACAAACAAACAAACAAAAAAACAGCCTGCCATCAAACTGAATGCTGACTGACGTTTTTCAATTAAATTGTTACACCATTATTTTTAAAATGAATTATCTATGGATTTTCTATTTAGCCGATCGTGACAAGGAGGACAGGGTCGACAGGGGATGCTGTATTCCTCCTTGGCACCTGATCCCACCTCTCATGTTTTCAGGGGCCCATAATTGCTCTGCTCTCACTTTGAACTTTTGAGTAGGTTTACTGTTCTTTATCTTCAATATCATATCACTATATCATATTATCATATCAAACTATTTGTGAAACGATAATTTTATGTCCGTATCCGTCAGTAAACCGCGGAAATCGTTTGTTCAGTAATAAAAACAACAGGGCTCTTTAGTACATGTGTCATATCATTTATTGCTTGAAAGGACACAGCATAAATATAGACGTACATTTACGTATACAGAGGAAATTTATTTATAGCACAACTATATCACATTTTTTTGCCAGCATAAAATGGATTTCGTAGAAGAAAAAATATACCAACATGTTCATGACAGTTATATATATATATATATATATATATATATATATATATATATATATATATATATATATATATATATATATATATATATATATATATATATATATATATATATACATTGCAAAAATCAAATGAAACAGGTAAATACATAAGAATGATAACACGTACTTTTACATTTGCATTTAATTAAATTCTAAATGGGAAATATTTATACACAGGTGAATGAGAATGATAATAAGATTGAAGTTGATCACTGCCGATCTCATACAACTAGACAAAATCTCATTAATGCCCCTTTGATCGACTCCCGTGCGATGAAATAAAATTTCAGAATGATGAACAAATTATGAAATTGTTCACTATGTAAATGAGATCTTTTTTTAATATGATTTAAAGAGAATTAATATTCTCTTTAAACGTTATTTCTTTTGCTTAAAAGTAGCCTATTCTATATTTGGTACATTTTCGCTGCAATTTTAATTACGTCGCTTTCATTGGTAGGAGAATTCTGTAAAGTTCGAGCTACGAAAAAACTAAACTATTTAAAAATTCGACAGAAATTAATTAACTTATAATATTGCTTAAAAATACTTAACCCAAATTTTGCGAGTAAGGTATGAAATCAGAAGCATAATCAAAGCTGTATACAATATTTATGGAAAAAAAATTTCATTTTTATAAAATCTGTATCTCGATCGTTCTTTTTTTAATGCGTTAAATTCTCTAGTCATTCACACATGATGTAATCACATTACAAATTGCTAACCTAAAGTTTAACAAACTGAGTTTTATTTTCCAAAGAACAGACTGCCTAAAGCAAATCCAATACCTAGGTTCTTCAACAAGTTATTGTTCTTTTTTGGAGGGGGTGGTGGGGGTCGGCGTGGAGGGGGTGGGGGAGGAGGTGGCTGGGGACGTTTTGTGGTTGGTGGGACTTTAATAACTGGCGCGGGTGTAGCGGGCAAAATAAACGTGTCCGGAACTTTCGGTTTCACCGGCAGGACGTCCTTTGGATTTACTGGCGGATTAATGACACCTGGGTACGTAGATTCAATATCTTTAGGAACAACAAGCACGGGAGATGGCGTGGCAGAGGGAATGTATCCCGGAAGTGTTGGAATGACGTCATCCACTGGGAAAAAGTCACCTGGTTGTAAAGGTTTCTTACCGCCCGTAACAGGCGGTATTTTTTTCTCACCCGGCACCTTAATGACTGGGGACGGAGTGGCAGCTGGTATGTATCCTGGAACCTCGGGTTCGGGTATGACGTCACCGACAGGAATGGCGTCACCAGGCTGTGGTCCTTGAGGACCTAGAGGGTTACCCGGTAAGATAGGTTCGGGCTCGGGTACAGGATTTCCAGAATTAACTCCAGGATCGTTCGGAAATACTAAGTTTGGAGAAGGTGTAGCAGATGGTATATAATCAGGTACAACGGGTATAACGGGAATGACGTCACCAGGCTTCAGTCCGTTTTCGTTTACAGGCACCAGTTCACTTGGATGAACCTCATTCATGTGTTGTCTCAACAGTTCTCGCAGTCGTTGGTTCTGCTTCCTCAACCTTCTCATTCTCTTTCGCTCCCTCAACCACGCGGCGCGGTTCTCAGCTGGATTCCAATCTTTCTGGCTTTTGTCAGCGTTGAAGTCGATGGCGGGAAAAACAGCTGTCTCTCCTGTCACAGGGTCAAGTACAGATATAATGTCATGTGTGTCGTTACCGTGCAGTGTTGCGGGAAAGTCGTGAAAAGTTCCATCAGTGTGAAGATGACCCCGCCTGCGGTCCACAACGTCTCCTGGAGACACGCCAGTAACAGGCCTGGCATTAGAAAATTCCGGAAGTCCAGTTATTGGGTTTATTCTGTGGATACCATCCTCTGGATGAATGATTGGTCTATCGTTGATCTGACGCCCAGGACTTATCGCGTCTGATGGAAGAACTTCCAACCCGACTAATTCTGACCCGTCTATAGGGCGAATGTCAATAGGGTTTGTAGGTCGATCTTCCAGGTTTACGTTGACGGGATCAACCGGATTTATAAAATCCGTCGGTCGATTATCTATTGGATTAACGGCTTCATTTACTTGCTTTACGTCGCTTGGGCTTATTGGTCCACTTATTTCTTCCTGTACGACAACATTGTTTGGAACTTTATCTTTTACACTTCCAATATCCTTCTGTTGTTTTTCATTTGTATTTTTTATATTTTTGGGAACTTGAACATTATCATTGATTTTTTCTGTTTGGGTTTTTATTTCCTTTGTTGTGACGTCAGATGGCGGAATTGGAGACTCTTTCTTAACTGATTTTCTAGTATTGAATGCTCCTTCCAGTAAACTTTTACCAAAATTCAATATTTGTGATAAGCCATTCGAAGAGTCCCCGGGAGAATTCAAACTCTGGACTTGACTCAGAATTTGTTGTGGTGAAAGTCCAGGTCCTGTCTGGGAGGTACTGTTTAACAGAAGCGAGGCTATAGTGTCGATTCCGGAAGCTTGATTTGGTGCGGGGTTAATTACACTAACGCTATTTCGTCGCGCCATCTGCCGGGCGTTTTGGTCAAAGAAAGGTGGACGCGGCTGTCGCCATGGCTGTCCCCAGCTGTCGGGCTGCCTGGAGGGTGGGTTCCTAGAGGAGAACCTCCGTGCAGTGAGGGGCTGCATTCTGTTAGATTCTGGGGAAGGAAACTGTCGACGAAATGACTGAGGTCCCCAAGGGTCTTGGAATCCTCCGGGAAAGGGTGCAAACTGTCCCGACACACCTAAAATACAGAAAAATAGAGAATATTATAAACGATTGAAACATATCTAAAACACAAAGGGTAAAAAACTATATTTCTCCATAGCGTAAAAAGCTATTTTTCTCCATAGCGTAAAAATACAAGATTTAAAAAGGAATTCAAAGTCATCAGCTCACAAAAACACAATTTCTGAAGAATAAAATCTTTTCTCCTCTATTTAATATTGATTTATTTATTCATTTATTATTTACTTATTCATTTATTTGAACTTTTATTGCATTATACTTTGTACATGTTAATTTTCATACATCCGTTTTATCAACATGATCCAGTGGTGTTAAATTTTTAAAAACATGTTTTTATATTCCCGTGAAATAAGAATAAGGTTATAGATATGGAACTCGTCAATATTTTCCCCTCTGCATTACGTCAATATTTGTTAGAAATGTATAGAACATTATAGAATAATGTAAACAGAGAAAGATACGCAGCTGAGTTTGGTGCGATATATACACTATGAATAAACAAATCGGATGGGATAAAACATACAATACTATAAACATTTTAAACGACTGGGTAACTAAAATTTACATATATTGTGCAAGAACAATTCTGAATTTTTTGCATTATCAAAACAAAAAAAAAATTTCATTGTTATAAAATTAAAGAAGTGTCCTTAAGGAGGCTGGGGGGTCAACAAATTAACCATCAGATGTAACTTACCTGGTAATTTTTTAGATATGATATCTTAAGCTGTCAACTATCATTTGTCAAACAAAAATGTCATACATTTTAGTTTTAAAATTTGATCATTTTTGTATATTTTTATATGGAGCTCTTCTTCTAAAGGAGATCAATATAGTCTGAAAATGGCCACAACCACCAAGCCCTCTTAATAACTCTATTCTGTATATTAAAAAAAGATTAGCACTTCTGTGAACGTATATTATTACCGTTAAGCATCATCTCAAGAATTACTAGAGACGCCATTACTGTTCGGAGAGCCATCTGTCCGCTGAAACAGAAAATCATAAGGACATTTTATATCAAATTGTATTTTACAAAGAATTCTAAGTACTTTCTGTATCGGTAAAATAAAAATTAGCCAAAGGAATAAATTCAAACACGAAAACGAGAAAAAAATATAAAGGTATATGTCCCGAAAAAAAAAAAGATTTTGAAAAATGACCTTACGATGTTTGCAACACTTTTTTTTAGTAGAATACAAGAATTGGTCAATGATGAGAAGTCACTAATTTGAGAATAAACGGATCGAAAAAAATTTCTTCATTGATGCTTAAATTTATTGTTTAGAGTTATTTTATTGATTAACTTTTATATTTTAAAAAAATCATTGCAAAAATAGACGCATTTAATAAATATTGTAGTAGAATTATATTTGAAATGCATATAACGAACTGGCTTACCATGCTTTGATCATAGTTTATCCTTCAGTGAATGATACACAAATATCCTCGAAACATTAAATCCCAAATCTACGAAAAGTCGTCCATCGTCTGCCAATATATGACCGAAGGACTCATGCGCGACATGACAGACGACATTTACGACTTGGTGGTGGTGACGTCACAATTTAACGCACGCTGCAGACCACTGACAGTACAAAGTGTACTGGACAAATAGACAAACGTATTTGATTGGTCAACATGGGTCAATGATTAGTATTACTGTACAATAGATCGACTTACTTGCTTTAAAATACATCGGACAAATATTTCTTTTTACATATAAACTGAACTGAATTCTGAAGCCATGACGGATATTCCCTTTGTTTGTGCGACTTTGGTCAATTCATTATGTTTTGTGTTTATTTGTCCTCATTTAAGTTCATGGTCGACGCCATTTTCGAAACTTTGGCGCCATAAAAAAAAAGTGCTAACCTTTTGAACTCATCAACATATTTTAGTAATTCATTTCACTCTGAGCAAATACTGTTGTAGGTTAAAGAATTTCTAATTTTTTTTTTCTTTTCTTATTTTGGATGGAAACATTTGGAAACATTGAGTCCAGATCATCTACTTCCGGTTCCTTATTCTATACCTTTGTCAACGGAGAGAGAGAACAACGCTATTCTGAAATTAAATACCCTTTGCATACTGTGCTACATACATTTTTAATACCTACTTTACCAGGAGACGATAACGTCCTATAAAATATAAAACTTCTTTTCTGCAGAGCTGCAAGTGACAGTCTTTTCTATTCAATGGTACCAATATGGGTATCTTTTAACTGTTTTTTTTTAAGATTAACCAAATTCGTTTTCGATGTTGACTTTGGTAGTTTGTTCTTGTATTTCCGACCAAATTACAACAATGAGTATAAGAATATCAGCGTAGCTTTGCACATGTCGTTGAATGCAGACATGAATTTTACAAAAACATTGCAGCCCAATGTTTCTCGAAGACAATTAGATCTCTGTTTCTTTTGTAAAACAAAACTAAGTTAATCTTCACGTTGAATTTTTTAAGATTAAAAAAATGCGATTCATTCGAGAATCATTTGCACGTGTTTATAGGCGCTAGTCTGCCTGCATGCCACTTTTTGTTAAAAATAATCTTGAAGACTATTAACGCCATGAAAATTACTCTAGCTCCTGCTGGATGTTCAAATATCAATTTCAATAAAGTAAAATTCAATATTAATTCTTATATTTTGAAGTTTTTGCGTCGTTGCATATGTATTTGCAAGCACCCTCTGAACTAAGGTACAAAGACTTTACTGTTCTCTTCATTTTTATTCGTCTGTTGGTTTAATTGTTACTCTACGAAACAATAGCCACAGTTTTAAACTATTTTAAAATATATTGGCGTCATTTGAAAAATTCGAAGATTGAAACTTTCCTTTGGGTCAGGGACATACTTAAAAAGTCAAATGAAAAACAAACAAGAGTCAATATCAGTAACAATGTTTCTTAATAAACACTCACAGGATGAAAAGCCAGGTTTCCCAAATTTGGAAACCCGATGGAAACATATGGGAATCGTGACATCAGTAGTTTCCATATAGTTTCCATTTTATGGAAACCACATAGTGGTTTCCACGTAGATTCCCGATATGGAAACAATCAACCTGTGGTTTCCCATTATTTTCCCAATATGGGAAACCGTGGAAACATGCAGTAGTGGTTTCCACGTAGATTCCCGATATAGAAACAATCAACCTGTGGTTTCCCGTAAGTTTCCCAATATGGGAAACCACGGAAACATGCAGTAGTGGTTTCCACGTATATTCCCGATATGGAAGTTATCAATCTGTAGTTTCCTGCATGTTTTCCAGATATGGAAAACACGTATGCTGTGGTTTACACCTATTTTCCCGATAATAGACATTTTGGAAACGTGTATCAAAAGAATAATAAAAAAAAAAACTGTTTGTGTAATACTGTGTAATAAAATTGAACATTCTGTGACAAATAAAAGATTTTTTTAACATTTTAGTCTCGGTAAAACTCATAAAGACACGCGAATTGGAATTAGTAGTAAGAGAAGATTTAATACAACTTTTAATTTTAGAAAAATCAGTGTAAACTGTTTAGATAAAATTCAATCATTGCGCTAACCCTTGTAATCGCGGGTACCTGCCACAGGTGGAGACACGTGTCGGGAAGACACCTGCGACTGTGTATTTTTTGTATATTCTATGTGATTTGAGAGGGTTTTCTACCTTAAGGGGAACAATGGGCTGTGGTCAAGCATGTACATACACCTAGTCTCCACAAACTCAGTTTAAATTTAGGTGATAACTGCTGGCCATTGATTTGATTTAAAAAAAATAATTTAAATTATCAATAAGACCACAGAATATTGATAAAATAAGCTACATTAATTTTAAGATGTTCAATGAGAGAAGGAAAAAAAAGAATTGTATTTTATTTTTTCATTACTGATTAAAAAACAAAATTTCCTAACCGTTTAAAAATTATATATACTTTTCTATCGGTCTAGAATAAATTTAAATTCTCGTTATGTGATAAATCATAATTCTTTTTCAAACAAATTTGTAAGTGCATACTAGATAAATGAAATAAAATTTCTTAATCGGTAAATAACGAATCGTCCTTGTTTGACATCAATGTAAACTTTGAATATTGAAAACATAGAAAGAATTGTTAATTATCAACTTTGTTGCCTGCTTAATTCGCAAATTGTTTATGAGAAAGGATGCAGGTGGATCTATTATACAACATAAGAACTAAATTACTAATGTTTTGTGTGAAAATCGTATATAGTCCTCTACAAAGACATTGATAAGATAACACAGCAGAATAATATTCATATACAAAATTAATGAGTGTTAACTAAATAACTTATTTTTTATATATATCTGTACACAGACCCTGATATAGTGAATGTCTTTATTTTTCGCAGGGAATTACAATAATGTTGGTCTTAAATGCATACATGCACGTATATTTAATATAGCCATTTTGTACACAAAGACCAATGATGGCTCTAAATAAAGAAAAGTCTATGATATTTATATAACATGATTTTCTTTTCCTTAAGAACAACGTCTTCTGAAGAACTGCATGCTAAGGCAATTCATTGAAGAAGAAAAAATTATTAATTGTTTTACAAGTAGATGCTTAGCGAAAACTTAATATTTTTAAATCGAGTATTATGTTAAACGGAAGGTTACCCCTTTCAAATTTAAGCCCAATCCCCTCCTTCAAAAAAATGGAGAGAAAATAGTTTCTTTCGATATTTAGGTATAATGTACTGATGTGGTGATTGTCAATACATGTACAAACATTTCTTTATACATGCCGTCCATTTCTTGATTTTATACCCCTACATGTACCATTACTTATTTAAAAAAAAAAACTGCACTCAAAACTGTCTACTCAAACCACAGGCCTGTATAATTTCAGTTTGGGGCACAAACTTTACCAGAAAGTTCTTAACTAGCAAACCTTACCAGAAATTACCAGAAAAAAGTTATATATGAAAGATACAGGGCGGTACTGGCTGAACAGCTAAAGCCACGTATATAATACAGCCCTGCACATCAACGAGTATACACCGGGCATTATTTTCCAACAAATCAGATGATCAAGTATTGACAAATTGTTACCAGTCACGACTAAAATTCTGAACGCAATGGACATGATTGTAGGTTACCTACAATAATTCTGAGCTTATTTTAATTATGTGTTTCAGGTCAGTAGCAACAGTTTCAAAAGGGGGGGGGGGGCTTCCATAAAAATCTGACAAGCCAAAAAAAAAAAAAAAAAAGAAGAAGAGCATAACCATTTACTTTCATCCCCTGCCCCCCCCCCCCCCCCCCCCGCATTCTACGGGCCGGTGTTTTCCAAATTAAAATACTGTTTTCCCTACCTTTGCTTAGATATTTGTTCGTTCTTTTTCACCTTGTGTTTACTCTCTTTTTTATAAATCAATTTTCAAACTTAATTAATGTGAAAAAATTCTGATACATTATAACGGTGAGAATTATCTTAACTAAAGGCAAAGATGTTTGAAGTAAAATATAGCAAATGGAAAAAAGTCCAGCAATTTCGTCCACTGATTATTATTGATATCAGGCTAAAATCGAAACCAAAAAAGGAGGGGGTTCAAAATAGTATCTAAAGCCGAACAAGAGAAAAAAATCATCAAATCTTTATTATTCTTGAACCGTCCTTGCTGGTAATTAAATTATTTTGTCTTGATTTTCACAAGCGTATACTATTCTAACATACCCTGATTCCTTCTACTAACTAGCAATTTTTGACACCGAACTTTTCCATCATCACTAAAAATAAAATACTGTTCTGTATACATGTCATGTAGTTCATTTGCAGCCAAATGCAGATCGAAATTTACGGCAGACTTCATGATCAAAGGACAACATTCTTGTCACAAAATAATAAAGAGCTGATAAAGAGTCATCAAACGTTTATTTTGAGGGGCGCAACAGGAAATAAGCTTTGTTTTCTATACTGCAAAAAATATGTTTAGGGACGTATGGCATGTCCACTATGCCCCCCCTCCCCCTATTTTCTACGGTCCTCAACTAATATTCATTTTCTGACGCTTCAAATTTTAAAACATGTATACATGTATAAAGGTTTAACATCTTTCGTTGTGATATTATACATTAATCAGAATAATGAATAATTTAATGAAAAAGTAGTGGGGGGGGGGGGGGGTAACCGGACATTTTCTGTTTGGATGGGCACTACGTACCAAGCCCCCCCCCCCCAAGTCAAATAATTTGAGGGGTCACACCAGAAACATAAAATGTCTCTGGTCACCCTCAGAAAACCTCTTTGTTTTCTATAGTATACTAATTATCAGCAAATTTATTGAAGAACACCCCCTTTCTATGATTAGTGAAGAACTTCACTAAGGATATGAACTCATAATCACCGTAATAGGGAAATTATATTATATATAAAAACTTTTAATACCCTCTAACATAATTAACGTAAACAGGTTCCGTTTCCCATAATGCATCGCTCTGCAGAGCCTTTAATTTCATTGGTCAATTTTCACGAGGCGCCATTTTTGGAGTTGAGCAAGACGGAGATGGACTCGGGTGTAAGGTGCAAATGTGAAAAGTTAACGATGTTTTCGCCACCCAGTGTCTTTAAAACTATGAAAAATGCAATGATCAACAACCAAGGATTAGTGTACGTAATTTTTTATATACTTTTTACGGTAAATAATACTGATATCGGGCAGAACAAATCTTTCCCATCGAAGACCACATTCGTTTTGACGCCATTTTGAAAAGTTCGATATCAAAGTTTTAAATATGTTAGTTTACACATTGAAAAAACGGAAAGAGAAACTTGAATTATACAATATTTAGTGTTTTACGTTCAATCATAGATGTATAGATAGTAGACTTTGTATAGTAAGGCCCTATGGCACCACATTTGTCTTTTTCCATGCTGTATGTTGTATGTTAATGTTTCGCCTTTGTAGATTTTTTTTTAATGAAAATGAATGCTTACTATAATAGTTCTCTCTCTCTATAAATAAATAAATGTGTATGAAATTTTTTTTCGTTGTTAAATCGGATAATAATGTTTGTACCGAATATGGTTTCTTTCTTAATACAGACAAATATATATCCGGTTTGAATACATGTGTTCTCGGAATGCAACTTGTTGTACTTTTGGACTTCTGGAACTTTTTATGATGTAACGACAAGGTAAAAATGAATTATTTCTCCTACTAAATTACGATTACGTCATCAATATTTAAACAAAAAGTGTCCGCAATCTCAACTTATCAGATTATTCACGAAAGACATCATCGTCGATGGAAATTTAAACAGTTAAAAGAGAGAGCTCTTCTTCTATTTACAACAAAACTTCAGAGCGCTGAAGATTACTTGCTGGTGCGCATGCGTGACCTAAGCAAACTAATATAAAGAAAAAACTGTGCTTTTATTTACATTTGTGATTAAAAGAAATGTTACTTTTTACATGATACTGTTGAGGACAGCTGGGGTTAGCTGTTCTCTAAAAATTTCTACTTTAGTGGCTTGGACAACAGACTGGGGAAGCAAATTCCATTGTATTATAGTTTGTGGAAAAAAGGACCATTAGGTAGATTTTTTTTTTGGCAGTATCTAACAAATTGATTTTTTGTCATACAAAAACACAGAATTAGAAATTTATTGATGTTTCATTACACACTGGACAGCTAGACAGGTTTAATATTCATTCTCGTTAAAACAAGTGTCTTGGAGAAATTATAAACCTCAACGTTATAATGAAACGAACTTTATTTCCCTGAAACCAAAAAAAAAAAAAAAAAAATGAAGTAAAATTAAAATACTTAAAAAAATGATTGGGTAGGGGTGATTATGATGGATCTTTTGGAGTACATCAAACAAATCAGTCATAGCTCACCTGAGCCAATGGCTCAAAAGAGCTTTTCTGATCAAAATTTGTCTGTCGCTGTCATTGTCTTAAACTTTTCACATTTGAATCTTCTTCTCAAGAACCACA
The DNA here is from genome assembly GCF_033153115.1 of Saccostrea echinata. Taxonomy (NCBI): domain Eukaryota; kingdom Metazoa; phylum Mollusca; class Bivalvia; order Ostreida; family Ostreidae; genus Saccostrea; species Saccostrea echinata. The sequence continues at coordinate 18,582,885 of NW_026889779.1, forward strand.
GGGCCAATTTCAATCAAACTTGCTACAAAGTATCCTTGGGTAAAGGGGATTCAACTTTATTTAAATGAAGGACCATATCTTCTTCTAAGGGGATATAATTACAAATAAATGAAAAATTAATGGCATCATTTAAAATCTTCTTTTCTGGAACCACTGGGCCAGGAAAAATTAAACTTATTTGGAAGCATCCTCAGGAAGTGTAGATTCAGTGTAGATTCAAATTTGTTTAAATCATGACCCCCAGGTGTAGGGTGGGGCCACAATTGATGATCAAGTTTTACGTAGGAATACATAGGATAAAATCTTTGAAAATCTTCTTCACTAGAACCACTGTATCAGGAAAGATGAAACTTGTGTTGAAACATGGCCCCTAGGACTCTTGTTTATTGTTGATCTTATAAGTGAAATCAGAATGCAATACAGTGTAGTAACTGTACATAATATATTCTTTCAGAGAGAAGAAAATTGACATTAAAGGAGAACCAGTAACTAAAGATGTATGATGAATCAAGATGTGATCATGTGGTAAGTGGTAATAAATTCAATCATAAATAGGCATGTATGACAATTGCATTAAAAGAAAAGAACTTGATTCCAATTTTAATTGGAATGTTGAACTACCAGCTGCAAACTACAACAGGTTAGGCATAATAAAAAAAATGTTTGTTTACGGTTACCCCCCCCCCCCCCCCCCCAACCCCAACCCCAACCCCCCAACCCAATATCTAATAGCCAAGTGCAACCCAAATTTTTTTTCGTTGTAAAAATCCATAAGTCACTCATTCGTCAGTTTAACTTTTACATGCATCTTAATCTACCTACCAACCCTATTTTATTTCAGCATGTAACAGTAAACAAACATATTTTTTTGTTTGGCCTTATGAAATTGTATGGCTTGGAGTCTTTTTCACTTCTCTATAAAATTTTCTGTCTGGATGATGTCTAGCATAATATACACCATGCAGTGAGGATTTTAGTTCACCCGAGCTAAAAACTCGAGTGAACTTTTCTGATACCTTTTGTTTTGTCTTTTGTCCATCAAACTGTTGATCCATCAGTGAGCTTTTCACATTTTCAACTTCTTCTCAAGAAACACTAATTTTAACCAAGGTTGACACAAAGTAAGGATATTTTAAATTGTACAGAGGAAGCCCCCTCCCCCCCCCCCCCTTCACCCCAAGGGGAAATGATCAACTCTTTCAGATATTATTGATATGATCATTGTTGAGCAACTTATAATTTTGTAACCTGTAGACTTTTTTTTAAGAATAATGAATATTTGTTTATTTAAAGAATACTTCCAAATTACTTTGACATATCTATGGTATTCAAGATGCCAAAGTTCAACTGTATGGCTATGCTAAAGTAGTAAATATTATAACTTGCTAAAACTTTCTAACATTGAAATATGTTAAATGAAACAAGACAAAAATGAAAAATAAAAATTTACTGATTTCTGGCTGGTCAGTATTTTGATGACTGTCATTTCTAAAATATTCAATGAAACACTTTGAAGCGTTAACTGTAGGTATATGTTAACTAAATATACTATAAGATAATATTTATAAATGAGAAGTTTTGAACAAACATTACAACATTCATGTATGTAAATTGGGGGTAAAAACTGGTTATCGGTAATGGCTATCGCCTTAATTTTCAATGACATAAAACAAGATTTAGAATGCAGGTAAATAATACTAGTATGTGTCTGTACATATGATATAGCATATAGAACTTGTACTGAATGTTGATTAGCTTAATCTTGAATGGCTGATATGTTGGTCGTTTTTGATGAAATTTAGATTATTTGTATGTAAACTGAGTGTACATGCAATATGATATGAAATTATTCATAAGGTATTAAACATGATTAAAACATGTGTATGCAATGCAACATATGATGAATTCATATTGACTTGTATGGATATAGCTTAACATGTATGTGCATTGTTTTTTTAGGGTCCTGTTCTGCAGATGCCATGAGATGATCTGTCTGTCCATCTGATATCACTTGTCCTGAGTATATTTTTTCTCCTCTTAGCCCAATCTCACTCAAATTTAACTCATAGAGTGCCTGTGGATGGAGGGTAAAAAGTGACCTTGGACCAAGTATCAAGGTCAAAGGTCAGTATCAAAACACACTATATATCTTTATTTAAAGTCCTTTTCCAGAGCATAATTTTTTTCCCTTGGTATGATCTTGCTTGTGTGCCATGGGATGAAGGGTTTTTAGTGATCTTTAACAAAATTTCTAGGTCAAATGTCAGTAAGAAAAAAAAAAGATTCGTAATATCCTTGTCCAGAGCACATTTCTCTCCAATTCACTCAACTAAAAGCAGTGTTCTACATGTACGAGATGGTCATATTCTCAATCTTACCTGCTTTAATATTAATCTGGCTTAAAACCTTACTATGTAATGTTCATTATTCGGATTTCATGTCATTAAATTTAAAGACTGAAACTAATTATAATCACTGATATTGGTACATTAAAGGACATTGAGTGATCTTGTAAGATTTCTAAATAATTTTTAAGCATACAATTCTTACATCAAATAATAATTTTATATGAAAATATATTGCAGATCGCAGATGATGTGAAGAAAATACAAAGGAAGCTGGTGTTGAAAGAAGTATAGAGTATTTAAAGAAGTCTTTATGAATGGACTTAGATGTGAAAGACTACTTCATTGTGTACCAAGATATATGATTTTATTTATTTTGATATCATTTTCAAATAATGTTTTTGCACATCAAATGAATTATTAAACATATGATTTGATAATGCTTTTTCCTTTTTATACATTTTCTTGATAGATTTTGAAAAGAAAACAGAGTTTACCAAGGAAATTAATAATACATATTTTGATTTAAACCTGCTGTTCTCTTTTCACATTCTAGACAAGAAAAATTAACCATGGAAAATACAGGGATCCTTGAGCTTCCAGTTGCTTGTCAATCATTTTTCGAAATTGAAATGCTCAACCTACCCTGTAGTTTCCATGGTATGGAAACTATTACACCACAATTACACATTGCTTCCCGTCTCAGAAAAATAAGGGAATCTTGAAGTTTCCCTGTAATTTCCTTTTATGAGACACCAGATAATTCCACCAAGTTTCCATCACACGGAAACCGCTACGCTCCAATTCCATATAGTTTCCTGAGTCATGGAAACTTGAGGAATCACAAGGTTTCCTCTAGTTTCCGTTCATGGGAAATCTGAGGATTCCATCGAGTTTCCATTCCATGGAAACCACTACGCTCCGATTCCACATAGTTTGCTAATTATGGAAACCAGTGGAATCTTCAGGTTTCCCATTACGGGAAACTACATGGAGGCTCAGGAAACTTCAGGTTTCCTGAGATTTCCGTGGTTCGGGATACCTTATGGAATCGGAGCGTAGTAGTTTCCGTGGTACGGAAACTTGACGGAATAACCTGGCATCCGCTGCGGAAACCACTAGGAAACATGATGTAAACATGAGGTTTCCATGTGGTTTCCATATAGTTTCCCATGACGGGAAACTGCTTATTTCACCCAGTGACTTTGTAGATAAATAAAATAAATGTGTGCATGCAGTACATGTATAACCCATGAACGTGATGCAGGATTTCACTCGAGTGTTCCAAGTCAAGTCAATAGTCTCCTCCAGAATTTACTTTGCTATTTTTTAATTTCATCTTCTGCGCCGCTGCGTTTGTGACTTGTGCGCAGTGCTCCACTTGAAGCACCCTCGGTATATATATCCCTGCCGAGACCCATCGTCAGAATTCCAGCATTTAGATTGTGTAACGTTCACTTCAGCCTAAAAGCAGATCATCAAAAATGGTAAGAAACTTCACTGTAAATTTACTAACATTTCATTTTGAAATAGGCACTAATTAATACAACACAGCAATTTCAATTGACAAGTACACTTAAAAAAATTCTAAGCAAGTATGCTTATAGCAAAAAAAATACTTAAAAGATGTTTTTATTTCCATTTTAACGAAAAAATCGAATAAAGACGATTCGACCATTTGGCTATATGCAAAATATTCCTTGTAATAATTTAGTGGAAAGATTTTATTTTTGAAAGAACCTGTTTCTCGTCGGTAAACAAATCAAATTTAGCCTTTTGATCTGCCTAAAATTACAATGATTTCGCTTACTCGTTAGCATTGTTACTTTTCAGTCCAAACTTTCCAAAGAAGAAATTGAAGGTATGGAGAGTTGTGTGTTACCCCCCCCCCCCTTAATGTTCTTTTAATTAACAGCATGGGTTAATTAATTTTTGCAGAAACCTAGAAATCTCATCCTGTGTTGTGCAGTGCAAGTTTAATTTGATAAATTCCACTCTCGATTGGGTGCATACGAGAGTTTAACACTGATGTCAAAATGATCCCGACAGGCAGTATAATGGAGATAGGAAAAAGGGGGGAGGGAGGAGGGTACGTCAGTGATTATTAATGAACTTGTGGCTTTTCTCAATATTTGATAAGATATTAAAAATCAATTTATTAAAATCGAAAGGAATAACGTAATAAAACTTTGCTACATGTACTAATATATAATTCGTTTGAATATTGGAAAAATAATGAGCTTTTAGTTTAAAAGAAAAGGGAAAATGTACAATGTACGTCTTACAATTTCAACCCCATTTTCTTTTTCCTAAAAAAAAATGGTTACAGAGACACGGATTAATTACGGCTAGCGTTGTTTTCTGACATTCCTTGGCAAAAGTTCAAATTCATCAGTTTCTTCTTATCTTTTGTATTAAATTTTGCTGTATGGATTCTGACTAAAATTGCACAAGGAGAATGTACCTACGCACCGCGCTCGCAGGCACGCGCAGGCACGCGCCTTGTGTATACCAGTATCTTGACAGGATCAATGTCAATCAGGGAGGGAGCTTTAATTCGATGTGACGTTATCGGAGGGATCTTACATAATTCCATGGAAGATGATTCTTTACGTGGCTTTGTCTACAATAAGACATTATTTTTATCTTTTTCAAAGGAAATATATCGAGTCTCCTTTCGAATGCATTTCTTACCCAAATGAATAATATTACATCTATTTAAATTTGTTAGGAATGCAAAACATTTAAATTTAGTTATCTATATACATTAAGCTACAGCACATAAGCACTTTTTGTTGCCATGGATACCAATGTTCAAGGGTTGGGTTAGAGCGGAAATAGATGAAGGCAGACAGACACCAGCTGCTTATTTTTAAAAACGAACTGTAAAAACGTCATTAAATGTAATATTCTCCTCGATACTGTAACCTCTTCCCCCTCTCCGACACCGGGTAGAACGGTACATTCGGGGTGGCGGCAATGCGTGACTCGGGGTGGCGGCACCGAGGCGAAGAAAACATCAACATGGTGATTAAACCTGAATTTTTTTCATATGTTCAGACGTGTTAGATCAGAAAATTGTATTCTACGGAAGAGAGCAAATATCAACCTACCTCTGGCCGTTTAAAGCAGCCTATAAGAGTGCTCCGTTTTCTCAAACACTCCTCCTCACTTTTCGGGGTATCAACGTTTTCGACTTTTGACACAATATTCTGTTTCAAAATTGACCACAGAAGGTTTTTTTCCTTATATCTTGAACAGTAATAAAGTAATACGATAGAATAAACTTCGATCCTACTTTATAAGTCAATATATTTTACTAAGTAAGCCAATTTAGGCTTCAAACTCAATGCCACGCTCGGGGTGGCGGTTTCTGTGTCTTGCGGGGTGGCAGCATGTCTGAGAAATAGGGATTATTTTTTCATACAGCGTTCTCCTGACCCCCTTCGAGACAAAAAAGATTCAGATCTCTTAGAAGAATCTAGATTATGTCTTGGCACGATGTTATTTCGCTATAAATGAGGCTATGTCAAACTTTATGAAGTATATTTTTTATAATTTAAAGACCGGAATGAACAAGGAATGGGTACTATGCAGGAACGTAGCACCGTTTTTGAAAGTGGGGGGGGGGGGATTTCAACTGACCTGGAAAAAACCTTGACAAGCAAAAAAAAAAAAAAAGGAGAATTGTCCGAGCTCGAAAATCCTATTTCGTTGGGGGGGGGGGGGGGGATTGTTAGGTTCCAACTTCTTTTAGTACCAAATTTTATTCATACACTACTACAAAACCCTTATTTTACTATTCTACAACAAAAAGTGGGGGGGGGGGGGTGGCCTTTTAATTTACATTTCAAATAGTTAAAAAAAAAGTCTTTGGAAAAAAGTGGGGGAGCCATGCCTCCCCCCCCCCCCCCCCTGTTGCTACGTACCTGCTATATAATGATAGTAGTGTGTTGCTAATACTAGTATTACTTTATACAGTTCCTACATTTAAGTTTTGAACAGAAGTCCAAGTTAAGCAGAATAATCAAGATAATTATAATCAATGTTTATATACACATATATAAATCCTTGTTGTTGTCACCGAAATAAAAAAAAAAACAACTGAATGACTATTAAATTAATAATTGTGATAATCTGATTATCGGGACATATGTTCAAAGCTTAAAGATGGGAGTTTTAAAAAGTAACAAAATAATTATATTGTGGGTTTGCCCATTTTCTGATCTGCGGTATTCCTGTATACATCATTTTCCAGGCAGGTTCCCACTAAACTAAAATTGTCGATTTATGTGTATCACAGGTCAGGGATAAAATTATATATATTTTTTGAAAAAATAAGAAGACTTTTAAAGAAAAAGACAGGGGGTTTCATGAAAAAAGTTGACACCCACAATATAATTATTTTGTTACTTTTTAAAACTCCTATCTTTCGGCTTTGAACATATGTCCCGAGTAAGCAGATTATCACAATTAATAATTTAACATGCAGTCATTCAGTTGTTTTTTTATTGTAGGGACAACAACAAGGATTTATATATGTGTATATAAACATTGATTGTAATTATCTTGATTATTCTGCCTAATTTGGACTTCTGTTCAAAACTTAAATGTAGGAACTGTATAAAGTAATATCAATATTAGCAACTCACTACTATCATTATATAGTGTCTATTCCTTGTTCATTCCGGTCTTTAAATTATAAAAAATATACTTCTTAAAGTTTGACATAGCCACATCTGTAGCGAAATAACACCGTGTCATGACATAATCTTAATTCTTCTAAGAGATCTGAATCTTTTTTTGTCTCGAAAGGGGGCCAGGAGAACGCTGCATGAAAAAATAATCCCTATTTCTCAGACATACTGCCACCCCGCAAGACACAGAAACCGCCACCCCGAGCGTCGCATCGAGTTTGAAGCCTAAATTGGCTTACTTAGTAAAATATATTGACTTATAAAGTAGGATCGAAGTTTATTCTATCGTATTACTTTATTACTGTTCAAGATATAAGGAAAAAAACCTTCTGAGGTTAATTTTGAAACAGAATATTGTGTCAAAAGTCGAAAACGTTGATACCCCGAAAAGTGAGGAGGAGTGTTTGAGAAAACGGAGCACTCTTATAGGCTGCTTTAAACGATCAGAGGTAGGTTGATATTTGCTCTCTTCCATAGAATACAATTTTCTGATCTAACACGTCTGAAAATATGAAAAAAATTCAGGTTTAATCACCGTGTTGATGTTTTCTTCGCCTCGGTGCCGCCACCCCGAGTCACGCATTGCCGCCACCCCGAATGTACCGTTCTAACCGGTGTCCGATAACACAATAGATAAAATTATTATAGATAGGTCATTATATTATGACATGTAACATTACATGAAGTATATCATATTTTTTTTTACTAGTTTGATTTGTAAATAGGAAGACATACATGAATACATGCACTATTTTTGTGCTCGAACATTCAGGGATGTAATTAAGACTTTTGAAAATGGGAACTTAAAACTTGCTGTTTTAACTGTTTATATGCTGTAAAAGGCAATCTCTGCCCAGAGTTATCGTACCCGCTACGTAGCGAAGCGTAATACACCCTCTGGTGAGAGATTGTGTAAAAGGATGTATAACTATAACGCATGTTGACATGTTGCAAACCCGCCTCTGTCGATTTCTTAGAAGTTATTTATAGAGTCCCTAACGGATTGAATTCCCTAGATTATCGTTTGTTTAGTAAATGCTGTAGAATGGTTTTTGCTTTTTGGTTTGGCTTGTTAATGATAAATAGGAATTTGAAACGTTAGATGTTTCGCAGAGTATCGAAACATGATCAGCAGCGAATCATATTATCACCCGTTTAAATAAGTGAATGCGTTTTGTTACCTTAGTTGCTGTGTTTTGACATGTGTTCTTCAATTTTTGTGTGCTCATATGGACAAATCACCAACCAACTTCAGGGGGGGGGGGGGGGGGACTGGCCAATCATGAAGACATCAAGAGAAAAATGGCCTATCGCCATGTTCACTTTAGCCTTCACTTTAGACTTACGACGGGTATCTATTTCTCTTAAGATTTAAGGTCGATTTTAAGATTAATGTAAGATTAACGTAAGATATGAGAGATTAAGTCTTACGATAAGAAAGTTTTGTAGGCATCTAAATATCAATTATCTGAGACCCCCCCCCCCTCCTACACCCCGATACCACGTACCTGTTTTTACAACGATACCACGTACCTGTTTTTACCCCGATACCACGTACCTGTTTTTAGCCCGATACTCCGTGCATGCCTTTATTACTGATTTAAAAATTTAAAAGCGCCTGTACTTCACTTCTACAGGAAACTGTTTGTTTTCCTTAAATTCTTTCTGTTTGCATTAAATGCAAGCCAATTTTCTCTTAATGATCTGTAAACAAGCAAAACAAAAACAACAACAACCAAAAAAGCGGTATCTACCGACACAGACTTTCGATACTGCAAAATACTGGCTTTCGACTGTGATACTTCTATTGAAAATTGATAGTTTAACAAAAAATAAGTAGATCCAAACGATTTTTCAATCATAATCAAACCACAAAATATATCCTTTAGATTCACCACTAGATAACCTGTATACATGCGAACATGATACGTGTGTGCATAAGTAACCCAAAAACAAGTCTTTATGAATCACAGCAAAGGATAATCGCGGAATATTTTCTAAGGAAGGGAAATTCTGCAAGGAAAAAAGTTACCTGGTTTTATGTACAAACATATATTCATAAAGTTTTAAAAGGAATACCTCTTCTTAAAGGACGGAGGTGTGGGGTGATTAACACCCCCCCCCCCAACCACCCACGCTGGCTTGCTAAATATGCCAGTGCAGTGAACCCGATCTTTCAGCCCATTGCTCAGTTTGTTCATAAGGTTCACCTTTATTTTATTCCTGCATTTCAGAGGCCAAGGAAGTGTTCGATCTTTTTGATTTCTGGGACGGTCGTGACGGAGTGGTTGATGCTGCCGCCATTGGTGACGTCATCAGATGTGTGGGTCTGAACCCAACCTTGGAAATCGTCAAAAAGAATGGCGGAACATCCAAAATGGGTAAGCTAATGGTTATTGATAATAAATATTTAGACTCCTGAGAAAAAGTTTATTTTTGCGATAAATTTTAACAAAGATTAATCAATTTTCAAAGTTAAAAAACAATATGCACTGCCAATAAAATGACTAATGATTTTAACTGTTTAAACTTTATATAATGATCAATGATCTAGTTCTCGACGATTAAAATTTTTGCCTGCTCTTTTTACATACTTAGTGCGTTATCAATTTCAGGTGAAAAATCTTACAAATTCGAAGAGTTCCTGCCAATCTTCGAGACTGTCATGAACACCTTAGAACAGGGAACCTTCGCGGACTACATGGAGGCCTTCAAAACTTTCGACAGGGAGGGGCAAGGTTACATTTCTGGTGCTGAGCTTCGACACCTCCTCTCCTCACTTGGTAAGCCCCCCCCCCCCCTCGCGAAATATGATTAAGGACCCCTCTTATACACTGCACACTGAAGAATTTCAAGTTTCAAGTTTTTTTAAGTTTCAAGTTTTTAAGACAAAGACCCCAACTGGGGTATATGAATGCAAATGATACAACAAAATAACATACAAGCATGAAATGAGTGGCACTAATGTTAATTACTATATACATGTATAGTTCAAAACTTCAAAGTATAGAAGGCCTCTGCTAGTATTAAATAAATCTATATGTATTACAACATATATCAATTCTGTGGTGAGTTTTTTTTAGAGTAAGAGTGATCTGACCTTAGATCTACAATAAATGAATTGACCTCTTTCTTTCATACACTGCATTTATTTACTTAATTATTTAATTTGTAATCAATTCATGCACCTATAATAATTAAATACTTTATTTGCATGCACTTTCCGTAATCAAATAAGCATCACGGATTTCTTTACATCAATAATTGTTGTCTTTAAACATTTCCCTTGTGTAAATGGCTCGTACTCTTTGTTGAAATGAAGTAGATAAACTCAATATTAACGATTTTATACCACGTGTATAAAGAGTTTATATAGGCGACTCTTCACCCAGTCAGAGAGAGAATCAAAGTTGTGTATATAGGTAAACCAAAAAAAGTATAAATATGCAATAAATGTTATGTGCAATTATTCACAATCAGTACACAATTAACGATTTACTTTTGTCCTATCATGGACTATCATATATGAGGACGTATGCTAGTATAGTAATCGGACCTTGAGCCTCTTGCTTTAATTTTGCAATATTCACGGCAAACATAGTTAAAATTTTATTTCGCAAAATAGACATAAAGGGTTATTTGAGTATTTTAAGAAAAAGAGTCTATTGATTTAAGTTAAATCAATACTCTTTTTCTTAAAATACTCAAATAACCCTTTATGTCTATTTTGCGAAATAATATGTTTGCCGTGAATATTGATGTCAACGAATATTCGAACATTCGAATATTCATTCGATGAGTTGATATTCGAATATAAATTTAAGATTCGAATATTCGGTGTTTTACAGATTTCTTAATAAATTTTGATTAACCTTAAGTCATTTAAGGTAACAATATAATTATTTTTTACCGTAAGCTTTTGTATTATGCATGCGTATTGCATTAGATTTAATCTCTAAAAAGGGCATTTTTTTAAAAAATTGAAACAACGTTTTTGTCTTGATCAGGTGAGCGTTTGACAGATGACCAGGTGGACACAATCATCCGAAACACAGATTTACAGGAAGATCTGGAGGGAAACGTCAAATATGAGGGTACGTTATATAGGGTAGTCAAAGTGAAACAGAATATTAGAGCAAATCTAGCCAGGGACAGTCAATTCCGACGGGTTTATATTAATGTTCCTTCTCGTTGACCTGAAGAATTATTTCGCTATTTTCGTTGTATTTATAGAAGTGGAAAAAATGTCCATTCAATGTAGAGCCCATTTTTGCTAGCCAAGTTTTCCGATCCGAAATCTACTCCGATAGGAATATCATGTTGTAAATTTTGAATTTATTAGGGGGATGTTGTAAATTTTGCATTTACCTCCCCCTAGTAAATTCAAAATTTACAACATGATAGGAAACTCATTCTAATTGGCTTGTGAAATGTTGTAAAACCCTGTATCATTGTTAGTTTTCTAAAGTTCATTTATTTATTTTGCAGAATTCATCAAGAAAGTGATGGCCGGACCTTACCCCGACTAGACGTTATTGAAAAAGAAATCTTTAAAATAACACATATTCAAAAAACATTTACAATTTTATACAGCAATGGTCATTAACTTTTTCACGTGGAAGTTACAAGTCTCATTGACGGATTTTCAAAGGCTAGATATTGTGTTTCTGTGTGTTACTCCGACAGACTAAACTTAAATTCTGAACATGCGCACTGGAGATGTTTTAATCACTGGAAGTGTTATAAAAACGAATGGATTTTTTTCCCTTCATTTTGTGATGTTATTTGAATAAATCTGCTTCTTAACGGATAACAGTTCATCAATCATTGCGTCATGTGACTGTTTTGTACAGTTTGTTCGAAAGTTGACACGTATAGAAGAATGGAGATCCTCTTTGCATCCTCTGCTGAGTGAATATCGCACTATCTTTTTATAAACTTAACTCTCGTCAGAATGTATCTTTTTTAACGTGTGTTTTTAAAGAAATCAATTTCATTCCAAGAAGGACATGGGATTTACCAAAACTGATAAAGAAGCTTAAACGATGAATTGACATATTTTGTATTTATATGTAAATTATAGTAATATATAGATTAATAATAAAATGCTGCACTATTTCTCGGTGTTTTTTTTTTATATGAGAAAAGGAACTTGTCATATTGCGTGATTTCATATTCTACATGTAAAAGTGCTGCATAAAAGAAATTACATTGGCGGATCTAGAGGGGGGTTCCGGGGGCTGGAACCCCCCCCCCCCTTTATTTTTGCACAGAAAGAGAGAGGGATTTCTGTAATATAGATAATTTAACGTCTAATATTTTGAATAAAATAAGTAGTTCAATCTCTGCCCTTTCTGCTCGCTAGATAAAGTGTCCCGTATTCCATCCTCCAGGTACCTTCAGAACTTTGGCCCAGAGAACTACAAATCCACGTACTGTGAAAAACTGCGACACCTTTTTGTCGCAAGTGTATTTTACATCACTCGCATTATACGTATTACCCTGCCTAAAGCATGTATCGGTTAATAGAACATATATATTTTAATCCTATTCTTGTTACTTCGTTTACCTTCCCAGGATTCCTAGCTGCACTCTTTGACGTTGAATGTGCGATAAAGGGGCATAACTCTAACAAGCGTTTTAGCTGCCAGTATTGTGGGAGTGTAATAAGCAAATCTAAAGCATTTTGGTCCCCCGCTTTCGGTGTCTTAGTGGATGGGATGCCATTATTTATGGCATATTGTAACTGTCTTGTTTGTGTGTCTTGTCTTGTCTGTGCATTATACAAAAAAGACATAAATTGTTGAATAAATAACAGTTTTGGCAAAGATTATAGCCTCTCAAAACTACATCAAACTTCAAGATCAAGGTCATGAGGTGAAATATAATAAAATCCGAAAGGTCTTGTCACAAGTAATACAAATGAAAAAATATATATGCATATAAAAACCAGAGTACATGCACAATCTGAAAGATCTTGAAACAGGTAATGCACATATCAAATGTAAATGCCATATCTTCTCTCAATCAAAAGTTATTAGCAATGTTAAAATTTTTGAAAATTAGGTCAAACTTCAAGGTCAAGGTCATGGGATTTGATATCATAGTATATCTGGAAATGCTTGTCACAGGTAATGCACGTGTCAAATATGAATTTCCTATCTTTGCTCCTTCAAAAGTTAGCAACACTGATGAAATAATTGAAAATTAGGTCAAACTTGAGGGTCAAGGTCACGGGGTCAAATATCATAGCACATTCAGAAACATTTTGACACAGGTAATGCACTTGTCAAAATGGAACGCCCATTCATGTGCCATTCAAAAGTAATCAACGAAGTTAAAATTTTTGAAAATTAGGGCAAACAGGGTCAAGGGGTCAAAAATCATAGCATGCATTGAAACACCTTACCACTGGTAATGCACATGTCAAATATGAAAGCCCTATCTATTCTCAATCTAAAGTTATAAGTAAAAATAAAAATTTTGAAAAGTAGGCCAAAGTCATGGGATCAAAAACCATAGTATATTTGGAAAGGTCTTGTCACAGGTAATGCATATGTATAATATGAAATCCATAATATCTTTTCTCATTCAAATCTTATGACCAATTTAAAGTAATGTTAAAATTATTGAAAAGTAGGTCAAACCTCAACGTCACGGGGTCAAAAAACATAGTATATTTGGAAATGTCTTGTCACAGGTAATGTACATGTAAAATATGAAAGCCCTGTCTCTTCTCATTCAAAAGTTATGTTTTTGTGACAGACAGACAGACAGCTAGACAGACAACTAGACTGACAGACGGACAGACTGACAGACGAATGAGATTTAATGTCCCCTCGCTTTCGCGAAAGCAGGGGACAATTGCAAAAAAACTGTTGTAATTCGGAAAACTGAAGATGGATGAATCTGTTGCTCTGCGATATATCTGTCCGCGAATTTCATCTCCAAGAGCGTCTAGTTTTGTAGCTTGTTGTACGAACATCTTAGAGGGAAGAATTAAGGAGACAGATCGTCAAAGACTTACAGTGTATCAAAAGCACATTTATATATATATATATATATATATACTATGAACAGAAAATCTACCAAAAACTGTATTGAAGTACTTGTAGTAAACTTATGTCCTCAGGTTGGAGGAATAAAAAAAATTATACCCCAGTTTTATTCCGTCGAATTAAAAGGTCTGTGTCTTAAGGAATTGAGGAAGATACATATATGGTAAAATTAATAATCAATGGATAATTAAGACATTATAGAAGGTGACCACTGATTCTTCATCTTAATCCCTAGTCTGAGGAACAGTTATCCTTTTTGTTGACAATTTCTGTAAACTTTTGAATTAGTCACTAAAAGCAGTGAGTATTAATGTATGTGTGAAGGATAGAAAGGTTTATTTACAAACAGAGGACCGAGGATAGTAATGCGCTGATTAATCTAATAAATTAGAAACCACGATCATGCAGTGATAATTTTACTGGAAAATATGATAGACAGACAAAGTATTGGTCAGACATATGGTTGACTGTGCCAGATTGACGGAAATCCTATACATCAGATTATGGTTTCATTTTTGATATGGAGATGGTATCTCTCCAGACAGAGCTTCAAGCTGAACTGCATTAATCCATTTTCTTTACGAGTGTGTTAGAAATAGTAGGGGTCAAGCTACTTTGAATCATACAAGGACGGTTATCGCTTCTATCACCAAGAATAATGCATAGTGTAGTAAACTGATAGACCACTCTCTGACCACGGAAGAGTTTTGTTTTAGTGGTGTTGAGCTGGAGGGTTACAATGTTGATGTATACATGTAGCTCCAATCGCTGCAAATCAAGTCTGACTTACTTCGCCCAGGCACTGTCCCGTAGTACTATAATGTAATTTTGCGGGAAAGTTTTCTTTTTTAACATTTATTTAAAAATGAATTTGATCTTTTTAAAAAGAACTTAGAGTATTTTTATGCAAGCCATTTTTATTTTTTTTTAGGTTGCAAAACAATTAAAATCAGCTTCTTTTTTTGGTCTTAGTCTTAATTTCTTTCGTTCCTGAATCGTGAATATTCATGTGTTTTGAACACATTTTATTGATATTATAACGGAATTGGACACAAGAACTAATGATAACTTAAGTATTCCTCTCCACATGTTCTCTATTCATGTATTATGACATCTGCGTTTTTTTTTTTTTTTTTTTTTTTTTTTTTTTTTTTTTTTGTTAAACATCCAGGGTTAAAAATTCAGATCATGGTCATAAGAGAAAGATTTCATAATTTATTCACAGATTGATAACGAAGTTGAAACTGACCTGACGCAGAGAGAAACAATCAATTCATCCCCTAGAAATTGGACACATTTACAAAGCATGCTTTTTCCAGCTGTAAACATCTATCGGAGCCAACAAATAAAAACAAATCTGTTGTTTTTGTTTGTTGATAAATCTCTTTTTTGCGTACAGTTTGCCAGAAATTCATTTACTGAATTCAATTATGTAATAAAATATTTGTTGATTTTATAAGATGTGGCGCATATTACCCAAATAAAATAGCTTCATGCATGCGCGTGCGGGGGATCAAGTATCAATGAATTCCCCGACATGCGCCCACGAGTCTTCGATCTGGTATTAATTATCTGCAGGAGGAAGAGTTCATTTTAGGTGGCTTTTCGGAATGTCTCGACATCGATACAGTGTTGCCATATGTAGCGCCCCCGACAGGGGGTCATCACGAGCCATCACCAGGTGGTATTCCATCACCGGTAAATCCCGAGACCATCTCCAGGTGGCATTCTGTCAAAGGTAAAGCCCGAGACGTTTTTATCGGGGAAAAGATACCAAAATCTTTGTGTTGTTTTTACAAAGAAACATGCACTATCCAATAAAGATATAATCGGTTCTGAGGTCACCTATTATTAAAACAAAAGACGCAGAATCATTTCCAGTGTGTTCCAAGTCGTGTAAACATAGCGCCAGGAGATATTTTTGACTGCAATATTGGTTCCTTCCGTCCCGCAGTCTGCGCAGTGCAGCAATACATTGCAGCCCTGCCATATATGTCATAAGCCCCATCTTTTTTTTTTAAATCATGACCACTAAATAAGAATTTCATAAACAAACTAGGATTTATGTCATTTTTTTTTTTAAAAATGCAAGATTTTTTTTTCTTTGCAAAAAACTTTCGATCCATGTAGCGAAAAAACTTTTTTTTTTAAACAGGTAAAACTATGCTTAGACTTACTATTTTTTAATGTAATCTTTTATAAAAAATAAAAGCTATATTCAACAATACTACGCATTTACTAATTGCAAATTGTGAAACGCAGATAAAAAGATAATTATGCTAATTAATAACGCTGCGCCAAAACACATGTAAGGGTACACTCCACCCCTTTCTGTGAAATGAGATCGCCCAATGTAGGTAAAGCCATAAGTGCTCGGAATGATCTACAGTTACTAGGCATTCCGATCTTGATCTAGAAGCATTCACATCGGGCAGCGGTGCGATAGATAAGCAAGATGGTAAGTAAAAACTGACTTTTATTTCTTTATGTACTCACGTACTTGCCTGTTACGATTTACTTACAGCTCAGCATCGGCTTCTGTATGATTGATGATTTCGATAAGGTTTTTCTGTTTTACAGTGTACATGTCTTTATCAAGGTTACAGAGCTTGCAAGATGCGCACTAATTGTGTAAAAAATGAATGCATAAAAGAGGGGGGTTTTGGGCCTTAATTTCTTTTATATTTAAGTGTTCGCACATAGAAATTACTGAAAACTTACCTATTCTTTTTTTTTCATTTTAGATTTATAAATAAATGTACACATATATGTTCCATAATTCATTGCATGCTATCAAGTTTATCTTTGAGGCATTGAAAATTCTTAAATAATAAAAATGCAATGTTTGTATCCAGGAATGGATAACACGTTATATATTTTACAATACTAAACACGTGCATGTGAAAGTTGTATTTACACGTGAGCATTGTTATATTTCAGTCCAAACTTTCCAAAGAAGAAATTGAAGGTATGGAGAGTTGTCCCGTGTGATAAATTAATTTTCTTCCTCTTAACAGCATGGATTCTGTTTCTTAAAAGGAATCTAGAAAATCTCAGACACTTGTGTGCAATGTGAAAAACTATAGAGAAGGATTTACTCCAAGATAAATCGAACTTTATAACGCATGCGCAATTTTCTATTAAACATAAATATTTTCTTTCTTATGGTAAATTTAACAATATGAAAGAATTATATTACGACGGAGAAATTCTGGCATGTGTAAAACATTCTCAGCGGGGGGCATACATCTTCACTGACGATTACGTCACTGTAATTAATGCAGAACGTATACAGTTGAGAAAAATATGCGAGGCATATGGAAATAATTTGGCGTTAGGAATCATATGTCTGAGATTGAGGTTGATATGCAAAAATAAATAACTAAATTAAGATAAATAATAATACTTGAAAATAAAAGATTAAAAGCCAGTTTGAGAGGGGTTAAGGGAGAAAACAATTGAGGAAATATATCCCTTGATATATAAACTTTACATTTATTTATAATGCTGTAGTTCGCATTTTCCTAATCTGAAAAACAGAGAAACGCTGCAAATACTCGAATGAAAAGAAACTTGTTGAGATTGGCAGCAGTTCAATTTATACCGTTTCCGCCGCCGGCCTTACAAGGAGAGCGCACCTACACACCACATGCGCGCACGCGCATTGTGCATTACTTTTATCTTCGCTGGATCTATGTGTAAAGATGGTGTGAATCAGTATCGTGTAACTGTTATCGCTTTCTGTTAGACAGAGGCATAGAATTGCAGAGGTGTAGGAAGGGGAAAAAATGCACGGGCACTTGTTTCTGTCATTTTTTCCCATAGAAATGAAAATACTGATAAACAAGTGCATGTGGAAAAATCTTAGACACAAAGAAGATTAGGAGAGATAGTGCTCGAGTGGGGAAGGGGAGATAATGAAAAGGAAGTAAATTTTCAGGTTAAAATTTAAATAAATGTAATAAACTGCCTTAATTTGGAAAAATAAATATTTATTTTTAAAACCGCTATCATTTATGCTTAATTAACCTATGCACCCATAAAAGCAATATTTTGATTTAGTCTAACATTTCAAGGAGAATCTGTCGTTCTTGTCTAAGAACTAAGGAACATGCTTGAATAAAATCACCCTAACACCCTAATATCCTTTCCAAATATTAAAGTTATCTTTTTGTTGATTAAATATACATGATACTGCTGACATGGTCATTTGGGTTTTGTCCATTATCATTTTAAACGGACGGACAGAATGCGTATTTTAACTTATGGTTCATGGACCCTCTGATAAGAGAGATAAATCTATCTGGGATAAAAGACTTATTGTCAAGTTAAAAGGCCATTTCTGTCATTTTTGCCCCACGAGGTATGCTGAAATTGTATACATTTTACTTATGATAATAAGATTCATTAGAAATCATTAACGTTAAAGCAAAATTTGATACATGTATGAGTGAACTGAACTCAGGGACGGTGAACCTTAAGATCACTTATACAGGGATCATGCTAATTACCGTACTACCAACATTTCTCCTGATTCTTTAAATTTTTTTTATCGTTAATTAATTCTTAACGTACTGATTTGTAAATTTCAGAGGCCAAGGAAGTCTTTGAGCTTTTTGACTTCTGGGACGGTCGTGACGGAGAAGTCGATGCCGCCAAAATTGGTGACGTCTGCCGCTGTGTGGGTCTGAACCCCACCGTAGAGATCGTCGAAAAGAATGGCGGAACAAAAAAGATGGGTAAGGATAAAGAGATGGTAAATTTAGCTCGCAGATGAATTTGGCGGAAGGGAAGTTCTGATTTGGTTCATAGGAAAATATGGATAGGAGGAAGGATTTAATGTAAGGAAGAAATTCGCAGACGGGTAATATTGAGAATAAGATGGAATTTGGTGGGTAGGAAAATATCTACGATCTTTTAAAAAAAGTTATTTTTTTAAATGATGTACTCCTATTTTTTGCTTTACTTTACTATAGAGAGCTGACCTAAAACAATCATAAAATTAAATTTCATTTGAGGGCGTTCATGAAGAGTTTATTTTTAACATCTGCCAAATTTTCTCGAGATATTCCAAGAAATTATCGGATTTTCAGAGAAAGTTTTGGTATGGGAATGCCTTGGGTCGAGGGAGAAACAAATATAGCTTTGCAAGAATACTATAATATTACTAGTATTAAAAGTATCTAAATTAAAATCAAATTAGTTTCTTAAAAGAAAAAAAGATGCAGATAAAGTTGCATATTTTCTCTCAATTTTGTGAAGAACGATAACTCTATGTATGTAGAGATTTATCGGAGGTACACGTCTCTGGATCCCACTATATATCCTGAAAGTAATACCGGAAAAAAATATTCCACTTGGAGTTTTGGGAAATTGTGGGATATGTCCTACGGATTTAGGACGAACTATGGATGCAAAATTTTGTATACTTAATAAGTTCCTTCCATTATAGGAGAGAAGGCCTACAAATTCGAGGAGTTCCTCCCCATCCACGAAACAATCATTAACACCCTGGAACAGGGAACCTTCGCCGACTACATGGAGGCCTTTAAGACTTTCGACAGGGAGGGACAAGGATTCATCTCTGGGGCTGAGCTCAGACATCTCCTCTCCTCACTTGGTACGTGGGCGGATCTAATCATCGTTTCCTTATGCAAATCAGTTTAACATTACTGTTCTTCGTACTACATTCATACTACTTTCATACTTTTGAAGAAAGTTTAAATTTGTTGTAACGTGCCATTGTCATAAACCACGTGATCTTTTCTTGTTCAGGTGAGCGTTTGAGTGACGACCAGGTTGACGAAATCATTAGAAACACAGATTTACAAGAAGACCTTGACGGAAACATCAAATACGAGGGTAAGTTTGTAGCCAGCGGGGAGTAAATGTAAAAAGTAAAGAAACTCATTACTAACATGGAAAATAACAAGTCTGTGAACTACTTAATTCGTTTATTAGTTCACATTGTAGAATTTCTCTTTAATCACTATAGCATTTGCCAAGAGCGAGTTTGAGGTGGATTTTTATATTTTAACCTATTATGAACTTGAACCCTCTCATTAGTGAAAATTATTTGAATACTTTAAGTATTAGTTTACTAAAATTTTTAATTTTGTTCCACTTTCTGAGATTTCTCATGCAGTCCTGAATATTTTCAGGTTAACATTTCTTTATTTTTTTTCAGAATTCATCAAGAAAGTGATGGCTGGACCATACCCCGACTAAGAAGGAGACTGAAAACAGAAACTCTAACACAAGAACACATCAACATACACTTAAAACAAAAAATCCCCGTCTACAAAACATTTACAACAGTGACGTCATCGGCTGGAGAAGTTTTACGCATGCTGCTGCGATCAAGTGAAACATCATCTAAAAATCTCGGACATGCGCACTGGAATTGATTTACCATCCGGAATGCTAGGAAACATCAGAAAAAAAGAAAACCTCCAGACAGATTTCTTGCGCAAGACCTCTCCAGCTTATACATAAACTTTGCCGTCTGTTTTCTACACATCAGTCTTCTTTTAAACCGGTACCGGTTGGTTACATCATCGGTAAAGACATCATTGGGTCATGTGACCCGTAATGTACAGTTATGCTCGAAAGTTGGTATAAATGAGATGAGGTCGGAATGGATATCCCTTTTGCATCCTCTGTTGAGTGAATAGTGTATTATTTATTATTTTTCCCAAATAAAAAAAAATTGTTTTCTTTTAGACATTTTTATTTTCTTTTTGCATTACACTTCTCAATTAAATATAGAAGGATGGGTACTGCGTGCAAGAAAAAGATAAATTTTCTTATGGGCAATTTTAAAGGAAGTGTAAAGGAAAGAACACCCGTATCATATCTAATGTTGGCCTCTTTAAAAAGATTTACACCAAGTAGACGCCATGGAGGAAGTATATATACATGTATAATTATGACAGTATACTGAATAAAATGCTCAGCCTCTTTAAGGTTCATTGACCCTCTGATAAGAGAGATAACTCTCATTGGAAGAGATGACTATTATTCCTTTATAACAATGTCAAGTTTATGTCAGATTTTGCTCCATAGGAAGTCCGAACGCTAAAATTGTGTGCATTTAAGGTTCATCGATACTCTGATAAAAGAGTTAACTCTTCATGACATAAATGTCTATTATTCCTTTATAAGTTTGTCAAGTTGAAATGTCTTTTTTGTCCAATTTTACCCCGCAAGCTATGCTATAATTGTTTGTATTTCACTTAAAAAATACATTTCTTTTGGAAAATCATAAGAGTTAAAGGAACATTTTCTATGAGTGAGCAGAGGGTTTATGAACCTTATATTATATTAATTGAGACTTGTTTTAAAAAAAAATCACATTAAGCGTAATTTACAGAAACAGATGGATTAACTTATGATCCACCCACCCCGAAACTAACCGATCAACACTATATCTGCATGCACCAGGTTGTTATTTCCAAGGAACAACTGTCTCTCACAGAGAAAACTTTTTTTCATGAAAAGCATTTATCAAACAGTATATTTCATACTAGCATTTTAATTCATTCAAATAATTATCATAGTACTGTAAGTTTACTCCGAGTTGAACTTTTGAATTTGATACAGGTACGGTTGTACTGAAGACTATGAATTATAATAATTCAAAAGGAATAATATCACTTATTTTCTAGGGTGCTATTTGTAAATCATTGAGGAATTCTGGCAAATCAGAAAATAAAGAGAAAGGCAATATATAGAAGAAAAAAATCCTAACCTGGCGCCAGGATCATGAAACATCTTAAGCTTAAGTCAAAATTTTTATGTTGTGCTAAAATGTTGTAGAAGTCAAACAGACCAAACATTAATTATCAATGTTGCTTAACAAAAGTGTTATCTGCAAATTTAGAGATTAATTCAACAATTATTAAACTGTTTAAAGGCAATAGAAAATTTGACTCAAGTCTAAGTCTATTTCATGATCCTGGGGCCTGAAATATATTTATCAAAAAAGAGGGTCGCCATGTGTACTACAAGGTACACTGATGACGGAGAAAATAACACACTTAAAAAAACACAGCTTTAAGGTTAGATAAAGAAAGAGAGAGAATGTAACATAACTCCAGGCCCTTAGCAACGGTTTTAAAAGGGGGCACCCCCCCAAAAAAAAAAACCCATGACAATCAATAAACAAAAACAAAACAAAACCAAATTCGAAAAATCTATTTTCGAGGGGGGGGGGGAGGCTTCTTTCTCTACTTTTTGGTGCTAATGGACGTAATGGTACTGTCCTTTCTGACATATTTTATTTTATCAAATAAATTCTGGTAGTCATATTGCAGAATTTATTTGATAAAATAAAGTATGTCAGAAAGGACAGTACTTTATTTCACACACGCAGTGTTGCAGTCGGTTTGATTAGTACACGAAGCAATCTTACTAGAAACTTTGTATTTGAAAATAAATTTAATTCATATCATTAAAATAATAAAGTCACACTTCGGAAAAAATTGGTAACATCATAGTTATTTCTTTATTGAATCTCCAGAGTACAGATAGACAGGCAGTCAAGGAGCAAATTATGATCAGAAAATATCAATTCTGAAAGATTTACTCTTATCCCCATCTAACTAATGGCATCAGTCCTATCCTCAATTCAATTGTTGTATCTAAGTTATATAATACTTTTCCGTTGTGTTATTAATTTTTGCAGTTCGGTATTAACCAAAACAGCAACAACAACAAAATACAATTTTCATCTCATTGGTTGTCCATTTCATTTGATGATTAATTTGAGTGCTTACTATTCACGTCAGCGTCGCAAAAATCTCATACATTGCAAATTGAATGAAATAAAATTTTATTGTATTCATATAAGTATAGTAAAAATACATTTTTCTAAATATAAATTATGTACTAAAACACAGTAACAGGTATCCAGTATGCTTGCGTTTACCACGCAGATGTATCAAGAAAGATAACTCCAATTAAATTTACGGTATTTTCGGCGATATTTATGTTACAGGAATCAACAAAAAAAGAAAAGAAAAGAAAGAAAAAAAAAACAAAAAAAAAAAAACAAAAAACAAAACAACAACAACAACAAAACAAAACAAAAGAAAAACAAAAACAATACAAAAACAAAAACAAACAAACAAAAAACCTTTATGGGTTGCATACTTGTACAGAGTATACATGTAATATTTTCCAAGAACTTCAACCCCGCAATAATTTTCAGACAAAATATGGGACTTGTCTATAGTAACTATGGACATGCAGAACCCTGCACTTAAATTCACCCACTCTGTAATAAAAATATGAACATAAAACAGCAGTGTGAAAGAATGTACAGAAAATGCACCCACTATGGATCTAAGTACTGAAAGTAACCCCATACTGTAATATTTTACACAATGTGTCTCTCAATTGTATAGCGTCTGTCTGTCTGTCTGTAAACAATTTTTCAAAACGCTACTCCTCCTACAGTTTAGTCTGATTTCAATATAGCTTGGCACACGAGTAGACTACACTAAGACACATAATTCTGTAAATGTAGTTTTGATTTCGATGAACGGTGTTGCTATGGTTACTAAAACTAGAAATTTCTGTGAAATTCTTTCAAAACCCTACTCCTCCTACAGTTTTGGTCTGATTTCAATATAACTTAACAGTTAACACACAAGTAGACTACACTAAGACACATAATTAAGGAATGTTTTTAAGTTTTGTGTGAGTTATTGGTATGTAAATCACACAGACTTGTCACGTAGGCATATTTTATGAAGCGTGCTAGCGCTTCATGAAAAATATGCGTACGTGCAAGTCTGTGTGATTTACACACCAATAATTCACACTAAACTTAAAAACATTCCTTATATTTACATTTTATAGGATTAAATGCACCAAAAATGTACTAAATGTTTGAATTTCTCGCTGCCCTATATCGTCATATTGTTATTAACGTCGCTGTAGCCTCATTGTGACGTCACTTTAGCGCGAGTTTCTTCCTGTATATTTCTACGCTTGAAAGTACAAAAAATGGCTTTCAAATCAATTTCATAGCTTAGTAGAAAAACACAGCTAATGTAAATATTTCTGTGTATCGGTTTTTGGTTTCAGTGAACGGTGCTGCCATGGTTACAAAAAATAGAAATTTCTGTGAAAAATTTCAAAACACTACTCCTCCTACAGTTTTGATCCGATTTCAATATAACTTGGCACACAAGCAGACTACACTAAGATACATAATTGACTTAATTTATTTATTTTTTTTTTTGATTTTGTTGAATGCTGTTGCCATGGTTACTAAAATCGAAATTTCTGTAAAATGTTTTTAGAAGGCTACTCCTCCTACAGTTTTGATGATTGCAATAAATCTTGCCACAAAAAGAGAGTAAACCAAGGATCTTCATTCTGTTTATTGCTGTTGCAAAGTTTCAAGTCCAAGTGCTATTTTTATCTTCATTTGTTATAAGTACAAACCAGTAGAACTACAGTCTCATCAGAGACTTCTGGTTTTGTTTCTTTTTCTGTAAAAATAATT